>NW_001914857.1:2019890-2125536 GCF_000226545.1 Podospora anserina S mat+
CCATTTCCGAAAACCACCAACAACAACCCCCATCACCACCCAGACAACGAAGCTTCTACCGACTCGGAGCTTGACCGCGAAACTCTGCATCTCTGCTGCGCATCTCTTCAAACTTTGGATTACTCCATTTCATCCGCATTCTCATCAACACCCCACCTCAGTCGCTACCCAGCACCATGTCTACTCTCGAGGACCTTGCTGGTCTGACCAGCCGCCGCGATGACGACGACAAAAAGAAGGACGAGAAGAAGGACGACAAGAGCAAGAGACAAGGGGATGGCGATGCCGAGATGAAGGATGCCGAGCCCGAGGAGGATGTGCTGGACGAGGAGATTCTGGCTCTTGCCACAGAGGACATCAACACTCGCCGCCGACTTCTCGACAACGACGCCAGAATCATGAGAAGCGAGTACCAGCGGTTAACGCACGAGAAGCAGACTATGCTGGAGAAGATCAAGGAGAACAAGGAGAAGATTGACAACAACAGGTAGGGAATGGCAATAGATCATGCTCCCTCCTCGGTAGTGCATCGCTGACACGGCTTTGCGCCATAGACAACTGCCCTATCTTGTTGGCAATGTCGTTGAGCTCTTAGACCTCGACCCCACCGCCGAATCATCCGAAGAGGGCGCCAACATCGACCTGGATGCTATCCGCGTTGGTAAATCGGCCGTGATCAAGACATCGACTAGGCAAACGATCTTCCTACCCCTCATCGGTCTCGTCGACCCGGACAAGCTGCAGCCTGCCGATCTTATCGGTGTGAATAAGGACTCGTATCTTATTTTGGACACTCTGCCGGCTGAGTATGACAGCAGAGTCAAGGCGATGGAGGTTGACGAGAAGCCCACGGAGAAGTACAGCGATGTTGGTGGTTTGGACAAGCAGATCGATGAGATCATCGAGGCTATTGTCTGGCCGATGAAGGAGGCTGAGAGGTTCAAGAAGATTGGTATCAAGGCTCCAAAGGGTATGTTCAGCTGTATTCTAGGGATGTTGTATCAGGTATGCTGACCTATTACTCAGGATGCTTGATGTATGGCCCTCCAGGTACCGGCAAGACGCTCTTGGCCAGAGCGTGCGCTGCGCAGACTGATGCCACTTTCCTCAAGCTTGCCGGTCCCCAATTGGTGCAGATGTTCATTGGTGATGGTGCCAAGCTTGTGAGAGATTGCTTCGCTCTGGCGAAGGAGAAGGCCCCTGCGATTATCTTCATTGACGAGTTGGATGCCATTGGTACCAAGCGTTTCGACAGTGAGAAGAGTGGTGACCGTGAAGTCCAAAGAACCATGTTGGAGCTTCTCAATCAGCTGGATGGCTTCGCCTCGGACGACCGCATCAAGGTCATCGCCGCCACAAACAGAGTGGATGTCCTCGACCCTGCGCTGCTGCGTTCCGGCCGTCTTGATCGCAAGATTGAGTTCCCGTATCCCAACGAGGAGGCCCGGGCTCAGATTCTCAAGATCCACTCCCGCAAGATGAAGGTGGATGAGAACGTCAACTGGGGCGAACTGGCGCGCAGCACAGACGAGTTTGGTGGTGCCATGCTCAAGGCTGTTTGTGTTGAGGCTGGCATGATTGCCCTGCGGATGGGGAAGAACAAGATTGGGCATGAGCACTATGTCGATGCCATTGCTGAAGTACAGTCCAAGAAGAAAGACGTGAGTACCCCCTTGCCCGGCACCTCGGTTTTCGGCCACATTACTAACGTTCCTTTCAGACGGTCAACTTTTATGCGTAATCTTGTTTTCGGTCTGGCTTTGTATTCAAGCGGAGGATGGGGCTGGGAAATGGCAATGGCACTGGATGGCTGGGGGCGCATGGTAGATTTGCATGTGCCGCGGTATCATAGAAGAAGTGGCGGAAGCCGGTCGTTGCGTAATACTATTCAGCAAAGCGACACGGTTTATGATGAACCAATCTTGTGTGTCTTTGTGATTTTCTTGTTCCTTGTGGTGTTTGTATGGTTGGGCTTTGACTCGACAGGTGAGTTCAGGTTTGCTTCATTCGAAGCCACTGCAGCCTTGGTTCGATATGATACAGCTGGCTCTTGTAGGATGCCTGACGGGGATCTGTTCCAGTTTGTACTCGACCTGGGATGCTCGCGTTATTTTGTCGAGGCTGGTCACTCTGGGGTTCTACTGCTTGAAAGGAAGCTTTTAAAGATAGTTAATAGGCCTCCATAATGGTCAAGAGGGTTATCAACAACCTAAGGTATCTTTTAACGAAAACGGCTGGGGCTGTCTTACTATAACACAGGCTTGGTTCTGGTATGGCTGTGCGATGGGGGTTTGACAGGGGCAGTCTGTCCACTTCTTCTGTTGATGTAAAGCTTTTAAGGGGGCTGAAGAATGATGAATTCCTGGCGGTCAACGGAGCTCTTATGATCATGGGTACGTTGATAACAAATATTATGAATAATGGGAGGTAATTGTTCAAGGGACTGGTAAGTTAGGGTTTTGGATTGTATGGATGGTTGAAGAGGAGGAGGAGAAGAGGAATAGTCAAGGTAAGAGTCGCTATAGGATAACATAAGATAGGTGATGTCGTCTGGCTGTCTTGGATGATTTTGAGCAAGTTGAGATTTAACGGATATTCCTCAGTATTCTCAGTCCTCTCCTCGACAGATATAGTCTTTACCAAGACACATAAAGTCTATCCATTCATCCTCTCAGTTCTTTTCCCAATACTGAAAGTCTTCTCCCCGATACTACGAGTCTTTTCCTGGGCCTAACAGTCGACAGACAATATCTTGCAGCTTATTCTCTCTTTGTCTCTACACTCCCTGAAACTCTCACCCATCAACACCTCGTTCCTCCATCACTCTGCCCCTTTTATTACCTTCACCATGGCTGAGTCGACCAGTCCGACATATCCCGCTCACCCGACTACCCGGCTCACCCAGCTCACCAGATACCGCGCAGCAAATTGAACAAAACACCACCACCAACTCTCCCCTCCTTCCCCGTCAGTATGCCCCCTCCAATTCCTCAGCTATCATCTCATCCCAGCGACCAGCCCTGGTATCATTTCACCTCCACCGCGGATAACAAGCAAATCTCGGGTTAGGAGAAGCCGCTGGCTTCAGGTGGGATGCATAAAGCAGAGACCAACTATTACCGAGCGCGTGCCAACTCAGCAGATGGGCCCACGGATGTACACATCAGTCCTCAAGCAAGCCAATAGGTAGGTGCTGTGCGAAGCCGATAAATAGGAGGAGTGAAGCTCCATGGACCTCCGACATGGAGCGCCCACTGGCGCCTGTCCTACTAGACCATCCAGTCCGCATGGTGAATGGTAAATAACGCCCGCTGGGGGGGAGTATGGGGTCGAGGACCGGACGGAGGGGATGAGCGCAGAAATAGCTTGGTTGGGGAACACCACGGGCTGCTGGCTTGCAGGGTTGAGCGATACGGGGTGAGATACCTATACAGATCGAGGGAAAATATGACCTGGTGGCGTATCCGCGTTGATAGTAAATACAGAGTTGGGCGGGAGTGATTGATGGGCGGGTTGCGGACGGGTAAATGAATAGTAGAAGCTGGGGATGAGATTTGGTCTGAATATGGGACAAGGGCTGTACTAGCTTGTTGGATCCTTCATGGGGTTTTGTATGTTTATTACATGTCTGCAGGTGTTAATGGGGGTTTCCCTCGCGATACACAGTGGAATGTTTAATTTGGATTACATATTCCAAGTCATCGTGCCCAGGTACCTAGTCTGTAGCATGGCTACCTACGTTTCCTCAAATCAATGGATATCAGGTGGAAAATCTACAACAATACAGAGTATAGTATTCGTATTTCAAAACAACCTGACCCCGACGACAATCCCAAGTTCTTTACAATAGCAGCAATAAAGTTAAGCTTTCTTATGGGTTGATGAAAACGGTTAAAGTTTCCAGTGAGTGATCGTTTGCTTGGTATTCACTGATCTGTGGCCTGCGCAATACAGGAAATGTTGAAATAGGTCCGGACAATAACAACTATGGATTTAACACCATCATCATTTGTGAAGTGTCTTTTGATGTAGTGTTGATCAGGTATAATTACTAGACGAGTTAGACATCCTCTGGAGAAGAACATGGTAATTTTTCGATATAAAGCAGAAGACTGCGCCCATTTTGGCTCAAAGGGGTACTATTCCGAGGCTGTTTCTCGTGTTTCAGGTGATTGGCCTACATACGACATGCTATGGTCCGCGCGCGCCTATATGGCACCATTTCGAGGTGTGTGCTACTTGCACAGGCAATATAGCATTCATTCTCACGATTCCAAGTCAGGTTTGCAATACGAACGAGCTGTGGTCTTCAACAGCCACTCATGAAGACTGGAGTCAGCGTTTCACTCGGCCTGATGACGTTGGAAGTCAAGCATGGCATGTTCAGCCTCAGCTGTGGTGAGGTATACGACGAAGATTGAATGGTCGACGATGTTCATGATGGTTTTGTGGTATTCTCGTGATAGTATTTATATCTTCTCGGTCAACTTAGATAGGCATGTAGTTATGTCCAGTACGAGCTTCGTAAGAAAGGAATCTGAGTGGTAGGATCAAAGTTTGTGAAACCAAAATGCAGTTGGGTAGACTGTAAAAATTCTCCTCACTGTTCATCTGCAAGGCCCTGCTTACGTGCTCACCAAATAATTCCGTGATTCGTCCTCCACGGCGCTTGTTCGTATTCTCCAAGTAGCAATGGTTACACAAGCCACCCCTCGAATCATATCCCCCTTTTGAGCATGGCGTTGGTGGAAGTAGGTACTTTCGTCCGGCAAGAAACAGATTTGGAGAAAGAAAGGTGAAACACGGGAATCTACTTCCTCTCGGGATGTTTTCGGCCCTGTCAAGGTTGCAGTAGCTTCCTTCTCGGCCCTGCTGGCTTACTCGTGTGCTTCTTCTTTTGTTCTAGACGGTTGTGGCTGAGCAACAGCGGTTAATCGGGGCTGGGGAACCGTTAGCGAGCAAACCATCAACCACAGTCGACACACACCATTGGCTTTTTCGGCTTGAAAAGTAAAATGAGATAAATGTTCCCGAGTCGCGCTAGAAAAGGGCAAGGCAGAATGCCACGAGTCAAGTATGGGGGGTTGCACAACAAGGTGGTTCTGCCGTACTCGTATACATCGTACAGGATTCGAGTGGTGGTTTTATGGCTCGGCATTGGTGTGACAACGTTTGGGTTGGTATACTAGTGCCATTTAGTCAGGTAGTAGTGTTTGGTCCTCATTTTAGCATGTTATTTCTTTCTTTGAGTACATAGGATACCCGGTGTGTGGGTAATTGTTCGTCTTTGACGTGAGCATTGCATCAAGTCGTCAAATAGGGGAAGGCTAGGTATTGAAAATGATGCTCGGTCAAAAGTCGGGCTTGTGAGATGGAGAGGGTTTGAACATCATCTCTAGGTGCTGAGGCATGTGATATCAAACACCAGGGAAGACATACGTCAGACCGGCATGGCAAAACTGGGGTAAGTGGTTGAGTATGACTTCACCGCCGATCGGAGTGTTGATCTTGAAACGGAATATGCCAAATGAAAGAATTTATTTGATCAGCCATTTGCAAGCAGCTCTTGATGGATTCTGGGCCCTGCTAATTTTCCCTGAAAGGCGTTGACGATCCCCCACAATGTCTCTGCCGAACAACGTAGAATATGAACTAGAAAACAGCCGAGCATGGCCCAGCAAAAGCGGAACCTTGCAGAGTGGAATTAACGGGATGGCTTTCCTGCGACGATGATTTGAAACCGCCACGAAAGGCCTGTCGCATTTGGTGGTTGGGTTCGACCACATATGCAGCTACTCAGGGTACTTGTGTGCTATGTGGAGAGTGATGTTAATGTTGCGGGGGCTCAGGGGAGCAGAATGCACATCTGCAACTGACGTCTTATCGTAGAGTCGTAGTCTCTTGGATGTATACCGGTCACAATGCGAAATACGGCGTACCGAGACGTGACAACAGCGAGCCGCGAGCCGCGGTCCCTGTCTAGTTTGCCAGTCCGGCAACTTTATTACTTTATCGGCGAGGTTATTAAGACATGTCAAGCTAAAACGCGATTAGTGCCCGATGAAAATGGTGATAGTCGAACGGGAAGTGGGGGCGCCCAAAGTGCAAAGCCACCATCCTTTTGTCTCCATTGAGCATAGCGTGTCGATGCCCACTTAGGATCCCCGTCTTCACCCAACAGCACATCTGCCGGACATCACGATATCTGATTCCCAACTTCATGGCTCCAGGCGCCTGTTTGCGACACGTAAGCAAGCCCTGCAGTAGACCAGAACGGGGTTAAGACCATGTGGTTGTCAGCATCGGGCTTAAGCTACCGGTGTGCTGGATTAGGTACTTGTATCATGTTGGACAAAAGTCCTCTGCTTAGCCGTCGTCCAATGATGCCAAGGGACGTTATGGCGGGTGTGAAATGAACGTGTCGTTCCCAGAGTGGGCTCCGGCTTGTTGGGGTGCAAGAGCATACAGGCCGAACACCACCAGGCTCTGAGCATAGGTAGCCCTCGAGATGGTGCAGGGCCCTGATGCAGGTAAGCAGGCGGTATCCAACGGCATTTAGGCGGCCCGGGGAATGGATAGCTAGACAACGTTGCATGAGACCGGAGATGGAACGGCAATAGGGACTAGGTGATCGCAGACGCGTGGAATGGTCGTTGATAGACTTCTTAATTCGTTGACGACGAACTCTGTATGGTTGAATCTTAACCCAACTGTCCCGCCAAGAGGTTGTTGGTTTAAAGTTGAACAGCTCGGAATCAACAGCGCCGCATGTAAGTGCGAAGTTGACATAATCAGACATTTAAAGCTTGGTCGCAGTTGAAGGCCAGAGGGGTTAGTCGGTAGTCCTAGAAAGCAACTCCAGAGACTGTCTCTATGTGCATGGACGTGTATACGTCAACAAAAGCTCACAAAGCGTGATGCCGCGGCCTTGGCTGATGGTGACAGCCAGTAATAATTCTGATGCCTGAAGTGTGTTCGCGGCCTCTGTACAAGCGGTACGACCCTGTGTTGGATCTCTGTAGCTGATGATGTTCGAGACAATTTCTATGTTGTTGAATCATTAGACTTGGTCTAGGGGGTCTTCAAAACACTGGGTCCCATGACGAGTGCATTGAATCTGTGTTAGATATGGTTGGTATGGGTTGTGTCAGTATGACGGAGATTACCGTAGACAGCGACTTAGCTGAAAGAATGCTTCATCAAATTCGAGGTCCAAGTATCGTTGGTTCTTCCATAATTATCCGGACAAGTCATCGGCCTCAGGTACGTGATGCTACTGGGAGCGACGGCCTGGAAGAGTCACTCTTGGTTGTTCCCACTACGTATCTAAACGCAGCAAATTTTGCAAGGTTGGGGGTTGTTGGTTGACATAAGGGCCGCGCATGTGGTGTTCTCCGTGGTGGAAATACCGACTTGAAGAACACTAGAAGACCATCAGTATGTGTTCATGATGATTTCCCCAACAATTCCAACACCTACAACGAAATGTGATAGGTAATCAGACGGAAATAGGAGGAAAGCATGGCGTAGAGGCGTTTCCGTGGCCTTGCCGTGATCCTTTCATGGTGGTGAACAAAACAAACAAAGAAGACACAAATTCCATGCGACTGAACAAGAAACCAACGAAGAATCCATCGATGCGGCAATAGGGCTGAGTAGTACTGGCATCTTGGGGCGCGATGATGGTGGTTGTCAGCTGTGCCGCAGGGGACTGCTCAAGTTGATACCGTGGTGTGAGATATATCGGCGGCCTGCATAAACAACCTCCCTTACCGGGACACGGGAGCGGTCTCGTGATGCGTTGACTCGACCATCATCACGAAGTGGTGGTGCGTGCGTCATCGTGGTGGACGATGCTGGGTTTGAGGAGAGTCAAGACTTTTGGTGCCTGGCGTGCCTGGCGTGCCTACCAAAAAATTTCGCTAGCGCTTGCGTAGTCCAAAATGCGCCAGGCATCCTCAGGCAAGTGCCCCGTATTATGTCCTTCCTGCCCCTGTACTATTCAAACGGCCCACCGGGACGACACCCTGTGTGTCCATCGCGTCTGTCCTCACTTCCAAAGAAAACACATCTCATCTTTGAATCCATCCTCCAACAAATCTATCGACCACGTTTTCGGGCCCCTTAGACCATCCGCAGCCGCTGCAATCCTCCGCCACAGACAGGCGCCACGCATCCAATTGGGATAAGTGTGCATTTGCGCCCCTGCAAGTCCACGACCCAGCAATGCAACGACGCCAGTGCTGTCCCTGTCAGGTTCAAGCAGCATGGCAGCGGCATGTTGAAAACCTACGTCGGAATGGATATTTGGAGCTGACCAAGCACGCCCAACGAACACCACGGCATTGGTTCTCCAAATCCTTCAGAGAACAACCACAACCGAATGCGCGAATCAAGCTTCAAATCCGCCTTGGAGATCGGTGGGGATCATTGGGATACACTAGGGGATATGAGCCGCCAATCGTCATGGACTCAATCGTTCGATCAAGAGGTCGCCGACGAGGCAAAAAGAACACCACACCACCACAGCATCCAGACTGGCGATGTTCAAGTTTCCGAGATGCCTTCAACGCTGCGCCAAGCGGCGATGCTGCCTTGAGACAAGCACAGGTAAACCTTCTGGCTTTTTTTTTTGTCTCTTACGTTCTCTTGTCGTCACGTCAGTTGGCTCCTGCTTCTGTTCCGCACGGAGGGGGCATCACTTGTACCCTGCAAGGGCCTTGTGCACGCCAATTCCAGTGACGCTGTGGCCCCTATGCCTGGCTGGAGTCATCCCGCTTTGAAGGCGAGTCTAGTGACTCCACCTTCTCACTCATGAAATTTCAAGTGGGTTCGTAACTCAAAGTTATGGGGCACGGCCGGCGAGACACTTTCTCTCCCGGAACACCTCCGGGTCCGGCATTGCCTGCGGTACACCTTGGACTCTACTTGGATTCTGAGCCCCCCTACGGTACCCCTGTTCTGCCTGGCGGCACGTATTGCAAGGCTCCGCAGCATGCCATGCCACTCACTTGTCACTGTGGACATGGATACACACTACTTGGAGATGGTTGCCATCTGAAAATAATTTAAACAGCAGCTATTCCCACCTTTTGGATCATGATCATCAACAGCCCAACACCCACTTCCAGTTTTTAATAGCTTCACATCAACATCAACATCAACATCAACATCAACATGTCTGGATACTACCACATGCCACTCCAGGGCCAGCATGACCAGCAACATGCTGAGCCGTCTGCCTTTCGACCTTCCCGAGCAGAGGACTGGGAACCATACCGAGACATCATTGCACATCTCTACAACACGATGAAGCTCAAGGATGTCATGACCGAGATGCAGATGACATACAACTTCAAAGCAACGTAAGCTTCCACCTCTCCCCAACACCAAGACGTTGAACTGACATGTTTGATATTAGTGAGAAGCAGTACAAGACTCAGTTGAAGAAGTGGAACCTTGATACCAAGTACATCAAGGCATCCGAGTACATGGCCATGCTTCAGATCATGCGTGAGCGGGAGGCCCAGGACCCATCCAAGCAGACACGCTTCATTCTTCGCGGGAGACCAGTAGATCCCAAGGATATTGCTCGGTTTGAGAAGCGGCATCAGAAGAAAGGGACCCTGAAGGAAGGGGAGCTGGCAGAGCTTCAGGGTAGGCAAAATCTACCGTTCTTCACACATGACCATCAACTAATATATCAACCACAGAACCTGTCGAGGACCTCATCTATCACACTCCTTCTCCTGAGCCAACAGGATATGCATACACTGCAACCTCCGACTACGGGTCAACCTCTTCGTATGCAACCACTTCCGCATACGACACTTCCTCGCAATACGCCTATAGCTACGGCATGTGACCCGAGCAATGCATCTACGACCACGCAAGGTGGCTTTCTACCCGAATATTTTGACGACGAGGTGCAACCCGCAGATGGGGGCGCATCGTCGATTTCCTTTTTTCAGCAATAGTTCTTCCTTAAACTTAATGCACGCATATGGGACAACGGTAGGACATGATTTGGAGGCATCTCATCTTTCATTTGGTGGACTGGAGGAGTAATTGGATACCCATGGATTTGATTGGTTTGGACTTACACGGGCGTTTTTTGCTTGCAGCGGATAGACACATATAGACGTGACAGTGGTGCATCGATTATGATTACTCATCATGCATCATCGAATCTTGTATCACCTTCTGGAGGCCTCGTCTGATGTTTGAACAAGTATGGCTGCAAGTCTTTGGCTGGCCAGCCCTCGCCAGGCTCGATCACAGGCTGGTTTGACCTTCCAATCAGGGACACCCTTCCCCCAATCCCAACTCCCGACCGAGTGGCCATCGGGAACAACATGAGGCGGCCCCGGCTCAGCTACCCGTGAGCCAAGGCCTTGCGCCTCGCAATATCTGGTCCCAACAGGACATAGCTTCAGCTCTCTGACAAAATCTGGATGCCTAGCGTTGTTCAACCATCTCGAAAATAAAAGAAGACTCCTTGATTCATGCGGATCTTGCTCGGCAAGGCGTACCGAGATCCGTCCGAAGCACTCCGGTCCTCTTTTTGTTTGCTTGCTTTAGGGTGAATCCATCACGAACGGGCTGCTTCATGGCTAAACAATGTTTCAACCAGCTTGTAGGAACAGCTGTGGCTGTGCAACCGGCCCCTTGACCATCGTCCGATAAATGGGCTCCCAAGAGGTAGGATTTAAGGTTCGTAGTGCTTATACCCCATACTGGTTCCCACATACTCAGCCGACCAAGCCAATAGACCCGGCTTGATTTGTTTCTTTGACGGGCGGTGGACCAAAAAAAACAAGCTTTTTTGTTTCTTTGTAGGGGCTGGGCTTGGTTTCTCTGTGGAATTCTTTCCCCATTCCCAAGCGATAAGAACCTTGCATGACCGCTTAAGTCCATTTTTGAAGTTTGAGCCAATGCCGGTGTGTGTTTCTGAAAGGCCTCGTGGCTTTGATGGCAAAAAGAGGGGGGAGGGAAGGTGATTTGTGGTTGTATTTTGCTTGTTGGTTCTGGCATCTCCAAGCCTCTCTGTACTAATTTGCGCTGTGTAACCCGAGAAAAACTGGGTTTTCGTAAATGCTACTATCGTGATTGTAGACACGCGCGCGCATAGCCTTCTTGGACTTGTAGTACCCCCGCGACGGGAAAGATAGCGGTCCCTCCTTAATTCCGATATGTCACCGGCGTCCCCCCGCCCTAAAATAGGCGTATACTTCGTACCCCACACAGTTTGAGAACAACCTGAGGTACCAGCCCGGGTGACTCAGACATTTAATTCCAGGATCTCGAAATACAACTTTACCTTCTTTGACCGGTAAGTCACTCCCGTCATATAAGCGCAAGTGTCATTGTCGTTGTTTTAATCAGATCCGATATGCAATCGGAGAGATATGGAGCGAATGCATCAGGGGTGGACTAGCCCTAGCCCCTCCAAGAGACCCTTACTGGATACATCCCCCAACCCCGTCCCCATTTCACGAAAAGCTGCTGCCTGGCCCGTCCGGGCGCAGGTACGGAGTCCACCAACATTATTCGGGATTTTTTTTTTATTTCCACTTTGGCGTTGTGCAGCGCCCCACGTTTTATTCCACAGGCTTGGTGGACACCACCATCAAGCTTTCGCGACTCAGTGATGCAAGATTGCTACCCAATTTTCTGAATCAGTCACGACGGTAATATCGGAAGTAGGCAGATTTCATTTTGAGGGAGAGATAATACGCCTTTTCATGTTATCAATGATGTGATGGACACCAGGCAGCATTCCGCCTTGGCAATCATGAGAGAACCCCCGGTGGAGATTAACCATGCTGGGTAAGGTTACTCTTTGATATGGCCTGTGCGCTTGCATTCTTTTGAAACAAACTCCCGTGTGGCTTCGGAGTTTATTCTTGGTTGCCTCGTTAACGTTAGGTGCCTTCAACTTGAACAGTTCTTTTTGCTCCGCTGAATCGATATCACAGTTGGTTATGGACGCTTGGGCGGGATAGAGGGTTGGCACTTTCCTCTTCTGGTTGTTGCTCGTGAGTGAGTTTTATTTCAGCTGAGGAAAAGGACACGAAGAACCTCGCGCTTCAAAGGTAAGGTTGAAGGGGCCTTGGCATGGTATACTAACTTCCGGAGTTGAGACGGGAATGAATATGTGCCTGGTCAGTACAGTAACACAGGCCCCGCGCAGGCGGGATGTAGCCTTGACAGCATATGTCGTGATCTGGCAAAGGGGGGATGGGGGTGGTTACACGAGGACGGCGCGGAGGGACTCACGCTACGCCTGATCCGGGGGGTTACGTCTGACTCGGTGATACTGGGGGTACGTTTTATCAACTGGGGGGTTCGATTGTAGTTCATATGTGCATAATGGTGGATGTGAAAGTGTGCCTGAAAGAAGGTGATGTCATGGGTTAGAAAACGAACAGTGTAACCGATGTAGCTGTCGGATGGTTACGGGCCGAAGAGTTTATAAAAATGGAAAATGCTAGCTGACGTATGAGGTCCTACGTTCGTATCTCAGGCCGAGGTTCCGGGAACATGATTAGTGATGGCGTCCTTCAACGCCTTCAGCCATATCAGACTACCCGAGCCTCGTCCAACAAACATTGTCGCTTTCTGTTTTGTGTATCGTATTGACTATGAAAGGCAAAGCCAATCATATAGTGAAGTCGGTTTCACAGGAGTGTCTCGGCCCTAAGAGACTACAGATGTAGGCGGAAGTCCCGATAACATTACATCAAGATATCTGCGGGCTCCGGGATTCGGACATCACCAAGCTGCTTCATTATATCGTATGAGGCTTGACGCCAGACCCTGAGGCAAACCAACTGCATCCTATAGTCTGTTTCACCAGCCATTGAAGATTACTGATACAGATAATACCTCTACATTCGTCCGCCGAACTTCGGGTCTCGCCGAACAAACAGTGACCTTCCTAAGTTTGAGAAAGGCACAGCCAACATGAGCTTGAATCGTGTAGTCTAATCCAATCGGCGTAACCCGGCCCTAAGCACTTACGTATATAGAGGCTGGTATCTCATAGGCCAATTAGTATGGAATGTTCTGTAACACAGGAAAGAACCATTGTGCCGCCGCCACAATCTTCTGTTGGAATAACAGATATTCCTCTGCCTCACACCGCACCAACAGACAGCCACAACCTCCTACGCAGAATTCCAGGAACATTCCTCCGCGTTGCACAAACTTGAAGCCACCGCCAAGTAAAAGTCTCTGTGTAGCACGGGGTGTATTAGTTGCCCGTCTAGCTGGGTACCTTGGCTACAAATATCGTTGCCTGGCAGGAGTTGGAATCTGCGACAGCAATCGATAGCAAGGAAATTAAGTTGAGGAGCCAACACGAACACACAAGTCCAGGTAATGCGATAGCGAATTCTATCAAGTGCAACTTGCAGTCTGGGAGGAATTCGCTGCGAGAGCAACTCGGATACACGATCCTGGGGTAGCGCTTCCCACATGCAATGAGCTCTAAACCGGCCAAAGCTTTCATCCTGGAGAGGGCTGGAGAAGGGGTGGAATAGCGCAGTGGTCAAGCAGAGGGACGCCTTGAAACATCAGTTACCATGCACCAAACAGGTCACAAGCTCTTGATACTGATATTAACGAGATCTGGGGGTCAAGTCATTTTGGTGTTTTTATGGCTTAGTTTGATGGGTAATGTTGTTATCAAGTGTCAATGTGAGTGAGCTGTTAAGTTGTTCATGTTCTGTTTAATTTATAGTTCTTTTTCGCTTTCTTTCTTTGAGAGTAGGGCTTTTATCAGCTCTGACCAGGTTGATATATAGACAAGTCTGGCTAAGTGCTACGCTGTATAATCAGCCTAATAAAATCAGCTCCCCATTATCGTTAAATTAGTTAGCCCTAACCATGGGTACGGAGAAAACTTAGCAACTTGAAGAGATTTTTTAAGAGGTAGAGGAGAGAGCTGCTGAAGTATGTGTGTCGTTGAAGACTGTATTGCGAACAGAGAAATGCTGCTTCCGAGCCATAAAGATTACATCACATTGAAGCCAGACACATAACAATCCCTCTGTTAACAACGCCAATTTGAACTCAATAGAGTTGCCAAAGGATTCTCCCAATACTATCGGCCAAAAAAAATGAAGACAATCAAGCCAAAAACGCAGTCTGCTTTCACATCCACAGATGCTAGCACCAGGCCATCCACACAGCTGTCCCCCAAAAATACAACCCTTTACTAGGTTCGCTCCAAACAGCCAGCTGTTCTCATGCCATAAATACACAAAATAACCAAAAAAAAAAAGAAAAAAGAGAAAAAAAAGGGAAAGGTCCCCGCCATGATGGCGCTCATCTCCTCCGTCTATCAAAGGCAGTCCCGTTGACTACCATTCCGCCTCCCGTTCGGCCATGGTAGAACTCGTCATGTTCAATTTAAGATACTCTTCCTTGGGAACCTCTCTGCTCTCTGGGCCCATTCCAGTTCGTCTTCAGCTCTTCTGAGTGCGGACTTGTTCCATGTGGCCAGCCTTTCCAACCTTGTGACTTCCCTTTTGAGATCGGACAATGTGGGGGGGGGGGGGGGTGAGTGAGTGTGGGCTTGTGTGGTTTGATGCGAGAGTGTGGATTCTTGGAAGATTTCGAGTGTTGGTGGAGGTGAGTTGGGAGTGTGTGCCTGCATGTTCAACATGCTTCAAGAGGCCGAGGGAAGATATCTATTTGCAAGGGAAGGAATGTGCGGTGTGTGGCACGAGGGCATTTGGCAGGTTGAAATCAGCTGGGTGACTTGGAAGTTGTGTGAGCATGGAAAGCAGGAAAGTATAACTATGAAAGGGTCAGCCATCAGGGTTCCAGGTTACCTGCCCGGTCTTACTCAGGTTGCAAACAACAATACGGTTTCAGAATTCGAATATCTAGTACCGCCGTCCATTTTCTCTGACACTGTGCTATCTCGACAGGTCGCGGTGGCCTCCATCTTCATACCAGACGGCCACCTTTAACTTGTGAGTCGCGACCCATATATCACTGCTCATTGACATCTGTGGGCTTGCAAAGGCGAACGTTGGCAGTTACCCAACCTTCCACATGGAAAGAATTCCGGCTTTTCTCGGCGTCTCGGTGTCATGTCCCCCGCCGGCACTATTCGGCCACTTCCTCAAGATGTCGTTTCCAGAGCAAGTACGGTCGCCTTTTGCGCAAGTTGCTCCCGCCTGGGAATTCCACCCTTCCATCCTCCTTCACCAGTGCCGGAAGCTCATCGCCACACCCATAACATGAAAGCCCGCACCTGTTTGAAAATATCCTTTCAGAACCAGTGGCTGCAAATTTCCGAGACGAATTTGGTCCATTGACCTCACACTCCCAGCAATACACCTCAATTTCATCCAATCGGTCAAAGCATTCCTCCATGACTTGGCGAAGATTGATAACCACAGGCTGGTGTGATTCTTCTTCGGAATCTTCCGTGTTCAACCATGGCGAAAGGGAGTCGCCACAGTCGTGACAGAATAAAGGACTTTCTCCAGGTGTCGAACTACATAACATGTCTTCAGCCAGATCTGGTATTATTAGCTTCCCATCTTGGTCAGTGTGTTGCGGCTCGCACTTCCAGCAAAAGGCCAGATTATGAGTGTCCAAATCGCTCTTCAGCTCTTGTTCAATGAATCCCGTCACGTCCACGGGGTACACCGAGTGTATTGCCTCGTCAAATTGATACTCGGCTGGAGATTGCGCGGTTCTCAATCTCTTGCGCCTGGCTGCTTCCGCTCTCGAATGTCTTTCCAATCCTGTCGACAATCCCAAGTCCAATTGCGGCGCTGATAAGGGAGAGCTGAAATCGAAATCGGCAGCCATTCCGGTACCAAAAGATATTGGCGGGGGAACAGGTGACCTTTCTTCCGGTGAAAGAATGGAATGAGACTCCTGTCGTGGCCTCTCCATTTTCATACTCTCGGCGAGTAACCCAAGTTCCCGGCTTTTCCTAGGGTGCCGGGAGAGGTATCGATGCTGCATGATCCTCCGCACCTTTCTGCTGAATACTGCCCACCAAAGAATAGTGAAGGGAAAGCCAGCAAGTACCGCGCCGAAATCCTGGGAGTACCCTACGCTGACACCAATTTCTCGTCGATACATGCGCGAAACAATCCACGGCGTTGGTGGCGGATCGAGAGAAGCCGTTTTGACTGTCTGGCAACTGGTCTGCTTGAAATTGCTCTGCAAAAATTGGATGTTAGAGGGTTTGCTTGGGATGAAAGTAAGTATCCGTGGCAATAAAAGGCTCACTGTCTGGCAGAACTCCAAGAACTCTTTCTTCGCCGTCCACTCAGCCAACCTTAAAGCCTTTCGGCTATCCTCCATCGCACAAATCGCCGTCCATAGTGCTACGCAGGTCACAGCAAAACCGGCCATTGCAGCCAGGATCCGACTGGATCTACCAACAATGCTCCCGCATCTTCCAAAGACAGATGCAGGTTTTAGACTTCGGAAAAACGCGCTGAGAATTGCCACAAACTTGAAGGTATTCATGGAGTTTGCCAAACTCGCGAATGGGTTGGTTGAATGTGATTCTCTCAATTCCCTCTCCTTCGTAGGGCAAGAGAATGGTCCAGAATTCCTCGGCATTATCGTCGCTGCTGCATCAACATATGGACCAGGTGAAACAGGTCCTCCACTACCCATGGTTGAATGATCGTGATCGGCCATATCGACACCTGATGGATTCAGTTTGCCTAGGTAATTTACTGCTAAGATCATAAGATGGTACTTTTGAAGTCTCGACACTTTGTTGAATGAGGGCGGGGGCCTCCATGTTCAGTGTGGCAGTGCATAAGCAGGTAAGGTAGCTCTGCATGTACCTTGAACAGCCCCCAAGCACTTCCCCCAAGCACTTTCAGCCTCGTCGCAAATGTGAGTTGGAACACATCGATCTCTATATCATCCGGTTTTGACTTTGAGTTAGAAATAATAAGCGAACTGGATACATGAACCGAACCTCCCAGAAGTCAGAAACATAGCATGTATGGAAGGCCTTCCGCAGCTCGAGCGAGTGACCTTTTGGTCTTCGGTGCGGCCTAGAGATGGCCAATCAGCAGGATATGGAAAGCCATTCAGATGTTTATTTTCCAGCTTACTGCGCTCCCTGTGATCTAAGAGGGTTCGATCGAGACAGAACGGTAATGGTCAACACCTCGGGCAGCGTTTCGTGTACGGGGAATCCTGTCTTTTGTCACTACTGCGGGACCGTATTACACGGTGGACAAACGAGGAGGAAGAATCTGTCCGGAACTCGGAAATGACAAACGGAGTCAGGTTGCGCAAGAATTTGGATGCATCTCAGAGGACTTAGCGGGGGGGGGGGGGGGGGGTTAAAGACAGGTTGAGTCAACAGCAGGCCAGCATAGGGGGCGGAATCTCATGAACAGCATTCTAGTCAACATGATCTGGGGAGAATCTCAACCAAGTATATTTGGGAGCTGAAAAGTCGAAAAAAGATGGAATTTGATGTCGCAGCCCGACCACTAGGTACCTACCGTATCTTGCATGGGCTTTGCGGGAACTTGCTTTTCTCAAACCACTGCAATTTCGGCGCACCATCGACAACAATGTCTCGCGTGTGTTTGCACGGGAACAGCAGAGAGAAAGTCTGCTTTTCAGTGCCAAGCATTGATATATATAATCTGTATCTGGTACTATCATGGTCAAGGCACTAGCCTCCACATCCTCCACCTCTCGCGTTGAGCTCGCGTCCTTTTTTGTTCTCCAAAAACACCTATCACCGCCTTTTCCATCGTCGTCAACACTCATTACAACTGGGTTTTGCCCCAACACCATGATGTCTCTCATCCATCAATCAATGCCACAGAGCTGTCTTGCTTAAAAAAGACATCTTCAATACATAACGGAGTATAAGCCCCACAGGCACCTTTGTCTCGAATCACCACAGCGCGCAGAATCCTCGCGAGCTGGACATACCGGAGGTCCAGTCCCTGGAGCTTCAAATCTTGAATCAAGCCTTGGGCCGTTGGTTGGCAACCGGGCAGATTTCCTGGCTTTTACCAGAAACTCGATCACGACTATGCAGAAGTTAACCTGTCACTCAAAGCCCTTGAACGAAGCGACCTTTGTCGAGTGCAGGCTCTTCTCACTGTCTCCAAGGATCTTCCCTTCGAGGTTTTTTTAGCACGTATCCGACATGAGCAGAGGGGCTCCAGTGACGCAGATTCTGAATTGGAAGAGATCAGCGATTATGGCGACGACCCCAATTGTCCGAGCAAATTCGAGACTCACAAACCAATCCCCATCAGAGGTCTCGCTGAGCAGAGTGATGTAGTTGACAAGCTGTACGATGTCGATGGTAATGAGGTTGTTGCCAACATCCCGGTTGAGGATGCCCGAATTTGTGGATCCCGATCCATTTGCCGGCGCCAAATGTACAGCTCGATACACTCGTGGCTCTGAGGATTGGGTAAGCTCCTCCGCCTTTGAAGAGATGGCTGGAGTTGATGCTAATACTCTTCTCGCACAGGCCCCTGTGGCAACCAACGAGTTCAAGGTTGCGGTATGACAACCTGGAAGCTTTATTCTCTGGTTGGGAATATTGTTGGGCGTTTAGGCTGATGACGGTCTAGGCCGTTGTCATCGTCCCTCACCCGCCTCTTCCGCCATATTTTATTCGTCTCAAATTCTGGAAACCGCTATGGGCCATGAATTATAGCACGCGGTATTATGGTGACCATGTGGCAAAACGTTCTTTGCGATTGTGCCTACGCCCAAACGCACCCGAGTCAGCCTTGCATTCACTTAAGCAGCTCTGGGGAAGGGGCCGTGAGGTTGTCTGGGAACAGGAAGAGGCCATCAACAGCAAGAGATGATCCACCCGGGCGCTGGTGATGGATTTTGCGAAAGGCTCAGCATAGTTCAAAAAGGGTAAGTCATTTTGGGGAGAAGAGGATAACAACAACGCACCTTCTGTTGAGAGCAGTAAATCGAGCTGACATGGTGTTAGCCTTGATGCGTTTATCCACAAGCAGCCATCAATTCCCCACTAACTGTGGACGGTCTCAACTCTTGCCCCTTTCAGCACCAAGACTTCCACCCAGACGAGACCACTGTTTGACTGGGCGCAACGAACGATCATCGGTTGGTTCGAGTCTGGAAAGAGGGGGCAAGAATGGTCTCTTGATGAACTTCAGGGCGCCCCTTTAGCCGACGTTGGCCTCTATTATGCACCCATTCGAGGCACTAATGACTTTGTACCTTACCCCACCCCGTCCGGGTGCCTCTAACACCTGCTCGCAACTAATGCGCTCTCACGAAAGGGTTATCTCGCACCTCAAAATCGGAGTGGATCCTGGGCCAATCCTGGAGGCCAAAAACAAACTGGTCAAGTTCTGGGAATATGTAAACCCTGTGACTGTGACTGGCCGATTTCTACTCGAGTTTCTCTCTCGCCTCAGACAACACGGCAACAAAAGTCTCCACCCACCTTATGCCACGACTCGACTCTACCGAAGCATCGCAGCTTGGTTCCTCGCGTCGGGAAAGCTCAAGCACTTCGGCCAGTATTATCATTCGCGGGCCAGAACCACACCACAGGAGGCAGATGATCTCTTCGATTTCTTCCAGGTTCTCGACCGCGAATTTCCCTCTCTCGTCTCACCTTGTTCGTCGAGGAACTCTCCAAGGCAGACCTTAATACGGGTGCCAGCTCCGAAGCCCACCGCTTCACTTGGATTCCCCTCCTCAATCACCTACTACCTACCCTTTGCCGCCGCCAAAATGGCTTCTTCCAAAGAGAATCCAAGCCTGGAGCATCGGCTCTGGCCGGCAATCTACAAGACACGCATCTCAGCTTATGTAGCTGACTTCCTCGGTGAGCGACCTAGCCGGCGTTCTCTCAAACGAAAGGGTCTCTACCGCGTTTGTATACTATGCGCCCCGGTGAGAAGGTTTTTGGAGGACGAGAAGAAACAGGTGTCTAGTGTGAGGGTCCTGAGCAAGGACATGAGGGCGCATTTGCATGACAAGATTGATGATGTGGCGCTTGGGGAGGATCTGCAGCATGTTACGAAGAAGCCGGAGAGGTTGGTGGTTGTGACGAAGACATTTAAGCTGGGTGACGGACATCTGAAGCGGTGGGTGGGGAAGGTGGAACAGGTCAGAGAGGTGATGAGGGGGTTTGATGCTCGGCTTCTTGAGGAGGTTGTTGGAGATGTTGATGTTTGGGGGGAGGTTGTTACGGGAGGTGGGGAGGTTGTTATCCCAGGGGGGGAGGGGGCTACGGAGAGGGTGGCGAAAAGGAGGAGACTTTATTGATTTTGGGTTCCAGAGAGGAAGGCAGGTTTCTTGGATAGGTGGATATGAAGATATTGTTGACTTTGAAATCAAGTCGATAGCTGCGCGTCCGTCCATCTTGTTCCGAAAATAACAAGCGGCAAGAACTCAAGTTTCCGGCACCAGTCCGTTCTCTTTCCAACAGGCCCGTACTGGCTTTGCTCTGCGTGGGGCAGTTCGTGGCATTCATAGGGATTACGACCCCCGGGTTCATGATGGGAGGCATACATCTATACAGACTCGTGCCGCTACAGCTCCGGTACTCCTTCTACATACCCCCTTAATTTACAAAATTCTACTACAGTTCAAGCGGCGCAGAGAGCCAGAACAAACTACCGCCCCCCGTTGGGCATATCATTCGGAGCTGTATGTCTGGTAGACCTCTCTCAAAGGCTTTCCTCCCAGAACGACAAGCGCGTGTGGACTACGGGGTTCTGGATTCATTTACGAGCCGAAGCACATATAAACAAGATGTCCCTCTGGTTTGCAACGTAAGCTCTACGCTGGTAGAGCCGTAGAGGCATTTTCGGGCTCTCTTTCAATGTCAATTTAGATCAGCGCTATAGCTAATGCGCCGTCAAGGCAAGTCAGAAGACTATATAATGCTTCTATACCGCGTGGCTATCATGAGTTGGAGATATCATTCGGGGAGAGTTGTGATGCAAGTCATGAGGGGCATAATATGGTGCCTTGTACAGAACAGGAGGGTCGTTGTTACGCCCGTCCGATAAGTGGTAGTTCTATAAGATCGGTATGAAGAGCAAAAGGGCTTGGCAGGGTTTGGTAATAAAGAAGAATGTAATTTGTGCAATGTATTGTATAAAGACCTGCAATTTTAACGGACAGTTCTGGACCTCGCAGCGAAATATCAGGTGGTTGGCGGTGGCCGGAAATCTATTCGACTAGCGAGCATAGGAACTTGAATAGAGCCCTTCTTGTTTTGTGTGCAAAATGGCCTTTTCTAAAGCGTTCCTCACTATGGATTTAGCGGAAGAACTAAGGGTCAAGGGATGGCTGAAAGAGCTTGTGCCATTGAAGCTACTGATGCTTACTCACCTTCGAACAAACGCAGAGATATCAATCATATTTAAAATCATCGCTTGCCTTCCCTCCCGCAACTGATACCCCTTTATCGAGGAACCTGGTCAAGAAACCGGCCTATCACCCGTAGTATCCTCATCGCCATCTTTCGTTTTGATGTTCCTGGCACCACAGCCGCAAAGTCTCTGTATTCGATGTTATTCATCTTGAGATCTTCCTCATGCTCTTGCAGCATGCGGTTCCGTGAGTCAAAACTCTCCGTTTGAAAATCCCTAAAGGCTAGAGACTCGAGCCTTTGTGTCTCCCAAAAGTTTAATGGGGGAGATTCTGATGCTGAGGCTGCTGATTTCCATGGCGAAGTCGATGTTTGAGTGGGCTGAGGATTGCTGGCGGAGATGACACGCCGTATCGACTTGATGGCTGCTTTGCCGTTTGCCGACATCCTGGTTCTGGCTATCAGCATGTTAGACAAACCACCCATGCTTGGGCATAGGCTAGTGGCTGTGACACACCTTGTAGCATTGAGATTATGTGTGCCCGATCGAGGACCGCTCGAGGTGATGCCAATGTCGGTGGTGGCTGATGGGTGGCCCTTTCCATCATCAAAAAAGCTTAAGCCGGCGCCCAGAGCAAAGATGGGACTAAAACTTCTTCGTGGCGGGTGGGTGAAATGAGATTGTTGAATTCGAGTTTTGAATGTTGCTTGTGGCTTCAACCTTCAGCGTGCAGCTTACTTAGAGGCATGAATGCTGCTCTGTTGGATCCCCTACCATTGTTGATGAGAAATGCCCCTGGGCCTACCACGTTTAGATTCGTTCAGCAACTTCATGAGGGTAGATTTTCTACAACCAGCCCTCCCGCTGATCCAGTAGACTCTTCCGGGGGTGTTCCACCACTCCACGAAGTAGGCCCAGGGAACCGCGCCATCTTCAGGGCTCTCGTTGATTGTCCCCTCTTCCTCAGCTTTCATTTTCAGTTCAGAATATAGCTAAACTTCAAAGAAGCACACATATCTTTCTGTAGCTGTTCTTTGGCTTTGGTGGCACCGGAGTTCAATCCCCTCCAGCTCGTAGATCTGATAGGGCTGAGTGCCAAGGCACTGTGGTTGCCCCTGAACAACAAGGGATGGGATTGTTTTCCTTTTGCCGTTTTTGAGGAGGTTGGTGTCAGCGACCCGACATGGTCTAGGGTACGTTTCAGTCGGCTTGGCGATGCAGACAGAGGCGGAAGAAGAGGTGGCCCAAGCTCGGGTTCAGCCTCAATTGGCTGCGGCGGTGGCCGATGGCGGACAGGGGAGAGGCCGGGGGAGCTGCATCAACCAAGATTCGAGGTTGGCCATTGCGGGGTTTTAGAAGGTCGGAATCTGTAGCTATTCAGGGCCCATCCACTCGGTGACGCAATTCCCAGCCTTCTTTTGAGGGCAACAGAAGATTGTAGACGGTGGTTTTCTAGTTTTCTAGTTTTCTAGCTGCAAACAGGGAACGCGGTCTGGGTCATCAGCTGTGGGCTGGTGGACTCCCCATAAGCAGCTAAGGAGCAGAAGTGGCTCCTCGACCTGCATCTCGTCTGTGCAACCGCTGCGTCCCGTTTGCTGCTGCTCACATCATCAACGCCCTGCGCCGCGCTGCAGCAACATCCAAGGTCCAGCCAGCATCCTGCAGCCGCCCGTTTCCCTGCGAGCGCCGCCTCTCTGTTTACATACATACATACATACATACTTGTGCATTTGCGCCCGACACCACCCCACCACTCACCACTCACCCGACTTGCCCGGCCGACCGACCGACCGACCGACCCCAGCCTCCCCCGACCGACTTTGTCTATCTGTCTGTCCTCTCCACCGCCAATCTCAATCCATCTCCGGCCAAGAACGAACAGACTCGCTCGCGCTCCTTCACTCACTCCTCCCCTAGGCTGTCCTCAAACCGCCATGATCGCGACCAATTGAAACCACCATGGTTCGTGTCACCGAGGAGCTGGCGCTGTCGCCAGAACATGTCACTCTTTACTATGCCAGCGACCCCTTGATGGGCCACCTGCCAGTCCTCATCTTCCACGGTCCCTCGACGACAGCCAATTACACGCTCAACAGCTCGCGAATCCAGATACACATCTACAGCCCGGCCGGCTTCGTATCTTTTCCGCGTATCACTGTCTCACCCAACTCTCCTTTCTACAGCGTAGTCGCGCACTTGCCACGGGAATTTCAGGGAGATGAGGTCTGCCGAGGACTGGCCTTTGGGTTGTACAAGTATTTCAGCGAGTTGCCCGAGGCGGTGAAGACATATCTGAAGAATGCGTACTCGACACGCGCTCGTCGGCCAGGTTCGGCGCCGGCAATGTTTGGAGAACAGCACGCGGCAGATCTGGCCAAGGCTGCTGTCCAAGCAGAAAATACGACCGAGGTGGTGGATATTCTAGGAGACGCGCTCCAGACGCAGCACATCGGCTGTGTGGATATGGACCTTGTTTTACCGCCTGGATCGATCGTGCCGCTAGGAAATGCCGACTTGGAAGAGGTACCAGAAGATGAAGACGATATTTTGGATCCGACGTTGAGACAATATGGCGGATACAACCAAATAGTCAAATTGTTTGGAGAGCCGGTGTTTTTGCCAACATCGAAGCTGCGGCGCGCGCCATCACGACCAACCTCGTTGAACCGCAGCAAGTCGTTCTCCAAGAACCAAAAGGTGGAGCTGCGCATGAAGATGGGCGAGTTGGTGGACACGGAGGAGCGTTATGTTCTCAAGCTTAACGAGCTGGTCAACAACATCGCGGTCGACTTTTACAAAAAGGCCAAGGAAAGGTCGGCAGGGAGCATCAGTCCTTCGGAGGAGGAGGTAGAGAGGCTGTTCCCCAAGTCAGCACAGGCTATTCTCGAGGTCAACTCGGCATTCATGGAAGAGCTCCGCCGAGTCATGGACGAAAGTGAAGAGGAGGCCATGAAAGACATGGAGACACCATTTCCTCTGACGCGTCTCAACAGCCCAAACAAGGCCAAGGATCCAAGCGGTGCTCTGGCGATGGCGAGATTATTTCTCGACTGGTTTCCAAAGTTCACCGAGTGCTACCAGGACTACATCCGAGCCAGTCAAAACTTCCCCAAGCTCCTCAACAATTTTCTCGACCAGCAGTCGAGTTTCCGGCAGAGGGTGGTGCAGACAGGTGAACAGACGATCCGGTCGCTGCTGATTGAACCCGTCCAGAGGCTTCCCCGGTACAACTTGTTCATCGATCAGATCGTTGCCTGCCTTCCAATAACACACCCGGCGCTGCAAGTTTTGCTGCGAGCAAGGGATATCATCACAAACATCTGCTCCATGGACGACCCATTACCAGACAAGCCACATGTCACGCATCGATTGCGCACAATGGTCGAGTGTTGGCCAGCAGACCTCGAGCCTCAAGGACGATTGATCCTGGCTGTCGACTTTGTGGAGCTGGCTGCCCCCTACATCGATGACGATATTCCCGACAGACCAGGCATTCTGCTGCTGTTTTCGGATTGTGTTGTCATTCTGCAGAAGAAGGGGGATTCTGAGAGGACAGCTCGGGACTTCTTGAAGGAGATCGACAAGCCGTCACCTGCAGGGTTGTTGGCAGCCATGACCAATGCTGCTGGCGGACAGGGCTCCTGGGAGTTTGCCTTTACTGGATGGCACAGCCTGGCCGATGTCCGCTTCACCGAGTCCACAGATGGGCGGCTGATTTGGATGACGTCGACCCAGGAAATGAAGGGTGCCCACGCCGGCGAGTATTTCACCAGCAAGGCCATCACGACCAGGTGTTTTCTCCTTCGCGAGCACTACGAAGGCAAGGCCAACAAGTGGACCGAGGACATTGTCAAGGCCAGAATCGAAGGAAGATTTTCGGAAAAGGAACGGGAGGACCCTGCATGGACCCTGCGTTCCGTCAAGATGCAGGATGCACAGTTCGGCCTGCATGCCGCAGTCTTTCAGGAGGGCGCGCATCAACTAATCGAGGGCCGCAGGGAGCCAGCGCCAATACGCGTCGTACTTGACATCGAGAATGGCACCAAGGGAGCGCCTGTCGGCCATTACGGTGTGGAGATTGTGACCGAGGTCCGATGCGGCGACATGAAGAGGATATCGATGAACACCATTGGCCTCAATGGCAAAAGGTTTACCGACGACATTGCTCTGGAGGACTTCCTACCAACCCTGTCCCGAAGAATTGTCCAGTTGCTGAGCTCGCAATTCAGTGTAGCCAACCCCAGGCTTGTCCCCGCATTGGTGTCATATTACACCAAGGTAATACGGGCCATCAACATGGCACCGAAGGTGGAGAAGGCCAGTTCGAGATCATTCCTCTCGTCATCGCCGGTCAAGATGCTCTCCAGCTTCCTGTCTGGAAACAGCAGCGCGTCATCCAACGGTACCGACTCGACACCAGTCAATGGGTCGAAGCACAGAAGGACCAACTCTGCCAGGATGCGGTCCGAAAGAGAGAAGGAGCGGGAAAGGGAACGAGAAAGAGAACGTGACAGAGAACCTACTGTACTGAACTCGTCTGTATCATCCAGAGAGCAGGGCATTCCTCGTATCACCATGGAGGAGGAGCGACCAGAAAACCCTCTTGTGCGCCTGGAGCAAACATTTACAGGATATGTGGCCAACATGCAGGCTCGGAAGGGCTACTTCATCGGCCGCACGTTGCTTAACAGATCAATGGCTGATGAGCTCGCTATCAACGACCTCTACAACCGATTGATCGAATTTCCCTTTGACCTCGAAGCCGCCCAAGAGCTTGGCACCGAGGTGATCTTTTGCGCATTCGAGAAGTTTGTCCGCATCGCCTGGCGCGAGCAGATTGGGCCTATCATGACCATGCAGGCGCTTGAAGCTCTGCAGATCCGCGCCTCCAAGAAGGTTGTGGGGGATTTCGCAGATTTTGTTAGGTTTATTTTCAGCGACATGGCCCCTCAAAACCGACGAGCATTCACCGCTTTGATCAAGCTTCTGGCTGATCTCTTGGACGGCTGCTCCAATGACGGTGACAGAGGCGCCTTGACGCTTGCTTTTGCCGAACTGTTGGTTGACGACGACACCGCACCAAACTATATCAACCTCCTCGATAGAATGGTGGAGGATGTCGATCGCATCTTTGAGGAGAACCACTTGAGTGTCACCATGCAGATGCTGATGAACAACAGATCTTTCGAGTCGCTGCACGCAACCGGCCGGAGCCACAAGTCTCAGTCGGGGTCTGTGACATCCAACACGTCGTCGCTGCGCAGGAAGTTTGGTTTCGACACACTGCTGCGCCAAAACAGCAAGAATGATGAGCGGCCTTCGGTGTGGAGGACGTTGAGCAAGCACGCCAGCAAGGCCCCTGTGCCCGGTGAGAGTGCCAGTCTTGGCAAGAACAGCAGGTCAAAGTCCATTGACATGAGCCTGAACTTCCCTACTCAGGGCAGGCTCCGGAGGCCAGCATCTAGGGACAGGCCACCTATTGCCGGGGCATTCGATGACATTGAGCACCGGCCGGGTAGCTCTAACCGGTATCTCGAGACCATTGGTGAACCGCACGACGAGCCGACCGAGACAAAACTGGTCAAAAAGAAGCGCCGTAGCTCGCTCTCGGACCTCAAAACTCTTATGGCTGCCGCCAACATCGATGATCCAGAAGAACAACTTATGCCTCTTCGTGTCAGCAGGCAGCAGACCGCCGAAAAGTTCAACTCCACACCACGTCCTCAGTCAATGTTTTTTTCGAGAGTCTCCACCTCCCCCACCAAAGCCTCACCGTCCAGGATACCCATCAGTCCACAGCCACCATCCAGCAGCACAAGCACTTTCCGCTCCTCCCGACAAAAGGAGAACGATCCCATTCTCCACCACGATATAAAAACCCCATCAGAAAAAGAAGGGGACGGGTCAGAGGAAGACTCAGGGAAGACGAGCTACGACAGAGCGCGTGCTAGAACCATCGCCATTTCGCAGATCCCTACCCTGAAGCCCAATTCGAGGATCCCAGGGGCGACAATTTTTCCTCCGCCGCTCGAGTCACCCGCCAATGTCAGACCCGGCACTGGGACGAGCAGCATTCCCCGCACGCCGAGCACACCAGGCCAAAGACTCCGTCTGCAATCCCCGCAGAAGCTCCGCGAGAGATTGCAAACGGAAAAGAAAGCCATCGACGAAGTCGACGCTTCGCTAAAGTCGGAACTCTCCCGCATAGAAGAGGACATGGCGCGCCTAGGGGGGTCGTCGCTGCCCCGCTCATCTACCCTTGACTTTCGAAAGTTGACGCTTGCGGTCAAGACTCTGGAGGAGAAGGTCCCTCTGGCGCTGATAGAATTGGAGCAGAGGAAGCAGCAGCTGGAGAAGGACTTGGAGGACACGCTGAGGGGGATGGAGATGAAGGTCAAGGCGATTGATCAGTTGTATAAGGAGGCGACGGCGGAGAACGAGCTGCTGTATGAAAAGTTTAATGGGGAGTTGGGGAAGATTGTAAAGGCGATCAAGGGGAAGGGGCAGGAGGGGAAGGAGGAGCTGGTGGGAAGATTGAGGGAGCAGGGGGAGGAGATGGGGAGGGTGAAGAGGGAGAATGCGAGGTTGAAGAGGGAGGTGGTTAGTTTGAGGGGGGTGTTGAAGGGGAGTGTGAGGGAGGGGCATCAGGGGGGGGATACTTAATGTGGGGCGGGTAATAATACATATGAAAGGAGGAGAGGGGGGTTACAGGGGAGATGGAAAAATGGGAGGGAAAGGGATAAACTTGTTGGGACATCACTTGCAAGGCGAGGCGTTGGGGGTGTTTGTTGTATTGGGATAGGATTTGTATTTTTTTATTTTTTTTGTTGGAATTGTTGTAGGGATATAGGGTAGAGATTTGGCGAGGCCAAAGGGGGGATGGAATATGGACCATTAGTGTTTTGTTGTGTCTTTTGATCATGACTTGTGAACATGTAGGTGTGGTTTATTCACCATCACTGACTGACAATACCAGTGGGATGTTGCAAAGCGCACTATGGACCCCAATTCTGAACTTGACTAGCACATACGACCATATCCAGCTAAAAATACGGCATCCCGTCCGCTCTGCCCTCGTCAAATGGCTGAGAGCCGAATCAGTACTCAGGTGGGTGACCACTGGGGAATCCTCGGTGTTGTATGTTTTTTGATTTTTTCTCGTTTCCAGTTTTGTGGGTCTTTCGTCACTGTTGGGTGTGAGTCGGGGGTTGCTTATGAGGCGGGACACAACAGCCTCCCAAGTTGTGAGGGTGTGATCTATTCCAGCCTATTGTGAGGCATTTGCTGAGCTACTGAAAACATAAGATAGCGTGCGTGTAATAATAAAACGAGGACCTGTTTCTATTTGCCAGTCCTGGGGGTATCACTAAGCTAAATGAACACTTGCAACCTGAACGCCAACCGAAAATCCCAGACACAGACAAACAACCCATGCCATACCCCTCACACTCTCTCTTGCGCAGCCGTAAATTCCATCAACCCAACCTTTGCCCTCGACTCCTCAACCCAGCACTCAAACCACAGCGGTCCAGCCTCCACCACCCTGACTGGTGTAGTTTTGGCTGCTACCCCGGTTTCTGCCCTGGATGCCACTGAGGTGACGCACCCCCCCTTGCCTTTTCTGTCTTGTGGCTCTGGTGGAGGATCAGTTGGTTCTGAGGGGATCCAATCTTGATGGTGCTGGCCTCTGTTTTTAGCACCATTACCGACCATATTTAGACAAAGGAAAAAGTTCACTTACACCGATGGGAGCAGCAGCGTCATCTTTCAGCTCTACAGCTAGCGTGAACGTGCACCCCTCTGGTATCGGACTCAACCGCTCCATCACCTGCGCCATCTTGAGGAGGCAAGCCCGGAATTGCTCGTTAAGGTTGGTAAGGTTAAGGGAGGGGTGGTTGAGTAACGGCTCACGGGTGACTTCGGAGCGGAAGTCCTTTTCCAGGATCCGGGCGTGGGTGGCCATGGAGGGGGTTGTCCAGGTTGGGAAGTGGGAGGTGTCGAATGTGTAGCGTTCTAGGACTGAGCCTGGAGGGATGGGGGATGGGGAGGGGGGGAAGGAGAGGGAGAAAGGGTCGAGAGGGGAGTGGATTACTACTGCTATGAGGTAGACTTTGCCTGATGATAGCTGGGCGGCGACGGAGGAGACGGCGTCGGTGATCCAGGTGCATACTTTTGGGTGACGGTTTTGGTGGACGGGGAGGTTGTAGGCGCGGGCGGAGAGGAAGGTTTCGGGGGGGTAGAGACGGCGGTAGAAGAGGATGTTGTGGATGGCGACGGTGAGGAAGGTGTTGAATGATGTGAGGAGGATGTGGGATTGGTCTATGGGGAGGGAGGAGGATTCGTCGGCCATGGTGACCATGAAAGGAGGTTATTTTGGGCTTTAGGGTATATGATGAGACGTGATGTATTCGGGGATTTGACGCTAAGCGCTGTGGCTGTTGTTGAATCTGGTTCTGATGCTTACACGAGCGCGAAGGGAGGGGTTTCCATTGTTTGGTGGGAGACGCGACGAGTCGTGCATTCCGCAACGCCAAAGCATGTGACTGGTAGCTTGTACAAGAAAGAGAGTTACTTAGCGGGGAAAAGCTGGACTATTCTGTCCGCCTTCCCCACGTCTGGCGCGTGCCCCTGCTCTGCCAATTAACCTCTTAAGCTTCGAGGTCCAGCGCTCCACTCGAGATTTTGGAGGAGGCGTCAGTCTTCTGAAATGCAACCCCACCTTCGGATAACACCGCCATTCTGATATTTCGAGAAAGTCCCCTCACGTTCTGACAGCAGCTCGCCGTGTCGTCCAGAGTTGCCTAAAAGTATTCCGAAAACGTGGACAGCAAGGTCTTGTCTACTCTTATACAACAACACCAGCTGTGACAGCTCTTATCGAATACGGCGTAACTCCCCCAATTCCCCGCGAATCATTATTCCGAGCTCCAGCCGTCCACCATGGACGCCCATCTCGTCCGGGTCCTTGTGGACACGCAAAAGCCCCAAGAAGCGCCTCGAAAACAGGCCGAGCTCGAACTCCAACATGCCCAAAGGAACCCCGACTTTCCTCTAGCACTCACACGCATCGGCCTATCACAGCAGCTCGCGGTCGGAATCCGACAGGCATCCCTGAGTGCCCTCCGCAGATTTGTTGAGAAGAACTGGCAACCCGAGGGCAATGATCCGGACCATGTGCCCATTTCCGACGAGACCAAAGAGTATTTGAAGACTACTATTCTCAACCTCGCCATAGCTCCCGAGGATGAGCAGGATGAGCGCAAGGTCAAGGTCTCGGCCAGGTAAAACAAGACACAAAACCCCTCCACGGGCAAGGATGCTAGCTGTTGGAGAACAGGGAAGGAGGAGCTAACACCCCTTGTGTAACAGTCTTCTTATTTCGAAGATCGCCGTCGCCGACTTCCCACACAACTGGCCCAACCTCCTGCCCACCGTACTGGGTATTATGCCCACTGGCAACGATGCTCAGCTCCATGGCGCTCTTCGAATTTTGCAGGACCTTGTAGAGGAGGCCATCACCGATGAGCAATTCTTTAGCTTGGCCCGCGACATTATTACGGCATGCTACGAGGTGGCCTTGAACATAAACCGCAAGTCTCAGCATCGTGCGCTGGCTGTCGCTGTCTTGCGCGCCTGCTTCGACCTGATGGAAGTTGTGAAGGATGGCCACAAGAAGGAGGTTAAAGCCTTCGCCGATGAAGTCTTGTCTGGGTGGCTTCCATTCATGGAGCAGGTCGTCTCCAGCCCGCTTCCAGAAGTTGCCAATGCGGATAACCAACCGGAGGAGTGGTACGGCCCAGTTGCGCTCAAGATCCAGGTCCTCAAGACTCTGATCAAGATCAAGACCGTATTTGGTTCTCTTCTCTTGCCTCAGAGCCCCAAGTTCTTCACGGTAACATGGCAGGAGCTGAAGCGGTTGGGACCTGTGTACGAAGCACTCTACGTTACTAGCGATTCGCAGAGCCGCTTGGAAGACACAGATGGCCTTCCGTATTCGGTCGACGTCCTGGTGTTGGATGAGCTGGACTTCCTTAACCAGTGCATGCGGGCAAGCCCTGTGGCAAAGTCGCTGGAGGCTGAGATTGCCAGTCACGGATCGGTACACAACACGCCTTGGGTTCTGGAACTCATGGAGATCCTCGTCAGGTACGGGCAAGTCAGCCAAGAGGAGGAGGGCCTCTGGGAGCTTGATGTTTCTCTCTACCTTGCCGAGGAGACGTCCGTGTCCTCAAACTACACGGCCAGAACCGCCTGCGGTGACCTGCTCATCAAGATGGGTGAGTGGATGGGCGAGGACGCCTTCGTTGGGCTGTATGCGTTTACCAAGACACTCTTCGTGGGAGAGCACCCAAGCTGGCAGAAACAGGAGGCGGCTCTTTTCCTGTTCATCTCCCTCTTCAACGATTTTTATGACTGCGAAAAGAACATCCCACTGGACATGTCCCACGCCTGGCTGGAGCTTGTCAACTACGCCATTGGCAGGCAGGACCTGCCCATGTTGCGCGCTAGAGGCTATCTGGTTGCTGGTGCCTTGGCCAGGACATTTGAGCCAGCTCTTGGTTTGCTGGACGCCGTCATCACCGCTATGAACCAGGACGAGTCTGAGCTTGTGCAGGTAGCTTGCGTCAAGGCAGTCGAAGGCTTCATTATCGGTGGCGCTCCCATTGAAGCGCAAGTGCCCATTATCGTCGCTATCCAGCAATTCCTCGAATCCAAGGATATGAGCGATCTTGACGATGCCGAGGATCTTCTTGTCACTCTCCTCGACACGCTTAGGTCAGCGTTCAAGATGGACTACCGTATTGTCCTCTCGCCCGAGAGCAAGGCGCTCGACTTGGTGTTCTTGGTCGTGAAGCATGGTGCTGCCAACCTTCAAGTCGATGGCCTCGTCAACGATATCTTCTACGAGCTTGCCGAGAGGATTCAACAGATTGAAGACCCAGCTCTCTATACCGCCCTCTGCAGCAAGGCTCTGCCCTCTATCACTAGCACCTTTGACGTTGCCAATCTCACTCAGGATGAGCCGCTGGTTACGATTGCGGCCGAGATTCTCGCCGTTCTCCTCAACTTTGGCGTTGAGCCGCTGCCCGCCGGCTTGGTTGCCACGGTTCTTCCCAAGGTCAATCGGTTGCTTATGTCTTCTGACGAAGCTGAGGTTCTTAGGCCAGCTGCCGAAGCTGTCAAATACATGCTCCAACACGACCATCAGCAGATGTTTAACTACCAAGACGAAAACGGCCGTTCTGGGTTGGAGGTCTGTCTCCACATTATCGACCGTCTCCTTGGTCAGAACTTGGAGGATAATGCCGCCGCTGAAGTTGGTGGTGTTGCTGCCGAACTCGTCGAAAAGGCTGGCCAAGAGAGGCTTGGTCCCTTTTTGCAACAGCTTTTGCAGGCTGTTGCGCAGCGTCTCGACAGCGCTCAGAATGTTGGTCTGATACAGTCTCTGATCCTGGTCTTTGCTCGCCTTTCCGAGGTGGGCGCTCACGATGTTGTGGAGTTCTTGAGCAGCATCAACATAAACGGGCAAAATGGCCTGCAGGTTGTGCTGACCAAGTGGTTGGAGAACTCGGTCAACTTTGTGGGGTATGAGGAGACTGCGAGAAAGTGAGTACATTCTTGAAGACGCATCAAAGACAAATACTGACATGTCACAGCATCATCGCCCTCTCCAAGGTCTACGCCCTCAACGACCCCCGCGTCGCGCAGGTTCAGGTCAGGGGCCAACTCATCATTCCCGAGGGCAACCGCATTAGAACACGATCCCAGACCAAGTTGCGTAAGTTCACCCTCCCCCTCTCGCCCATGTCTGTGATAAAAGCTTACGTAACCAGCAGAGCCTGATCAATACACCATCATCCCTGCCCCGCTCAAGATTCTCAAGCTCCTCGTCGACGACCTCGTCACTGCGTCAGGAGCCCAGCCAGCCTCCAAGGTAGCAGCTGCGGCGGCGTCCCAGTTTGCAGACCTCGACTCGGACGACGGGTCCGAGGGCTGGGAGGATGAGACCAACGACTTGGTCAACCTCGGCGCTGCCGTCTCTGCGGGCAACTTTGACTTTGGCGACAAGGTGCGCAACGACGAGACGGGTGAGTACCTGAGGGTGTTCTTTGTCAAGGCGGCGCAGGAAAACACGGCGAACTTTCAGCACTGGTTTGAACTTCTTAGTGATGAGGAGAAGGGGAAACTGAGGGAGCTGGCTCAGTAGGACTTGGCCAGGACGTACAAAGGGAAGGTGCTGCCCTGGAACTCGGAGGCTGATTTGCCCGTGGGGCATTTCAGGCTTATGGGCTACTATCAAGAGGTGCAGGAGGGGAGATTTGGGGATATTTTTAGAGGGATGATGAGATGGGAAGAGGATAAGAAAATGAGAAGACTGGTTGGGGTCGCGTGAGTGAAAGTGGGAGGGTTGGATGGGTTTATTATGGGGATGTATATGCGTAGGTAGCAGCGATAGGTTTTTTTTGGGGGGGGGGGTAGAAGTTTATGTAGTCGGGGTGTACAAAGCGTTGATTTTATATAAACATGTCATTAAATCACGGCAGGGCCAGAGACAGCTTCTTAGCGAAAGAGGATGAATGTTGTCTGGAATGGGCCACTTGCAAGTTTTGCTTGACATCAAACTAGCTAATTCTTTTTGGTCATTCGTCATGGCCATAAAAGACAGTGTCTCGTCACTAGCTTCCGACTTGGAGTTTGCCCATCAAAACAATAACATCAGCTTCGTTTCTTCGTAATAACATCATAAAGCGTACAACACTGCTACAAAACGCCCTTATCATTCTCTCCCCCTGCACCTCTTCTCAAAAAGTTTATACTCCATCAAATGATATCACCCCCAAACCCCCCAAATCCCCCTCCAAACCCACTACCTCCCCTACCACCACCCGGTCTTCCACCCCCAAACCTAGGCTGGCCCCCCGGACCAAGCGGATCCCACCTCGCCCCAGGCGGAACCTGCCCGTCAAAGCTCCCATCTCCCTCTCCCCTCGGTCCCTGAAACAACGGATCGTCAAACGTGGGATGCATACCGCCCCCTGCAAACCCTCCGCGCCCACCTGGTCTCCTTAGCCCGCCCGGACCGACAAAGCTGCCTCTGATGGAATCATCCGGTCCCAGGCCGGGAGGGTACAAATCGTTATGTCCCAGCCCTCCGAAATTCCCACCAGGCATGTTGAGGGGACCTCGAGGGGGTCGGTTGACTTCGTATTCGTCTTCAAAGTCAGGTGGCGGGAAGTCACCGGCTGGGATTGGCCTTGGGGGAGGGTTGGCGAGCGGGTCAGGGGCAGGGTAAGGGTTTGGTTGGGCTGGTGGGGGGAGGTGAGGGGGGTCTTGTGGTCTATGGGGGTTAGGATCAAGACGGGTGGCTGATGCTGCTGGGTCTTCTTGATAGCCCTCTTTTTGGAGGGATGGTATCAACCGTTGGATGATGGAGATTTTGAGCAAAGAGGCGAGGTCGGTTATACGTGCTTCGGAGATGAAGACGTTGGAGAGTTTGGAGTAGAGGTCTGAGCGGTCTTCGTTGCCTTCGGGTGTCATGGTTATGCGGACTGGGAGGGAGGCGTTGGAGATGTAATCTTTGGGTGTGATTTCGAAGCGGGCGATGCGTTCGTCTCCGGTGGCCAACCCCCGGACTTCAATCTTGGAGCCGAGGCGGTCGATGCGGATGACGAATTGCATGGAGGATTGGGGGTGGGCGTAGACGAAGCTGTGGGAGCTGGCGGAGGCGTTCCATGGCGGGGGGAGGCGAGGGGCGAGCTTGGCGCACTCGGACTCGATCTTTTGGTCTTCGTTGAGGCCGAGGAGGCGGAAGGAGAGGTTGGTGAAGCAACTGTGGATGAATAGGGTGATGGCGTCGAGGGAGGAGCTGAGGTCGGAGGTGGTGTCGTCTTTGGAGTGGGTGGGGAGGGCTTCGACCATGGAGCCTAGCACTGAGGCTGGGCTGAGGGGGTCGGTTGTCATTGTGAAGGTGATGGTGCGAGAAATAGAAACTGGACTGATTTGGCGTAATGTGTTTGGATGGTATCGGATGATGTGGATGTAATCAGGTTTAAAGAAGCTTGGTGAAGTAGAAGGCATAAAGAAGGTTCAACGTTCATGCGACCACTCGAAGCTTTGGCGGGGGTGCGGGGACCCTAGCCCCACTGACGTAAGGTGCTGCCTATACTAGCGACTCTCAGCCCTACGGGTGGGGTGTTTTGGAGCTTCCACCAATGACAGATTAGAGTCGATTAAAGGGAGCACTCAGGGGCAACTGACATCACTTGGAGACTGTTGTAAGCCGCAAACCAACAAACAGTGCCACTATCATACAACATCAACTTCATTCCCCTATCTTATCACAATCTTTTCGCGTATGTAGCATTCTGATACATCCACCAAAATGGTACCTCTGCGGTCTCTTGATCGTCTGATCCTGAACTCAAGGTGCTGTTCTCACAAAAGTTTCTTCCTTTCATTCCCCAGAATATCCACCATGGCCATTTCCATGTCCGCTTCACCGCTTCTCTCTATATATGCCCAAGTGGGCAAAATAGCCATCAATGCTCAAGTGTGTAGCAACCAACGCCCACCCGACATCCGGTCGATATTTATTACGAGTATATTAATCTACATTACTCACTAAAATCTATTGTTTTCGATCTCAGGTGTTGATGGTACACGAAAGATTCATGACCACCTGCTCGGCATACATCTATCGATCGGCATCATGGCCAGCCGGAACCTCTTCACTGTTGTCCTTCTCAACTTTATTTACATCTCCTTCGCTTTTATCTTCGTTATCAAGGTGATAGTTGAGATCAGGGGTAAAAGCGTCCTCCCCGAAGCCATAGTCGTCCAACGATAGCCCCACGACCAGACCTTCTTCGGGACTTACCGAATTTGGGCGGGAGCTTGACGATGAGCAATTCCAGAACCATCGGTTCCAGAGCTGGAGTCCTTCTTCTTGCTGTCTGCTTTGTCGCTGGGATTCGAACTTTGACCTTTGCTCTTGGGGCTGTCGCTGTAACCATCTGCCGGCACATCATCATCACCGGGCATGTTATCGTTATCGTCATCCCAGGGCGACAAGTCTCCGTCAGGTTTGTCCGGGAACAGAGCTATCCGGAGGAAGATCAATCTGCGACCGTGGTCATGGATAGCATCCAGAGTGGGCTGGCACCACCCCATACTGCCGCTCGAGTGAGTCCTCTGATACTCGTTGATCGATTTGCAGCTTCAGCCGCTCGTCAATGACGATTCTCTTGATGAACACGAGCATGTCGTTCATGGTTTTGATAGCCATTGCATTATTCCTTCTTTCCTCGGCCTCTCGTATCAAGTCGATGAACTTGATGATCTTCACGAATATGCAACGCGGGAGGAAAAATGATCGTCATGGCCCGTCGTGATTGCAGGGTATTGCTTGATGTCTTCCAGCCCTGGCAGTGCTGCCTCTATGAGCTGACAAGCGAAATATCCAAACTTCATGGCGTCCTTCCCCCTTGTCGCAGTCAGGGTCGCCAACGGGCGAGGGTAATCCATGGATTTCCAGAACGTTGTGTCGTCCACCTCTTCTGGAAGACAGGGGTTCCCAAACACGGCCTGGTACCGGTCTAGGAAGGGCTTGGTTTTGACCACCTTTTCGGAGACGTCTGGAGGGTAGAGCCTGTGGCGAAGGAAGACGTTTGACAACGTGACGGCACGATGAGCGCCCGAGAGGTTTTGTAAGGCTGTGCCAATCTCAAACATAAACCGGAGGATGGTGTGCCAGTTTTCCACGGCCAATGCCTCGACTGGATGTCCAGAGTCAAAGCCCTTGATACTGTCCCGGTTCTCGAAACGTTTCTTTACAGTCTCCAAAAGTTGCCCGCCTTGAGCGTGCTCAAACACCAGGCCGTGGAGATATTTTAGCTTGGTGTTCAACCGGTCAGTTGCTCTTCGCGCAACATTGTAATCAGTATCACCCAAGTGCTGGAAGAGGAAGTTATGTAAGAAGAGCTCTTGCGCTGGGAACCTTGCATATCCCATGAGCTGCAGCGTATTCCTCACGCGATTTCCGGTCACGCCGATTTCTGAAAGATAGGTCAGCCTCTGGAAGCAGTCAACTCCCAGTTCGGCCTTTTCCTTGTTCTCAAGGGAAGCACCAGTTTTGACCGATGATTTTGACCACTGCCTTGTCATTGCCAAAATTGGAATCGTCATAGCGATCAACTCGAGGTGCTGAGATCCATGGAACCAGAAAGACCGTCCCCGTGGGAGTGTCGCTGAGCATTTTAGTGCCGCCAAGGTCAAAATCACTTGCCTGAAACTCGGAGATAAATTCATCTAGGGCAGGATGAGGATAACTGCCTCGGGGAAGCTTCATCTCAAGCCAGTTCGAGTTAACCTGGTGAAATGAGTCCCTGCTGGGTTGGAAAGCAGGTTTGTGAAATTTCAGGTTGAAGTAGGAGTTTGCTCTCCTCCCCCTCCATCCAACCCCTTTTTCTCACCTTTACTACATGCTGGCGTAGCGAACGTGCTTTGATTCCAGGCGAGGTCTCCAAGATGTAGATCGTGTCGGGATCCTGAAGCTTGCACAATTTGTCTAGGCCTGATCCACGGACCAGGAGGCAGTCGTTCTACATCGACAACACCGTCAGGTCAATGATATCGAAATTGTGTAAATCAAAGATGTATAAGTAGAAATCGCCCAAGCTGTCCAAAACCGGTTCATGTTCTGCCACAGTATCACTTCGCTGAGCTTCCGTCTCGAGTACACCAACCCAGAGTCGTTCGTGGTAGCACATCATTGCATTACACCAGCTTCCAAGATACCGGCGTTCTTCGGGTGGCCTTAGTCCGCAGTCGCAGAGAGCATACTGTCCAGGAAGCGGCTTCCCACACCACCGGTTGGTGACATCCTCGCTGACATAAAAGCCCCGGGTGTGCCTCCCTGGCGTCTGGTAATTAAGAATAACCAGGTCCCAGTCTTCCATGCCTTCGAATGGTCCTCCCAGACCCACAGAAGCTAACATGGCGTTCTGAGAGGACTTGTTCTTGATAATGGTTATTTCTTCAGTGTGGTAGCCGACGCACTCTATCATGTATCGATAGCCGAGCTGGGTAAAAAGATGCTGTTAGCATACATCAGAAACAAGGTATCGAATACGCTTACATGAGTGCCACCAATCCTGCCAAATATCTCGCTTGTTTCCTCCACTACAAGGAAGTCATCTTGCAAGACACGGCGCCGTTCCAAAAAGCGGACCAGGATCCAGATATCCCATACGTCGTACTCATCCTTCAATACACGCTGGCGCACGACAGGTCTGCCGCCGGGAGTTCGTTCGTAAACGTGGACAGCTGCCTCATCCAAGTCTCGCCATTTGGCGAAGAAAGTTTATTTATCGATGGCTAACCGAGCGATGGAGCGCCTGTTACAAGTTCACTCTTCATTAGTACTGTAGAGTCAGGATGTAATACAAAATTGCTGTAACTCACCAAACACCCCATCTCCCTCACAGCATTTCTCAACACCTCCGGCGTCCGTCTCATCACGTCCCAGAAACTTTGATTATCAGGATCTACCATGAAATCTTTTGTCCGGTCCTGCCGTACATCATACGGCATCAATCCACCATCATCACGACAGCCGAGACTGCGACCTAAAATCTCCATGTGTCTGTCTTGCGAGATTGATGGTTGAGACAACATGGCGATAAGGTATTTGAAGACGGCTCGGAGGGTGTCTGATGCCCAGGACCTATAAAAACATTACCTTAGCCATGATCTTCAAATGGACGAACAAGGGGAAACTTACCATCTTAAGAACGAGAGCAAAGCTATTTGAACAACAAGGGAATTGTCCACCGCCTGACCTTTTGCTTTCATCTTTTTCTCCCAGCGGCTGAGCTCGTATTGTAGAAGTCTCTTCTCTTGGGGCTTCATTCGGAGGTAAAGGGAGTGTTCAGGCTGGAGGTCGGAAAATGATGTCACGCTGCGGACCCATTCTCGGTGGCTTTTTGAGGGCTTGTTCGATGTTGATGTCTCGGAGTAGGGCAGGATCAGGGGAATCCTGGGAGGATTCTGCGGGAGTTGACATGACTGAGGTGGTGCCTAGGGTTGGTGGATTTGTCTGGATGGTATAGGAGGTTGCGAAGAGATAAGGTAGCTTGACAACAAGGATATCTTAGTCTTTTGGTGATGAAGGTAAAGACTTGGCCAAAGAGGATGCTCAAAGAGAACAGGGAGAGACGGCAGATATGGGTTCAGAGCAAAGTGATGCGATGGAAAGGTTGTGATTTGTTTGTTTCAAAGACCTGTTGATAACTGGGCAATTTAAAAAGATGTCGATGGGCCAAGATGCCTATATTTCTGAATAACTAACCAGCAAACACTGCCCCGGTTCTCGGTGTGGGATTTATGCAGTGCGAGGTGCAGTGCCATGATGGGCTTGACAATATCATCACTTCAACGATGTCATCAGACACACCTTGACGATGTCATCGCTCGCCCCCAGCCCTATCTCGCCGCTGGCTGCCCCGTCTCGCCGTCGGTCCATGCTTCCTGGCAATCTAAGTTCCCGCAGGTTTATTTCAATACATTCTCTCCCACTCTCACTCAACTCTTCCCTCCTCCCAACAACCTCTCCTCTGTCTTTTGAAGCCAACACAAGAAAGACACCATCATCCAAGACAAATCGTCCCAGCTCAAGACTCAAGCACCGTAAGTTATCGAGCTTCTCCCCAATGAAGTTCGTCAACATCTAACCAATTCCTTTGATCAGATCAAAATCAAACAAGATTTCCACCGCCCAGAACGCGACCACCGCGCCGGAGGAGCCCATCCTCTGCACCAAGTGCCCTCACAAGCCGGCGCGGATGGATGTCATGATGTCTCTCTCGCACACCCCAGCAATCCTCGCGTACGTCCACACCGGGCCCACGGACAATCTTGTTGAGATCAAAGAAGACATCACCAATGGCACCAAAAAAATTGTCACTTTGGTTTTCGAGTTCCCGCTCCGCCCCCATGATCCAGCCTGGGTTGAGGAGAGGTGCCGCACCTGGGGAATTAACCGGGAAATCTTCCTAGCCTCGGAGATTGGGTGACCCAGTTCAGTAAGGGGTTTTGGGTGAAGGAAGCTTGGGGTTTTGTCTTAAAGGGGCTTGGGGCGTTAGGTGAAGGGAACTGGATACTGGGCAGCTAGCTGCCTCTGGGAAATAACATGGGCCACATTTGACAATGCTGTTGATGTTGTTTTTGATTCATTTATCATAGTTGTGTCGCGTCTGATTTCCACAACTAAGGATTCAGCATCGGACTGGGCTATATGTTATGCCATGCATCCTCTCTTTTGACATCAAATGCTTCACTAGGTATCTTCCCACACCCAACGTAGCATTCCGACAAAACATGCAGTGTGACGTGTCTAAACCAAAAACACACCAGGTAGCCCCGCGGCCGCAGATAAGTCGGGAATAGCTTCATGCGGGCATCATGCCCCCTCTTCGACCCCCACCTCGTCTACTCGGCATCATAGCCGAACCTCATTGTCGAGGAGAGAGTGTCGAGGAGAGAGTAGTCCGACACATTGGGTCAGCCGCAGTTGTCATGTCTTGATTCCATGATCTCCTGCAGCTTACATCTGTCAGCGCACCACCACCACAGCCTATACTTGCCTGGAATATGGAAATATACCCACAACAGGAAAAGACTCTTGATGGAGCAATATCATGAACCTGGCCGAAGCTGCATTCCGCCATGCGCCAACTGCCGGAACAGGTGTTGCCAAGTGGGTGCACTAGACATGACCTCCCTTGCCAGATGTCCCCATCTGATCCTCTCAATGCATTGTCACAAAAAGCCAGCTGACCCATCTTCTCTAGATACAATGAACCTTACACCGCTTGATTCATCATCAAAGACGCAAACAACGCGATGGGCCTCAAGACTTCAAAACGGCCGTTCAACATAGCCATCATCGGTGGCGGCATCGCGGGCCTCACCACCGCTCTCTTCCTCCACCACTTCTGCCCCCCAGGCTCAATCGAGATCAACATCTACGAACAAGCAGAACAATACCGCGAAATCGGCGCTGGCGTCAACCTCGGCGTCAATGCCACCAAACTCCTCCACCAAATCGGCCTAGGCGACAAAATCAACGCTATCGCTGGCTCAAAAGATGGTGTTTTCTTCACCCTTCGACGCTGGGACAACAGCGAGGAGATAACGACCATCTACTCCAATGACTCAGGCAAGATCCGCCAGGCGGCCGTATCACGGGCGGAGTTGCTCCAGGTTCTGCTCGATGCTATCGAGGAGAGAAAAGCAGCGACATTGCACACAAAGAAGAAGTGCCGGTCCGTCACCGTAAGTCCTTTCTCGTTCTCCGTTTTGCCATAGATATCTAACACCGCCTAGAAAACAAAATCCGCGATCAAAATAACCTTCACCGACACCACAGCCACCACGTCCTCCCTCCTCATAGCCGCGGACGGCATCCACTCCCCCATCCGCAATCAATACCTCCCTCACAGTCCCCCTCTCTACTCAGGCAAGATCGTTTACCGTGGCCTGTTACCCTTCTCTGCCTTGCCTACACCCTGGCCAATTCAATCCCATCATGTTATGTGGATCGGACCAAACAAGCACCTCTTGGTATACCCCATCTCCCAAGGCGAAACCCAAACGTTAAATTTCGTGGGCTGTATCACCACCCCGGAGGAATCCCTCGGAGACCTGAAAGAGTCCTGGTCCGCCACCTGCCCAAGAGCGGAATTGGAAAGGGATTTTGGGGATTGCGATGGGATAGTACAGGAACTGATCAGGTTACTGCCGGAGGAGGTGTCAAAGTGGAAGATTAACGACCGGGAGGCGGCGGAGGGTTGGGTGTTTGAACAGGGGAGGGTGGTGCTAGTTGGGGATGCGGGACATCCTATGGTTCCGCATCAGAGTGCGGGGGCTGGGCAGGCGGTGGAGGATGGGTTTGTTGTTGGGAGGGCTATGGGTGAGTTTCTGAGGCGGGGGGATGGGAAACTGGAAGAGTGGATGGGGGTGTATGAACGGGTGAGGATGCCGAGGGCGAATAAAGTGCAGGAGACGAGTCGGGGGGCGGGGTATTTGTATCAGATGCAGGCGGAGAGTATGAAGGGGATGAGCTATGATGAGTCTGTGCCGATTTTGAGGGATACGGTGCAGGAGAGGATGAAGTGGATTTGGGAGGAGGAGTTGGAGGGGGTGTTTGAGGAGGAGAGGGGGAAATTGGTTGGAAAGGTGGAGGTGGAGGGGTGGAGGGGAGGAGGGGGTTGTTTTTGTATGTGATGGCTGGAAGGGTGCTGTTGCTGTTGTTGGATACGGGGTATGTGTTGTAGGAGGTAGAATGTTAAAAAAATGTGAACTGGAAGGCAATAAATAACCTTTGAAGCTGGGAGACTCGTGCAATTATACAAGGTGCTATAGGATTTGAATGATTGGCTAGATATCGCTTTTTGAAGGTTGTCATGGAGCGTTTTCGGAGCCACTATATGTGGTCAGAATCTTCCTCGTGTAGTTCGAAATTTGAACCCTTCTGGAACATAGAGTAAGGTATAAGGGACTTGACTGGTCTGGAGGAGACCGTGTACCTACCTAGATATGAAGCCTGCTGATCAAGAGGCGACAACAAGACATAGGAAAGCCTGTGGGGCGTGAACACAGGCTTACTCACTGCTTCATCTTGCAGTCTGGGCTCCCTTGTTTCTCACACACACACCAACATCATCACGTTTGCCACACCTTAGTTGCACCTCACAGCCCGGGACTACGAGCTACCTGAGCGACTTTTTCTGAGGCAAAGAGGCTCAAAAGCATCGTCACCACCGATCCGCAGATCCGCTTGCTCGCTCCAGATGTTCGAATGCTGGCAACTTTTGAGACACTGCTTGGCAAATGTGGTAAACACGATGCTGATCTCCTCTTATAGTGTATACCAGAACACCTTTCGTCGAGTTCCACAAATTGCCGCCGGCAATAACGCTCTTTTCCTTTGCACTACGGAGTTACTCCTTTTCAAGCTCCTATCTCAACGCTTGGCGGTTTTCGGGAGAACGCGGACAGTGCGTGTTTCGGGACATTGTTTCGTTGTTTCGAATTTCCACGTTTAGCAGCCACTCGATGGCACGCGACAACTTGCTGTTTTGGGATATCGGCAATATAAATCGTCTTTTGTTCCCAAGGCGAAACGTGGGGGTTTGCCTTCGGCGACCCCACGGGGCAATGAGGTAGTCTCGGCTGGAGTTACACCAGTTCTACTATCTTGTCGATCGCATCCGGCACAAACTTGCCGATCGCGATGTTCGTTTCCAGGGCACAGGGTCGCTTCAACACGAAGCCGAAGCACGGTGATGGGTTTCAGCAGACGCTTCTTTTGAATTCTCGTCAAGGTCTAACTCTGCCAAGCTGCGGCCAAGGCTATCGCCAAGAGGCTCCCGTCGAATGGCATCGGAGAATTCAAGGGTTCAGTCTTGGTGCGGCGTTCAAGCAACGACGATCAGACATCCCTTTAAAGGTCGACTAAGCCTTTTTTAGGGTTGTCTTGGAGGTGATCTTTTTGCTTCTTGGCCCCTGTCTCCAGAATAACGATCTGCTCTTGGCCTGCCGGCGAGGGATAGATCGAAGTTGATATCAATCTCCTTCTCGGCCCAGCCATTCCTTCCTCTCTTCTTTTCATTCCAGGACTCTGGCAGCCCCGGTTGTTTCGCTTCTGCTGTTTTTCTTTCTCTTGTCTCTGTTCTTCTATTCGGGCTCTGGCAGCTTGTGTTTTTTGTCTTCTTTTCCATAAGCCTTTAGTTTTTTTTGGGTCTCTCTGCCTTTCTCACCAAGCTGTCGTTACTTGCAGGCCAAGGGATATCGCCAAGATGCCAAACCTCGATGTCAGCGAGCTCAACACTGTCTTGGCCGTGTTGGGTGCCTTCATCTTGCTCTACGGTATCATTTCAGTCCTCGTCAAGAGCAGATGGTTTCTAGGAGAGGCTCTTCCCGCCGTCGTCATCGGCATCATCCTCGGTCCCATCGCCGCCAAATTCCTCGACAGCTCTCGGTGGGGATCCGCGGCTGAGGGGCAGACAAGCGACATCACGCTGGGTATGGCTCGGGTTGTCATCGGAGTGCAGCTCGTCATTGCTGGCTTCCAGCTGCCGGCCAAGTATAACCTGCACAGGTGGAAGGAAATGGCCCTTTGCCTTCTCCCTATCATGACCATCATGTGGTTGTGCACCACGCTCTGCCTGCTGGCTAGCGTGCCCAACATCACACTACTCGCCGCCCTGGTCATCGGTTCTTGCGTGACATGCACCGACCCGATTCTCTCACAGGCCATCGCTAAGGGGCCGTTTGCCGACAAGTTCGTTCCCCGTCATCTACGCGAGATTATTTCCTCCGAGGCTGGCGCCAACGACGGCTTCGGTTTCCCCTTTCTCATGCTTGCCGTCTATCTCATCCGCCATGCCGATGTCCCCGGTGCCGGGGTCCATAGCACCGGAACCGTTCGCGAGCGAGCGGCTCAGCTGGTAACTCGCGCAGGAGACGTTGGGAGACTTGGCGGGGGCGTCGGTGTTGCCTTGAAGAACTGGTTTGTCGAGACGTGGCTGTACATTGTACTCATGTCGGTTGTCATTGGAGCCATTGTCGGCTACGGTTCGTGCCTGGCTCTCAAGTTCGCCCTTCGCCGGTGAGTCTTCTCTTGAGTTCAACAACTGTGCTTATGCTAATCATCCTTCTTCAGCAAGTGGGTCGACTCGGAGAGCTATTTGCTCTACCCAACGGCCATCGGGGTAGGTTCTGGATCTAACTTGCCCTCGAAGACGGCTGAAGACTGACAAATCTGTAGCTCTGGCTCGTCGGCATTTGCGGCATGCTCGGCACTGATGACCTTCTCGCCTGCTTCGTCGCCGGAAACGCCATGAACTGGGACGGCGAGTATCTTGCCGAAACTCTGGAGCGCCACGACGAAGTCAACTCTTGCATGGACGTGCTGCTCAATTTCGGCGGCTTCATGTACATTGGCACCATCATCCCCTGGTCCGAGTTCCACCAACCCGAGACGACCGGTCTTACCTACGGCCGTCTCATTGGCCTCGGCGTCCTAGTACTGCTCTTCCGGCGCATTCCCGCCATCTTCATGTCCTACAAGTTCATGCCCAAAGTGGTCAAGGACTGGAAGGAAGCCATGTTCATGGGCTACTTTGGTCCCATTGGCATTGGAGCCGTTTTCTACGTCGAGCACACCCGCCACCTGTTTCCCGAACTCGGCGAGGGCGACGCAGAGGAGACGAACCTGGTACGCGTTATGATCCCGGTCGTTTACTGGCTCGTGCTCTTCTCCATTGTGGTGCACGGTCTCTCGATTCCTTCTCTCAATATGATCTACAATTACTACGGCGTCAAGCCCATCGTCGAAGACGCCGTCGAGCTCCCTCGCAAATCGATGCGCGCGCCCACGCCGGTAAATGCTGCCGTTGGGGACCGCGATACGTTTATCGCGTACAATCGCTTCTCCCGTCCGGTCTTCGACAACGCTGATCTACCAGTGGCCAACGACAAGCAAATGTACGCATCAGATAGCGATGAGAACTTTCAGAAGACGAGGGTGGGGAAGCGGTATTCCCGAGCCATGGTCTAGTCTTACCGGAAGTACTTTAGAGTTGGGTAGAGACAATATAGAGCCGGGTATAGATAGAGGCGCAGCTTGTACAGTCATTACAGCAGATAAATGGAATAGTACCTCCCGCCAGTCGTTCATCAAGGGTTGCCGGACAGTTCGATAGCTACCAAGAGATGTGTCGAAATATGAGTAAGGTACCTACCTAGGTGACTACTCAAAATAGATGTCTTCCCCGTTGCAGGAACTCTTGGATCGGTTTTGTTTTCAATCTTCGCTGCCAAAAATAACACTGACCAGTCCACACTAGCTGGGCCTTCAGTCCTTCTAAAGCCAAGGAGGCCGCGATGCGCCGACCTCATCATTTTTTCCAGACAAGAAGACTTTTGATAGCCTGCGCTGTTGGTTGTGCGAGAAATGAACCAATACCATTGGTGAAAGGATTTCAAGTGGGCGATTGCAAAATATCTGTTATTGCTCCAAGAGAATCTGAGCGAGACCAATTTCTGGAGAACTCGACAGAGACTCTTACCTGCCAAAGACGGGTATCCTTGTCAGCGTCTGAAACCCAAGAGGTTACCACCGATACATCGAGCCAAGATAAGCATAGTACCAAGACAACACCCCAAGCTGCCAAGAAAACCCGTCGGTTTCTTCATCGTCTCAACCCTCGTAGTTGGCCATTGGTTGAGCAAGCTCGCAGCACAATCTCTCGGATATGGAACGATTTCATCGTGGTAAACGAAGAAGTCCGAAAGCCCGTCATTCGCAAAGGGTCTTCCCAGTTATTTGGGACATGATACGCTACCCTTTGCTCTACAAACCGCTGGGTGTTCCACTTGGGCTCCTCGGGGCTGGCTCTGCGTTTGCAGAAATGAAATTTTTGTAGTGAGCTTTCCCCCCTTTGTGTTGTTTGAGTCATCCAGCTGACCATGGGTGAATATTAGGTCCAAGGGGTTGCGTGGGATCTGGAGAATGGACTACGGCACGCCAACCAAGCTAGTCGTCTTCGTCATATTCTTGCTCGTCTGTTTAGTAGCCAACCTGGCTGGCCCTTCCAGTGCGGTCCTCATGATCCCGCAGAGCCACACACGGACAGTCGTACCACCCGAAAGATACACGGAAGCACGCGCAAAACCATGACGCGCTACTCGGGAAACCTGGGCCATGGCACCCCATGCCGCCTCGGTTGTCGTTCATAAGGAAATCCGCATGGCATGGAGTACACGGCTGATCGGTGCACCGCTGAACTACGGAAAGTCCTTTCTTCGCACCGCCATCGTCGACACCACGAGTCCCATCGTCAGCTCGGCATGCGTACCTGCGAGAAATCTCTCCGACACAACAACCTACTCTGACGCTTTCGGTTCCGAAAAATTCAAGATGACCTTCCCCATTCTCAAAGAGGTTGATTTCTGGGTACCAGGGGTCCCAGGTGGCGAAGAGGGCTTCGAGAGCGGCCCAGACGGGACCGTCCCCCTCGATGCATCCCTCCTCGACCTCGCCGAAATCGTCCATGGACGCGACTTTTGAGCGCCTCGTGCGGATTGAATCGACGCGGGGAGGGGATTCCTACCAGGAAGTGAGACTACGACTGGGGAAGGGTAGAGGGACGGAAAGGACACTCCAGGCGGGAGCAATATACGGCAGACCTGGTCTTACTGAAGTTGTCGCAATTGGTCAGGGTAGGTTGTAGGATAGGATGAATTGCGCAGGAGTTGACACGTGTGGTTTCCTGACATATCTGCGTGCCGTGGGTGGCTAACCCGGAGCTGTTGGATATAGCTCGTGAAGTGAGCATGTCGCATGAGGAGATGGATGGAGGGTCGAGAGCTGGGGAGGTCGCGTGGAAGTTACGTTACCCATTCAGTCTCCCCATCTCGAGATCTAACCCAGCCAAGCTCTTCTTCACTCATAAATTTCCACGAAAATGCCCACTATCCCGGACACACCACTAGCCGCCAGCGTGACTCGACAGATACTTGACCTGTGCAGGCAGCTTCACCAGTTTATTCGATCTGGAGCATGTCCTTTTGGTTCACGTGAGATCTCTCTTGACATGGTCCGTGTGACCGTCCCCTTTTTGACTGTAATTCATTTCCAATGCTGACCTACAGTACGCCACCACCCAGACTCTCGAGGAAAGAATGGACAGCGTGGGGAGAACCCAAGAGAGACTCCTGGGGCTTATGGAGCAATTGAGAGGGGATGAAGAAGCCGAGATTGTTATCGGAGGAGCGGTGAGTATCTTAGTTTTTGGACGGAGATTGTGTAAGTTTGAGAGACACACTGACTTTGTGGCAATGAATAAGCTCGAGTACTTTGATCTTTTGCTGGGCGAGTTGAGGAGGGAAGTGGAGGTGAGGATTGCGTTGGCGGAGATGGCGAGGGCTGCGAGGGCTGCTTGAGTGTGCATTATATGCATTATGTGGGTGTGAGGTGGCTAGTCTTTTTGAGTTTCAAACATTATTTTGAAATGTGAAGTGGACCTACCCAGTATGGGAGGCGAGCTTCCGTGTTGAAGTTAAAGTCACAAGCTTTCAAACACTCAGAATCAGAGAGTGTTAAACCTCGTCCCACTCTCCTCTTGTCCATCTCTCTTCTCCCTTTCGTTACCCATCAGCATCTAGGTCCAATCCAGTTCACCTGCTAGTATCAGTCAACACCACATCAACCCTGCTGCGCGAACGATCAAGAGCATACTTGAACGGTCACACAACCGCACACAAGCGATGAAATAATCGTACACAAACGAGTAAGTAACCGTTCATGAACGATGAGAAATTCTATCATGAACGAGCAAATAACCATGCTCTAACACCCACAAAGACAACCATCATGACTGTCCTTCCCGAAATGGCCCGCATGACGCTGGGCAACCTCCAGCTGACCGACGGCATCTACTTCACCATGACGCCCAACGCCTTCACCAAGCCCGAGGAGAAGCCCGAGTGGCGCCTCTACTTCGCCATCCGCTGCCTCAACGGCACCCCCGTCTCGGACCTGATCCGGGAGGGCTTCCACTGGTCCAGAAAGAACATCATCACCTCCGACACCATCTACTACTACGACGAGAAGAACAGCTGCCAGCGCCGCTTCTGGCACCTTCGCGAGTTTGCGGACGAGCCCCCATCCCACTCCCGCTGGATAATGCAGATCGCCTTCCAGTCCGCCAAGCTGGAAACCTGCGCAAAGTTCTGCCTCGACGACACCACCCCCCACCACCGCAAGATCCAGCACGCCTTTGCCATGCCAAGAACGGATACGGCAACACCGTCTTCTTGTACACCCGTGACGAGTCCAACCCTGTTGTCATCAACTGCGTGCTGGAGGATGCGGGGCAGAACAAGGACTTGACCAAGTGGCTGTAGCCGATGGTGTGCATCGAGGGTTCCGTTGATGGTGAAAGGAAGCGTTCTCCGCGGCAAGGAAAGGAGAGGAGGGTCCAAGAGGGCTGCCGGTGTGAAACCCCGCCTCAGTATAACGAGGAGGAGGAACAGCAAGAGCGTGTCGTCAAGACAGTCCCACTAGAGACTGCCAACAAATTTGCGAGCATGCTCGATGAAATCAACAAGATCGCGACGGATACTGCTTGGCCTTTACCTTGAGACGAGGTTGTGAGGTCTTGTACGGGGGCGCAGGCAGACCGACTATGTGACCGCCTGATGATGAGGCTGGGGAAAAGAAGGCATGGGGGAGGGCAAGGTAACCTTTGGGTTACCCAAAGTCGAACCTTATGCGGTTGGCAGTCTGTTTAGTGTTCAGTGCTTCATTTCGTAATTATTACGTTGTTTCGCAGCAGGATGGGTTATTTCGCATCTTGAGAAACTCCCGGGGCTATAAGGTGTCGGATGGCGGTAGATAGCCCGGGAATTGTACCTAATAGAGTGTGTCATCAGAAGTACTGAGTTCAAAATCTTACCAACTTGTAACTTTGAGTGTCGATAGCTCCCTCCAAACATCCCATACTGCCCATTCGTGAAAGCACAGATACAAGCACCAAAAACATCCACGTTGCTCAAGAGGCAAACATCTTGCTGTGTCCGATCTCATTCCAATCGTCACCTCCCCATTGCTGATGATGATATATATGTACACTTCTCGCAACAAACAACAAGTTCAAGTCTTGCGCGAGAATGAACAGCACCAAGCCAAACACGTGCGTTGCTTGCTTTCTGTTCAACATCCACCAACCACCATGCCGGTAACCCATGGCGTATGTTTCCTCGAGTACTCATCGTCTATCCAGCAATCCCTCCACGCAGGATTCCATCCTCTTAGTGCTTCTTCTCGGCGGAGCCCTCCTGCTCGAGGAACTTCCTATTTGCGACAAAGAGCGATGGTTAGAGCTTGGTCTCGACGACAAACAGAAGGGCATATGTTTACTTGATGAAGTCGGCCTCGTCGGAGCTGGAGGCATTGATTGGAGGGGTAGCACCGGGGGTGGTGGGCTTAGCAGCGCTGCCGCCGGAGGTGGCGACGGCGACACCGCCGAAAAGAGAGGCGAGGACGCCCATGGCGAGCTGTTTGGTTGTAGATATGTTAGCAATTGGCCTTCGTAAATGTCGTCATCGTCGTCGTCGTCGCGCCGGCGGCGGAAGGGATGGAGGGGAGGAGATCGGGTCATGTCGAAGGAGAAAAGAGAGCACTGACGTATTGCGAAGCAACCTGCTTGCCGAAAAGATTGTACATCTGGCCGCCCATTTTGAATAGAGGTTGTTTGTCGAGAGGGAAACTCGTCGGGGGGTGTGGTTGGTGATGTAGTGGGTGTGTGTAGGCTGAAAACGACGCAAAGGTCAAATGAATTGGCGACGGCAACACAGGGAAATGTCGAATTGGCCAAGCTCCGTCGTTGAGCTAAACAGCCGAGATTTTGCCAGGATCTTACTAACTCTCCGACTAGCGGCTAATAACCGTGCACGGACTGCTACTTAGGCCAGGAGGATAAGCTTTATCAGCTACCTTCCAATCCCGGTGAACCGAGACATACGTCACCAAAATCTGCGCGCAGGCGCATGCTTGAAGCTGTCGTGCCGATGACGAGAAAGACCGGAAGCTCCATTCTGAACAACCCAACTCCACGCTAGTTCAGCTGTGCAATCTCGGTGATATTCACAGTCGCATCCACTCTGCTTGATTCAGCTACTTGCAGCTACTTGTTTTTTTCTCTCCCTTGCTTGTGATCCATATCTTGCGCAAGGTTAAAACCGGTGCAACCCCTCCATCCCACTTGTCGCAAGTTCTAGCTTGCTCCCTTTCTCTAAGAAATTCTTCCTTAACCATCATCACCTCCAACAACCAGACAAAACAAAACACCGCAATGGTGTGGCCCTTCAGCTCCTCATCCACCCCCTCCAAACCTGACCAACAAACCGTCCACAATGCTACCGCTGAAACCGTAAAGAAAGTCGCCAACACAACCAAAGACCTTGACCCCAGCACTAAGCTCCCCGAGCCGAAGAGACTCCCCGCTGAGCTCCAAAAAATCGTCGACAAGGCCGACAAAGATGAAAACTTCTTTGACGAGCTCTACGAGGGATAGTACGTCCCCCCTTTAGTCTCTTCCCCTACCCAACCGCTTAACTAACTCCTCTACCCTCAGTGTCCCCCCATCAACCGACTCCAACGTCCGCTACGCAGCCTACGCCTCCCGCTTCCGCACCATCCTCCTCTCCGCCCACCGCTACGTAGCCTACACCTCCGACATAGGCGAGTCCTTCCGCCCCGTCGCCCACCCCAACTGGGTCCGCGCAGCATACGGCATTTCCTGGGCATATATCCTCGGGGACGTCTCCTACGAGGGCTACAAAGCCTACTGGCACAACCAACGCATCCTCAACCCCGCCATCGAGCTGTCCTCTCACCAAAAGAAATTACTTGGTGTCGAGGCGACGCATGATGCCACCTCGCCAGCGAAGCTCACGCCAGGTGTTGTCCCGCCGTTGGAGGACTACAGAACTGTCATGCTGCAACGGGGTATCTTCCAGAGCTTGGCGAGTATGGGGTTGCCGGCGTTTACGATCCACTCCGTGGTGAGGTATTCTGGCCGGGCGATGAAGGATGTCAAGAATAAGACTGTCAGGACGTGGGGTCCGATTGGGTTGGGTTTGGCGGTGGTGCCGTTCTTGCCGAGGATCTTTGATAAGCCGGTTGAGAATGCGGTTGAGTGGGTGTTCCACAAGGGGTTTGAGGCTTATGGGGGGGAGAAGATGGTGGGGGATGCGCCGTTGATTGGGAGGGAGAGGCAGTTGAGTGAGAAGCCGTTGCCGAGTGGGAAGGAGAAGAGGGAGTAATGAAGGAAAAGAAAAGGGAAGTGTGGTGATATTTGGTGTGATACCTGTCTACTCTTTTTTGTGTTTGTACATATTGGAATCTCCACTCGGTGGGGATACGAGAGGATGATGGTGGGAAGATTGGACTGGGTTGGAATTTACCGATATGGGTGGTTATTTTTTGATAGCGTTTCTCACCACCCACTACTTGGCAACGAAATGAGACGCCCAGGAAGCCTTTTAACATAAAGAGAAATGACAACAAACAGTGGTATATCAACTGGGCCCCATGCTATGGAACAACTTCAAACATGTCTCAGAAAACAACGCTATGCCATGCGCTTTATAACAAAAAGAACCGAATTCCAACAATGGTAGACCCTCAGACCTTTATCAAATCCTCGGGCGCCCCCACCCCTCTCAACAAAACAACCGTATTCCCACTGACCAACGCGGTCCCCAACTTCTCCCCAAAATCCAGTATCCTCCCCCCTTCCACATGGAACACCCTCAGCTTATCCTCCTCCTTATCCGACCTGTTATTAATATTCTGCACCTGCAGACTCGCCGCCGCCGAGTCGAGCATCCGCCCCACGACCCAGTCCTGACTGAAGAAGAACTCCCCCTTTGGAATCTTGGCCTTGGCAGTCTCGTTCTCCGCTTCGACATAGAGATAGACCCTCTTCTCTGGGGGGATCTTTGCGTCCCCCTTTGCGGTCTTCTTGAGGGTGTTTACCGCCACGAGTTTCGTCTGTCCCTTTGCGTTGAGCCCAGATGGTCCGGCCGCCTTTGCGGCGCGGGAGTCTTTGTATTGTTCTTTTTTGGAAGCGCCCCACAACTTCAATCGTTCCAACGCAGACGTCGCCTTGGTTGTTATCGCCGCTTGTTGAGCTGCTAGGGCACTCGCTCTCGCACCGACGGGGGGTTTGGACTTGCAGTCGTGGTCTTCTTCTAGGCGGTGTTTAAGGCAGTAGTCCCTTCGGCAGGCGTTGCAGTGAACACCGGGAACGAGACTTGTCCCGATGGTTGTTTTGCATGTCCCTTCTGCGCAGGGTTTCGCGTATAGGACATCGCGGTCGCGAACGGGTTTGTGGCCGCCGAGGGAGGCTTTGGATTGTTCGGCTAGGCGTCGCCTGGTAGCCCAGGCGCCTTTTTGGGAGCAGTCGTGGCCGTCTTCGGTGCGGTGGTCGGAGCAGTAGGTTTGGGAGCAGGATTGGCATTTGAAGGGGAGGAAGTCGAGTTGGTTGCAGGGGGGGTATTGGCAGTGGGCGCCGACGAGGGAGACGTCGGTGCCGCGGGCTGCGAGGGCGGCGGGGGACATGGAGATGTAGGTTGTTTCGTTTGGGTTGTTTGGGGAGGACATGGTGGGTGAAGCTTGGGGTGTTGCGGTCGAGGGTAGATAGGGGGGTTTATATGGAAAACGCGGTTGATAATTATAAGGGTCGGTACTCCGACACGACGATAGGGGTCGCTGACCAAGAGACAGACGGTTGATAGAAAGATGGAAGGCTGAGAGATGAGGCGGGCGAGGCGGCGTAAGGCGGTGTTTGCCTGCCCGGCAGCCTGGAACGATCTGGAAACCCGCCGGGGGGAAAGGTGGAGATTATGGACCGGGGCCGGCTGCCGATCATTTTAGCTCGGCGCCCTGCCGAGCCTTGCTCTCAGCTGCTAAGGGTTAGGGTCAGTCGCGTCTTCCCACATTGGAATGCGCGTCATCGTTCTCTGAATGCGATTGTGACTGATTGACAAGGCTGGCCCCGATCGACAACCCTCTTTCAACTTCAAATATTAACATCCACCTTCTAGTGCTTGAACAACTCCAACATGGTCGCCAATTCGGTACTGTCAACCACAAGAAATGCCGCCACACATCCCCCTCAAACGACTCCGCTCTCCCTCCCCTGAACCACCACCCAAAAAGCGGCAGTCTTCAACAACTTCAAAGAAGAAAGCCATCGCCCCCCCCCGTAAACCAACCCTCTTCGACGACCTCGACGCCGGCTCCACCCCCCGTTCCTCAACCAAGACCTCCCTCCTCGAAATCGAAGCTAGCGATGACGACACCAGCTCCTTGACGTCCCTCTCCGACGCCGATTTCGAGGACGTCCCGCTGGATGGTCCTGGCACAAAACGTCGAAAACTCTCCCAACCCTCCTCTACAGAAGATGAAGACATCGAATTCGAAGATGTCCCCACGCCTACTGCGCAAGCTCCCGATGTTGCTATCCCCAGTCAGGACCTCGATCTGACGTTGGTACGGGATACCAGAATCAATCTCGCTGCCGCGATGGGGAAGAAGGGGCCCTCGAAGCTTGAAAGAAAGATCAGGATAGCTGCACATGGTGTCCATGTCCAGTTGTTACTATGGCACAATGCGCTGAGGAATGCGTGGTGTAGTGACGAGGAGGTGATGGCGATCATGATATCGCATTTACCGCCTAGGCTGTGGGAGGAGGTGGATAGGTGGAGGAGGAGCAGTGGGTTGGAGGTACAGGTGGAGGAGCCACCACCAAAGGGGAAGACAGCTGGGAAGGGGAAAGGCGAGGGGAAAGCGACAGAGAAGGGGAGGGAATGGGGAGCGGCAGCTAAGCATCTTGAAAAAGGAGCTGTCGATATGTCGCATGGAGATCCATTATTCAGACTGATGAAGGTCCTCACATCATGGTGGAAACAACGGTTCAAGATCACGGCACCAGGGCTGCGCAAGCAGGGGTACATGTCCCTAGAACGACTCGACAGAATCACCAAGGCATTCAAGCAAACGAACGGTGACGATCAAGACCGCTTCGGGGAGAAGATTGATGGTTTAGAAGGCTTCAGAAAGCGCGCACAGTCGTGTGCAGGCAGCCGCGATGTTGGTGCCCAGTTATTTACCGCTCTACTACGAGGACTGGGAATCGAGGCTAGATTGGTGGCCAGTCTACAACCCTTGGGATTTGGGTGGAACAAACTCGAGGAAGCCGACCCTGAAGAGGAAGAGCATTACCTCTCGGAAAGCAATCCTGAAAAACCTCCCGTGCCAGCCACCAAACCACCACCACCCAGAGCAAAGAAAACACCTGCCAAACCACCCCCCAAAACAGCCCGATCAACCCGGCATTCCCAAAAACCACCCCCCGAACCCTCCTCCGATCTCGAATCCCTCTCCGACTCCTCCAACGACCTGATAATCCCCCCTTCCCCTTCCCCACCTCCAACCTCCCCAACCAAGACCCCCAAAAAAGTGTACGATCAAGACTTGGAATACCCCCACTACTGGCTCGAAGCCCTCTCCCCCGCCACCCACAAATACCTCCCCCTCGACCCCCTCAAACCCCTCCTAGCCACCAACCCCGACCTTCTGTCTCACTTTGAACCCCGCGGCTCCAAAGCCGACCGCGCCCGCCAGGTAATGGCATACATCATCGCCCACTCCCCCGACGGCACAGCCAAAGACGTCACCATCCGCTATCTCAAAGGGCAACAACTCCCAGGACGAACCAAGGGCAGCCGGCTACCCCCCGAAAAAATTCCCGTGTACGACAAGAACGGAAAAGTGAAACGATACGAGGAGTATGATTGGTTCAAGAGGGTGATGAGCTCCTACATTCGCGGCCGTGACCCCTCCCACCCATTGACAGAAGCAGACACCCTCGAAAACGAGACCGATCTCAAACCCGCCGAGCGGGTGGACAAGGTGGTCAAAGAAGGAGAGGAGACACTGCAGTACTACAAGCAATCCAAAGAGTTTGTGTTGGAACGCCACCTCAAGAGAGAAGAAGCGCTCCTGCCGACCGCGAAACCGGTCAAGATGTTTGTTCAAAACAAGAACAAGAAACCGGGTGCACAAGGCGAGGCGGTCTACAGCCGTAGAGACGTCGTCCAAGTCAAGAGCGCAGAAACATGGCATAAACAGGGACGTGCCCCTAAACAAGGGGAGGCCCCCCTGAAAAAGGTGCCCTATCGAGCAGCGACTACAAATCGGAGAAGGGAGATTGCAGAGGCGGAGTTGGCTACGGGAGCAAAGGTTTTGCAGGGGTTGTATAGTCACGCGCAGACAGACTGGATCATACCGCCGCCGATTCAAGATGGAAAGATACCAAAGAATGAGTATGGGAATATTGATTTGTTTGTCCCGACCATGTGCCCCGAGGGTGCGGTTCATGTTCCTTTCCGGGGGGCGGGGAGGGTTGCAAGGAGATTGGGGATAGATTATGCGGAGGCGGTGGTGGATTTTGAGTTTGGGCATCGGATGGCTGTGCCGGTTATTCAGGGGGTTGTTGTGGCGGAGGAGTTTTATGAGAAAATGGTGGAGGAGCTGGAGAGGGATGAGGCGGAGAGGAGGAGGAAGGAGGATGAGAAGAGGAGGAAGAGGGCGCTGGGGATGTGGAGGAGGATGTTGATGGGGTTGAGGATTGTGGAACGGTTGGAGGGGCAGTATGGGGATGTCAAGGAGGGGGAGCAGGAAGGGGGTGCGGGACAAATCGGTGGTGACGTGCATATGGCTGGAGAAGGGCCGGGAGGGTTTGAGGCGGAGGAGGATCAGATGGCGGGGGGGTTCCTGCCGGAGGGACATGAGGCGGACGACTTGGCCGGCGGGGGCTTTTTTGCCGAGGGCCAGGAGGAGGACGAGCAACATGGGCGCACAACTTCGGGGTACTTCCCTACCGTCCACTCCGATGACGACGACGATGACGGGGAGGATGTGCTCGAGATTGATCATGGTGATGTGAGCGGTGTGTTGAGCGAGGCGGTGAGTCCGAAGCCAGCGTCACTGTCGCCATCGCCCACGCCAGAAATCGAAGAAACCAAGGTGCCACCGAGGAGGAGCGCAAGGCGGAAGGCGCCGGTCAAGCCCAAAGCCGCGGCGGCTGGTGGAAAGCGAGGAAGGAGGAGGCGAAACGTTGCGTCAACGAGCTCCGAGGAGGAGGAAATCGAGGAGGGATACGAGGTTTTTGATTCTGGGGAGGATTAGTTGCAGTGAGATACATGTCCGGCTAGGTAGATAATTCGATAATGCAATTGTCCAACCCGCAGAAACCGGGGTACTGCGGGGAAAGTAAAATATATGTCATTGACTGGCTCGAATTGTTCCTTGTCAGCGCCGAATCGATGCATAAAAACCTGCCATCACGTTCACATTTTGGTGGTTCATGCAGGGCTAATGCAAGATGGAGGAGTACTGGATGGGGAAAGGTGTGGTGGGCGATGGGTGAGCTGAGAGGGGTCTTGGGGTGGTGTGCCGGTCGAAGTATTGAAAGGTTGGAAATATTACAGAATGTGACATATCAGATGCGGTAAACGAGAGATAACGCCGAGGACGGGAGAGTGATCGATCGATGCTGGTTGTGTTTTTTTTGCTCCCGAGACATGACACTTCTGTAAGCCTGAAAATAAGGACAGGTTTGTGGTGCCTGTTCCTTTTGTGTGGAAAGAAACGTGGAGTCAGAGTTGAGGGTAGGCAGAACACGCACCTGGACATTAAAGGCTTCCGGCTTTTGCATAGGTCCTGTGTGACGTTTCCTCACCCTCTGGAGCTTGTCCATGTGGTTTTCTGTGGGGACAACCGATGGAATGTCCGCGGCTGACGGCAGAGTGCTCACGCCCGATGTCAAGGGAATGTCGGTGCCACGCTGGATGATGAGGCTAAAAGTTGAGATGGGAGAATACCGAGAGCGAAGCAATGTTCGAGTTGAATGTCTAGCCAGCACTGGACTACAAGGGTGAAAGACAATATCCTTCTATCGGAATGATCGCTCCGTGGGGACCCCTGTAACTGCCGGGGTTCTTGGTGGGTCGGTCCAGAGCGCCGGGTTCGGGGAGTTTCGAGTGCTAAGGCGCTATCAGGTTGCAGGCGGAGTCTCGGTGTCCGGTTGATAAGTCGAATATCACGAATTTCCGAGCATGTGCAAGAGATGGTGGTTTGCTTTCCTGGTTCTGTTTGACATCAGGTGCCACACGATGCCCACCGACAAGCCGCTCCGGCATGAGCGAATGGGAGGCATTGTCACTCTGCAAAAAATACGTGGGATTACGAGCAGACATCGCGTGTTTGTTGTGGGGAACAGGTAATGGCCCTGTAATTTACCCCCCTGGAATGTGAAGCTGTCTGTCGGCCGGGGTATGGCCCGTGCAACAGGGCAGCTCATTGCCTGCTCGGTCGAGGCTGGAGCAACACCACCTGGCTCAAGAGACCCGACTCAACTTCTCCTCCCACACTTGGAATAATTGAACCCTGACTCTTCCTTGCTCAATCACCTCCAGGTTTTTGCCATGTCGGCCACGTCGCCGCTCTTTCCCGGAGGACCCTGAGCAAGGATTTGAATTTTGCGCCCACCTGCTCTGGAAGCCGGTCGGGGTGGTTTGGGCCATTTGGACTTTTTTTGCTTAATTGGAAGGTGTTCCGGTTTCGTCGCGCGCGGTCAGTCGCTCAGTGCTCAGTCAGTCAGTCAGCCAGCCAGCCTCATCTGAAGCTCGTGCCTGCCACTACTCCGCGGTATACGAGTCGCCGCCATTCACACCCCCCTCCACCCACTGTCCCCGTAATATACCAAGCTCTAACTGACTGCACTGCTCAAACCTGGGACTGCGGGGCACTTTCCCTGGTTTTACTTTATACCTTACGTACCTGTCCTGTAACTTACACCACCGCCGGCGCTGCAAGAGCATGACCTGGACCAGGACCGCATCTCCCACCCAACCTAATTCTCAACATGGACCACGACGCATACCTCGACCAGCTTCTCGGACAGCAGCCAGCTCTACCACCAGCCCAGCATCTACCCGACCACTTCCCATTCGCCGCTTTAGAGGACGACGAGTTTGCAAACCTCGACCTCGAGCTGTTGTTTGGACGTCATTTTGGCCGTAACAATCCGTAAGTCACTCCTTTTTTTCCTTTCCAGTGAGTGAGAGCGGCAGAATCACATGTGGTAGTCCCACGGCAAACGACAAACTGCTCTCGTAGTGGGGGGAGCAGCAAACGTCCGTCCGGAACTCAAGCCACTGTGGACTTTTGAGTTCGTTCTTTCGAGCACAATCTTGAACCTGCTGCTGGGCTGCCTCGACTGTTTGCCTGCACATGCATTCCGACAAGGGCATGTCTTTCACCTTCACCCATCTCCACACACTCAGCCCTCGCCGGCAGCATCGGGGTGTTTTCACCGTACCATGGGCAGCGCCCACTCCAAACAGGAATCAAGTCCCGATGCACGGGAGCCACCGCTGAAAAGGGACCGGCTTCATCGTTTGCGGAAGTCTCTGCGAAGCCACTCCCACCGTCGAAACCTGAATGAGCAAAACAACGAGCAAACCCAACCCTCTGACAACATCAACAGGCCAGAAAACGACAACAACGCCGTCCGGGAAATGCCCCCAGTGCGTAGGTCCCAGGGCAACGTGGATCCAGAGTTGAGCACAGAAGCGTGCATGGAAGCCGCACTCAATTTCTTCCCCGACATATGTCCCGACTATCTGCGCAAGACCGTCGAAAGTCAAAAGTGGACAGCCCAGGGCATCGTCGGCCACATTCTTGATCAGCAAGAAAGCGGCAAGAAATATCCCAAGCGTGTCAAGTCCCTAAAGCGCAAGTGGGAGGATACCGGTGAGGACGGCGAAGAAGTGCTCAGCAAGAAAATGGAGGCCGAGCCAAGATTTCAAGGCAAGACGACGGAGTACATGAAAAAGTACAAGGGAGCAGGGTGAGTGATGTATCCCCAACACGTTGTGGACAGGGGAGACAGACTGCTGGTAACACGGGAGGAGGACTGAAGGATGATGAACGGGCGATTGCCTGTCTTTTGAGGCGGAGGCGTCGGTGCTATCACCAAAGGCCCGTTCATTCATCTTTGTGGCGCTCCTTGTTGCGGCTTGGAGCATCAAGATGACGTTGGGCTTTCTGTTCTTCCACCCAACATTGTCCCCTTTCATCACCAAGTATGTAGATTTCTGACACCCGCATAGCAGATCTCTTCTTGTGGCCGAGTTTCCCGACTTCAAGGTCAAGAATATAGAGCAACAGTTCAAACTGCACGACCATCGCATTTACCCAGCATATCTTGCTCTATGGGCCGAGCTTGCTCAAGAAACCTCGGCTTGGCGGAAAAAGTCGACAACCAGGTCCAAAATGACGCTCGGCGACACGGTCAAGATGTTCTCTGAGAGCGCCGACGAGGGAGAGAAAGGGGCTGTGGAAGACTTCGTGACTGCCCGTCAAGTTTGCGACATCAGAGCTGCCAAGGCAAGGGCGAAGAAGGCGGAAGAAGACGCCGAGGCGGCCAATTATGCGCAAGCAGAAGCTGACGGTACTATTTTGGAGTGTGGATGTTGCTTTGGGGATTTCCCACAGAATCGAATGGTGCACTGCAACGCGGGGACCATCCATTTCTTCTGCCGCGAATGTGCGAAGCGCATGGCGGAGACGCAGGTTGGCATCTCCAAGTATCAGCTAGACTGCATGTCAACAGACGGCTGCGAGGGCACCTTCAGCAAGAGCCAGAAGGATTTGTTTCTCGACGGAAAGCTGACTGTGGCTCTTGATCGCATCGAGCAAGAGGCTGTCCTTCGCCTGGCTGGAATAGAGTCACTCGAGACATGCCCCTTCTGCCCATATGCGGCCGAGTACCCGCCCGTCGAGGTGGATAAAGAGTTCAGATGCATCAGCGAGGAGTGCGGCCTTGTATCCTGCAGGCTTTGTCGGCTGGAGACGCACACGCCCAAGACTTGTCAAGAAGTTGCGCGGGAAAGTGGACATTCTGCTCGCCGTGAGATCGAGGAAGCAATGTCTGCCGCCATGATCCGGACCTGCAACAAATGTAAGGACCATCTGCCTCCACTTGGGGACATGGAGCTAACTCTGACTAGGCAAAACACCCTTCATCAAGGAGAACGGCTGCAACAAGATGACATGCACGAGGAAGGGCTGTGGCAACATACAATGTTACGTCTGTTCCAAGTCGTGTGATTACAGCCATTTCGACGAGCCCGCCCGCGGTGGGAAGCCCGGGAACTGCCGTCTTTTTGACGAAACCGAGGAACGCCACGCACGAGAAGTTCGCGAGGCCGAAGAAGCAGCTCGCAAGAAGGTGGCGGAGGCGAACCCTGAAGTCGATTCCTCCCTCCTCGAGATCAAATTCTCCGACAAAGTCAAGCAAGACGAGGCCAGACGCGCAGCTGCCCAGATCCCTCAAAGGGGCGGCGTCTTTGGGCCCCGGAACCTACCCGTATATGTTCCCCCACGAATGCCAGCAATTGCCGTCCCGCCGAACCAGCCCAATGCACCAGTTCCTGCCGCACCAATGGCTCTCCGCCCCGACCAGGCGAACGAGTTGCAAAGACGGATGCAGGGACTGATTGGGTTGGACCTGGAGATTGGGATAGAGCCTCTGCCTGTTGAGGCTCATCGAAATGTGCAGATGGCAGTAATACTCCCGCCGGATCCCAACCGGGAAGCCCGGATGCAGCAACAGCAGGCGCTACTGCGCGCACAAATACAAGCGCAGCAAATACAGATGGAGCAGGCCAGGAACAACTTCCGGATACAGCGCGAGCAGGCGGCTGCCCAGCTCAACCATGCACGCAACGTCCAGCAAGAAGCGATGCAAAATATGCAACGGCAAGAACTCCAACTACAACAGCATATAGCGGATCACATGCACCGCTTTCCACAAGGGGTTGCTTTTCCCGCCGTTCCGAGACCTGCTCCTGGGCCTGTCCTGATGAACCCCGAGCATTTATTTGCGCCGGCTGGAGCGGCTGGACGGCTGTTCAATATTGGGAATCATGCGTATCATGAACCAAACGCCCATCACCCAGCTGCCGCGGTTGGCAACCCTCAACAGGCTGTTGCGGTTCCAAATCGACCCCAGGCTGTTGCAGCTCCAAACCTGCCCCCGCACAGAGTCGCCCACGCGGCGAACAACAATAATGTTAATGATGGTGGACCAGCTCAGCAGCATGGGGATGGGCCAAGACCTCTGGCGAACGACGTAATCAACCTGACCGCGTCCCCACCAGCCCCGCGGGTGAATGGGAATGGTTACCGAGCAGAATTGTACAGTCCTCGATGGGGTCATGGGCCTCCACCTGTCCGCTGAAGACCAGGGACAGTCGTGTTCTTGAGATGGTACCACGACGCCTCCTTGGGGCTACTTGGAGCCTGAGCCTTCTTTTTCTTTTGTCAGGCTACGGATCAACTTTCTTCGCCTCGCCTTCCCTTCAGATTCACCTCTCAGTGGCGTTTTGCACCTGGCTTGGCTCATCCACCATTTCTGTTTATCATTCGACAGCCTTGGTCATCCATTTGGCGTGTGTTTGGGCTGGGTTTTGTCGGATTTGGGGAGTCTTGGGGGTTTGGGACGGGTTCAGCGCTGTGTTTTTTGTTTTTCTTGATCCTTGCATATTTTTTGCCGGTTGGGTCGATATGGGATTTTTCTTTCGAGGAAGAGAAGAAGTACCTACACGAGGAAGGGAGAGAGCATTGCATGGATATTGTGATTATGCTAAGGAAAAGGGGGTATTTAATGCGTTGGAATTTATTGGTTTTTTATTCCAAGTCCTTTGCTCGACAAGCAAGAGAAGCGGAGGGGTGGGGGCGGGGCTATCTTGATTCGAGTATGATATGGGCAACAGGACTCTATTTGGGTGGGTTGGGGATTTGGAGATCGGTTGGGCTGGTTGGTTCTTTGTATTTATTTTGTTTTTCTTCCAGCGGTTGGCTTCTTTAGGGAGGTAATCTGGCCTGGGAGTTTTTGTCGGATTTGGGATTTGGCTTGAGGGTTGCTTTGTGTGTGTGGGTGGGGTGGTGGTATCGGCGGATGGGGAGAGCAGGGAGGACCGAGTTATATTGCTTCTCTGTCATGTCTGGGTTTGCCCAACAACAGACAGCACCTTGTCTTGGGCTTTCCTACTGCTAGACACCTCACAACCCTCACAGCAAATAGCAACATGAGATAACATAGCATAAGACTCTCGACAGAACAACAAATCATTGATGTTTTTTTAAATGCTTTTTTTTCTTTGTTGCGACATGTGACACCCATCTATCTATCTATTTCCTCCCACTCGCAAACTTTTCGTGCCACTTTCCCCTCTTTTTGACCTCGGGGGCGGCAGCGGTGGTGGGTAGGGGGACGAGCTCGACGGTTTCGTGGAGGGTGGCTATGGCTTTTAGACCGCTGGTGTCTGTTGGTTCGAGGATGATGAGGGCGTTGGAGGTGTTTTTTTGGCGGAGGGAGTAGGATTTTGAGGTGGAGGGGACGGAGAGGAGGGCCGAGGTTGGGGAGGGAGAGATTGTTAGTCTGGACAGAGAGGGGGGAGGTTAGCATGGGGGAATGAGGCGGGTGAGGAGAGGGGGAGGGAGGCTTACACAGGTGGGTTCTCCCCCTCTAGTAGCGCTACGAGGTCGGGTGGGAGTTCGATGAGTTTGTACCCTGCTACCGAGTCTGGGTCGGGGAGGGAGAAGGGCGAGGGCGCTGGTGGGTGGTAGAGGGGGACTGTGGGATGGGTTTGTTGGGTTGACATTGCTGTGGTCTGTGGTTTCTCGGGTCTGAAGGTGTGGCGTTTTGTTTGTAGGGATGACGCGGAAACAAAACGAAAAAACAAGATGAATAGATGGGTTACTGGCGGCCTGTGGAAAGGAAAAGGGATGATGTCACGGTGGATAGGAGAATTAATCAAGGTTATCTTTGACAGACGCGTTGACGGGCGGGAAGACGCGTTTGACAGGTTGGGTGTTTAATTGGTTTTGGTGGGGTAGAGTGGGGGCCCAAGAGGAGTGACGACCCTAACCCTGATCGCCGTCAATAGGTTGTGTAAGTGGACTTCCTTTCCTGGATGAAGACGACAGAAGCAGAATGCTGTGAAGAAGGAACAGATCGAGTCCACCATATCCTTCCTTATTCATCTTCGTAAAACGACACGGCGTGCTTCTTGTTCGCTTGATTGTGTCGACGTTTGCTGACATCTTTGCACCACACCGAGGTTGAGCAAACAGCTACCGCTTTGCTTCGAACCAGCGTTGACTTGACCGTATTTGATTAGAGGAGGATCAGGCTATTCTCTAAGTGGTCAATATCTCGGTCACTAAGGACAAGACAAAGTAGTTATACGCGAGCTTAGGTCCTTGGCCTTTGGTTCAGAGCCTCGTTTTGCTTGCAGATGATCAGGCTGCAGGTACAATGGGAAATAACATAGGGAAAGTCGGTCAGCCGGAAATTATAACGCATGCATGAAACCAATGGACTGCAGGTGTTCCTTAAAATTCGCAGTACGTGCGACCCTTCTCCTGTCTGAGTCCCCAGTGTGTGTCCCGTCACTGAGGCTTTCTGCTTGTCTCGGGGTGTTGGTGTGATTCCCTCGTGTGTCTGGCGTCTAAGCGCTTCATGAAAAACCCCAATCACATTGCTAGACAGCTGGAAGAGTTCATATCAAGACTGCTCGTTCACGTTCGGCAGCTGGAATTTCAGTCTCCCCAAAACATTCACTGCACCCATTTTCTGACAGTACCTAGGTGACTCTGCCACTCTCCCAGGGTTCCCATCTGCCCTTGAGTACTGTTCTCAAGAATCAACCCGCCCCTGGGGCTCTCGCTCGCAATCCCTCAGCCTCCCCATGATTAGTTTATTACGCCAAGGCGGAGATACAGACATTCGATATGGGTGACTGTTGTAGCCAGCCCTCCCGCGACGAGGAGTATGAGGTTTATACCACCAATGCCAGGCCTGTTCGAAACAATCACCATGGCGGACACGTAGGTTGTCCTTCATTTTGTTCAAACATCCATCTTTCACACTAGCCCTTCCATAAAGGTCGCACAATTTCCTGGCGCTAATTGTTGTCTTGTTTTCATAGCGCCGATGTGGGATTAACCACGCTTATGTCTGTTGCTGCTCCCTCGGAAAGCCCTGCTGTACTCATGGATGCGAGCGACAAATTCAAGTGGCCTATGACTGACGACTTCTGGCATGAGATACCATGAAGGAGGGGGTTTGTTCGGAGGGGAAATATTGAGGCGTCAGCTGAGACCCAGATGGAGCACGGTTGTGGAATCGACATTGTTGGCACCGGATGATACCATGGCAATTATAAATGGTGCTCCATTCATGATACTTTCAGTCTGCACTCTGTGCACCCACATTACCGGCCCTTATACCGACCTGTCCTTCCGGATCCTAAGGCATGAAAGTAACCACCAACCATTCGTTCCGGTAGATGGCTTTCGTCGCAGACACCTCTCTAAATCATTGAAATTGTTCACTGGTAAGCTGGCTTCCGGCGTGGCTTTCAGTCGTCTTACCCCCTTCCAATCTCTCATCATCCAGACAGCCTCTTGCTTGGTTTGCATCCCCAGCATCATATATGTAGATATCCGCTTTGCATATCAATGCCTGGGCCTCCGGAAACTTGTTACCCTACCTTGCCTCCTCCCCAGTACATCTTGCTAGCTCTGCTAACAACTCATCGTATCCCTTTAATGCACCTTCCCCGTTCATTTGGTGACTGAGTATGTCAACGCGAGTTTTGAGAGCATTGAGGTAGTCAGGATAATCCAAGGGTTTAATAACACTATCGTTTTGAATCATCGACTGTAAGCGCTCGCAACGGTCCCTCCAAAGCCCCAGCACCTTATCAATCAGCATCAAAACCTCATTGGGCCTCGTCATGGCCCCATCAGGCCTCGTTGTCGCCGTAGTTTGACTCGCTTGATGCCCTATCATGCTTGTTGCTTCCGGCCAGGTTATGGTCCGTGGCAATCACATTGACATGTGTTTCCGGAAGATGCAACACGTTGACTTGTTTGTCAAGGATCTCGCGGAGCTCGTCCACCGCGCGCCTCGGATTCGTCAACCCGCCCTCATCGCTGAGCGCCGCTGCACGGCCCAACCTCATGGCGAGGGTTTTGCGATGTTCTTTGGTCAGCCTCTCCGCCGTTGTTTCAATCACGCTGTCAAACAATGGCAGAGCTTCGTCAAACCTGCCCGGCACCCGGGACAGTATGGAGGCCTTGCCATGCTTTAGATTCAACACCCGCTGGTCATCCTCCGCGCCTCTGTTGAACTGACCCCACTCCAAGATGGTCTTGTCGATCATCTTGAGGGCCTCAGGGAGTCTTTCTGCTTGGGTGCCGAGCACATTAGCGTGGCAGCTGGATATGTATAGCTTGGTCTCTCTGTGTAGTAGCCCGTCGGCGGTGCTGCTGATTCTATCGAGGGCCTGTGCGTAGAGGTTTTCGGCCTTGACGTAGTCTCCGCAGTCCCTGTAGACCTTGCCTTGGTTGAGGAGAACTGTGCTTCTCAGCGCTGAACAGGATTCGCTTGTCGGGTTATCATCGATCACGGATTCCGCCTCCTGGTAGTGCACCAAGGCTTCGTCGTACTCCCCTTTGTCACGTTTGATCATGCCTTGATCATGCCGAGACCAATGAGCGTTTGGACAGTCCTTTCTGCGGGCCCACCTCTGTCTTGACGGTATTGGTGACACGATGCCATGCGCTCCTCGGCAACTTTCTGATTGCCGCCAAGAAAGCTAAGTTTGGCTGACTCAAATGCCAGAATCCATCTCTTGAACTCGGAGATGGGACTTGGAGTGGTACCGGTCAGCCAGGCTCTCTCGCAGAGTATCGATGATGCATGTGGTAAAAGTCCGGAGCACGTATCGAAGCTGCTCGGCTGGCAGAGGAAGGAGGGGGTGCTATAAGGCGTGAAGCAGCTTGTGACCAGAAACAAAGCGAGGTCAAATGCTTCCTGACATGCTGCTGGATCTTCACTTGCCAGCCATTTGGTAGCAATGAGTGAAGTATATTGGTGGAGAGTATAGGACCTGGTTGAGCGAACGCCAGGGCTCTCTTTACGTGATACCAGACCATAGGCCATCAAACGCCTGGGTGGTCAAGATATGCCATGGTATGGAGGATCTTCGAAGCAATTGGACTTTGTCGGCGGATTGTTTTGAAGGACGAGACCCATGTCTGCAAGATCACATCAGACATGCTGTCGAATGTGAAGCCGTCGTGAGCCCTGAGTATCTCCAGATATCGGTTTATGGTCTTTGACTTTTCACCAATGTATGCCACCGCTTGGCAGATCGCCAAGGGCAAGAAGTCCAGCCCTTTTAGAGGAATATCGACACCTGACCGAAGCCTGGTCCTCCCAGACTCCCTTGTATCTTCCTGGATATCGATTGTGCTTTCTTCGCTGTCCTCTGTTATGACAAGCTCCGGGATATCCTTAGCAGTCGCGAGTATTCGAATCAGTTCTTGCGCATCGAGCTCTTGCATCCTATTGGCATCAATAACGAACCCATTTAGAAGCAGTTTTGGAGCTTATCAACGACCTATCACGAGAGGTAAATATGATGGTCCCCTTTCTTACTGGAAGGACATCGTGCAGCAGCTGTGGGAATAAGTCCAGTCTCCGCTCATCAAGCTGGTCCACAAATATTCTGCATGCTCCAGATTCCTCAGAGTCTAGGCAGTCTCTCGCTTTGAGACAAGCCTGAGATCGCCTATGTTGTCAGACCCTTGCCCAAGGTGCAGCGCAATCTTGGAATAGGACGTCATGAAATGCTCCTCTGAGGATCCGTTGACCCAAAACAGATGGTAGTTTAGAGGTGAGGGCCTCATTAACGTGTATCAAGGACCACCCTTTTCACGGATTCCTCGTCAGGTCTTTCCAGAGTTTCTGCCTCTTTTACTGCTGCTTTATATCAGTCATTGAACCGTCCGATGAGTTTGTGAACCTCTGGATTCGCTTAGATTCTTTGAAGCAGTTTAAAGAACAGTCCATGTAATTGCTGAGTTTTGGTTATTTCAACGTCCCGTGCCACAATCGGATCGGTGCTCCCCCAAAGAAGCAGGTAATCGTGCATTGCAGCGTTGTTACGCGGGAATGGAATGATGTCGCAGCTGGTTCCATGAAGATTCTTTCGGATATCCAAGAAGGCCAATTCAGTCAAGACATGATGACATTCAGGGTTCCCGTATTGCTCTTCTACACAATCTCTGATTCGGCCGTGTAGAGCCTTTGTGGTCACATTTGTCTCAGTTCTCCATTGGTTGAATATTTCCTTGATTGTTGCAGCATAGGGTGCTGTGAACGGGTCTTCGTAGTATGCTTTGAGAAGTTGGGAACCAAATACCACCACTGCGTCGACGCTGGAGATCACCACGGCGCTATGGGAATCCAAAGATGGTAATAGGCAATACTGGTTCGAGAGAATGTTATGAACGGCAGCATCATCCCCTTCCCGGGTTTCTTGAACCAAGAGAGGAGCCTCGTCCGAGATTGTACGGGAGCGTATAACTTTGAGCCAATTGATAATGCTTCTCAGGTAGTGTGAGTTTGCCGGCACGCCGTTCTTGTGATCATGAGCATAAACAATAAAAATGCTCGTCGTTTCACGATGAAACACGTCGGTATCCGCGAGGGCGGCTAGAATTTCGTCAAAGACATCATCCAGATCTAAGGCAACGTCAATCAGTCACATCGACTAAGTATTTGCATGGCTAGGTATCACGTCTGCTAACATTAAACACCTCTATATAAGCGCAGCTCGTTGTTTGCTGACATTTGAATGGGTTGAGATTGCAACCATGAAGAATCAGGGCCTGACTCGAGCGAATATTTTGAGTTGTCTGGGCGAGCTCGGAAGGCGGACCCATTGCTCGAAAACATGCATGACAACTCACCACAGCCAGTTTGTGGTCAAGGTGCAGGGTAGATGTCTTCGAATGGGATGCGCGCTTGCCTAATGTAGGTAGACCCCAGCAGTAATGGAGGCTGAGAAGGTACTGGGCTGCTCAGGCATGATTTTTACATCAAGACATTTTTTAACGATCACTGAACGTATTACGCACGACCCCTCAGCTTAAACTCTAACTCCAATGCCCCCGGCGAAGCAGTGAATTGATCTCTCAACTCACCAACCAGCCTCTCTCCCCTTTCTTTCCCCCAGTACCCAACATCAAACCTCGTCACCAGCAATGCAATGACAAACCGCATTTCTGCCATTGCAAGTGCTTTCCCAACGCAATTGAACCTCCCCTGACTGAAAGGCTGGAACCCCCTACCATCCCTCACCATCTCAGGCCTTGTGGTCCACCTCTCTGGAACCCATTCATGAGCTCTTTCATAGGCCTCCTCCGACCTTCCCATTGACCACCTGGGTGACACAATAGTGACCCCACCTGGCACCCAGCTTCCCGCTATCTCCAACCCTCCCTCTGGAGTCTGTCGATAACCCCCAGTCGGCACCGCCGGCCAAAGCCTCATAGTCTCCTTAATAACCCCCGTCAACAACCCAACTTTTGCCAGCTCCCCCTTGTCATAAATATCCACCCCGTCCAACTTTCCCCTCAACCTCTCCTGCAGCTTCCTATTCCTAACCAACTCATAAAAAGCAAACACCAACGTCGGAGCAATAGTATCACTCCCTGCAATAACAACCGTAACCGCATCCCCATTCAACCACTCCCTATCCTTTTTCAACGTCCCCCTGCTCAAACTCTCCTCAATCAACCAATGACTCACATCCCTCCTTGCCCCCACCTTCCCATGCCTTGCGATCCTCTCCCCCATCCGCTCCTTACACCACTCCATCATCCCCAACCAATCCCTCACAATCCACATCCAAGGCGTGACATAAAACGCTACCTGCGCAAGCCAAGGAACAGCACTAAAGGGTCCCAACAACCCCATCGCCCGTCTCAACAACCTCACCGCCCAGTGCCATTTCTGTGATTGCAACATTTCAAACCCCTGACCAAAGGCAAACTCGCCCATTACATCAAACGTGAAGAAATAGAACCAGTCAGAGGCATTGATCGGCTTTCCCTGTCTGGATAGACCCTCTATCCTCTCCGCCAGGACTTCAGCATGGTGATACACTCGCGTCTCATAATCCCTCATAGCAGCAGAAGTAAAACCCTTGTCCCACACCTTTCTCCTCTGGTCATGCTCATGAACATCCCGCGTGGTGTTGAGTGCTATTTCAGGCAGCAAAAAGTCATACCACACTGCCTTGGTGCACGTACTCTTTGGGCCGTCGATAGTGTTTGGGACAGAGGGGTCAATGATGGTTAGCTCTTCCGGGCCGGTGCGGATCACGCTGCCGTGTTGGGCCCGGAGGCCTTCAATGACGAGATGGTTTTTCCCGTAGCGGCACTGCCAGACGTGCCAGAATTTTGTGATGGCCGCGAGTTTGGGACCGGGGAAGGAGCGGAGGCGGTGGAAGTACAGCCGGTAGATGGAGATGCTGCTGAAGAGGCCTAGGATGTAGGAGGTGGTGAGAAGGAAGGTGGCCTGGAAGGGATTCGGTTGGTCATTGTAGAAGGAAATGAGGTAAATGAAGGTGGTGAGAGAGGAGTAGAGCCAGAATAACGTTGGGGCTTGCATGTGCCATTCTCCTCGTATGAAGAGAGCCAGGTGTGAGGTAACCCCAAGCAGGGCGGCTGCTGGGTATAGCACAGCGGAGGGAAGGTCTAGCAGAAGACCCATGGTGGCTAACCTTCGCAGGACGGGTGCTATGGTGGAAGACAGGGCCGATATGACCTAGGAGTGGGGAGAGGGAAGAGATGATGAGGATAGATAAAGCGGATGCTCGGAAGGGGGTGAGATATCAGGGGGTCCGCATTCAGCCCTATGCCTCCCCTGAACATGGCGGGCTGTCTGATACTGGCGCAGAACGTTGAATGTGAAGACAGCCGACTGGACCACCGCTCCGTTCTCCGAGCTCGCCTATTTCAGCACATGTTTGTGACCGAAGGGCAGAAACGCTCTTGGCCGTGGCACAGTGGTGTTGTTATTCCGGGACGTAACTACCCGGACGGAGTTACGGATGTGAAGGAAGATGAGACGCCGTCTGAGAGAATGTGCCGACGGGGCTGGGGTAGTGGCATAGCTGCCGCGTGGCGATGAGCGAGGAAACAGACATGATCAAATACCCGTCGCTGTCTCACCAGAGAGACTGGAACTGATTCGGCCCAACCAAGTCGAGTGAACAGAAACAACAAGAGATCATGGACTCCGAGCTATTGAACAGCCAGGTAAGAGTGGTTACCATCATGAGAGGTCTTGCTGCGGGCCAGATACTTACCATGGACCAGATGGCCGAGGCCATACATCGAATGCAGAAGCTGGTCGGTTGTGGCGTTTTCCATGTCCAATCGATCTGGCTCTTCACCCGCAGTGACCTGAAAACGATCGTGATCCCCCAGTCAGCTTTCGGGATCATTAATGCCATTGCAAGCTCCAACGACTGGCCAGAGGTGCTGAGCCGCGTACCAATGGTCTTCTTTTGGGTGTGGATCAACCTGTTGCCTTTCGCGATCGACAATCAACGTCAGGCGGAAGCCATACTCGAAGACCGACACAACAAGCCATGGCGGACAATGCCTTCACAGAGAATGACAGAGGCCCAGGCCAGAATACTCATGCTTCTGTTGTATCCGGTATCTCTCTTCACGAGCCTGCGGCTGGGAGGAACACGCCAGTGTCTGGCGTTGATGGTGCTTGGATATGGATACAACGACCTGAATCTGGCTGACAGGAGCTGGATCAGCCGGAACGTTATCAACGCCTTGGGTTTCTGCTCCTTTGCCTCGGGGGCCTTGGAAGTTGCCATGCACTCGCCCTTATCATTTTCAGGAGAAAACAACCAGACTGTTGTCAAATGGCTTGCTATGATTGGCGGCATTGTCTTCTCAACGGTACAGACTCAGGACATGGCGGATCAGGTCGGGGATAGCTCGAGGGGCAGAAAGTCGATGCCGTTGGCTCTCGGAGACGGACCGGCTCGATGGATGATTGCGATTCCCATGGTTGGATGGTCGATAGTCTGCCCCTGGTTTTGGGGTGCGGGTGCTGTGGTACATGTGGTCGCTGCATTCTCGGGCCTCTTGATTGCATGCAGGACGCTGACATGGCGTAGCATTGAGGCGGATAAGCGGACTTTCCAATTGTGGAATCTGTGGATGGCAGGTCTCTACACTCTGCCTTTGCTCTCTGCAGGTGGGCGGTGAATGATGGTGGTGGGGGTTGGGCTGTTGCCTGCCATAGAAACAAGAGGGGGAAGGTGGGGGGTATGCATGTTTGCTCCTTCTCTGATACAATCAACTCGCACTCTTTTCATAGTTGAGCAATAATTACGTTTCTTTCAAAATCCACAGGACATGTTACTAGGCACTATACACGGTCCTGACCTCTGCGAGTTCTTTTCGATACCATATATGATCTCAACATCGCTTCACTGATAGATATCTGATATGATCACTACACCCGGTTTTTTAGCAGCCATGTCATCATAACTCCGGTCTTTTCACCGCTATCTAATCTGCGCTGATGTGACACAGATTCTCGTTAGGCGAAGCCCGTTCGGGAGGATCGGTACAAAAGGACGCCCGGGTCCTGTCCAACAGCCGGTACTTTATTGCGACATCGGCTCCGGTCCCACGCCCCCGTCGCTATCATATTTGACGGCCGCGCCACCCCCGCTGCCCGCCAGCCTGATGAACAGTGGGATGTGAGCTTGGCTTTGTCAGTGCTGACTGCTGACCTGCACCCGTTCCGACACAGCTCCAGCAAGCTGCCGGATATTTCCCTCCTCGACACCAGTCTCATTCTCGCTTCGTCCTCCGCGCCGTTCTTGTAATCCGCCCTCCTGCAATCCGCATCCTCTGAGCACATTCCATCAACATGGCCAAGCCCGTTTTCGTCCTCCTTCACGGTGCGTGGCACGGTCCAAGCTGCTGGCACCGTGTCATCGCCGAGCTTGAACAGGCCGGCTACAAGGCTGTTGCTCCCGCATTACCTTCTTCGGGTTCCACGCCACCTACACCCGACTGGTCCAAGGATGTAGAGATAATCCATCAGACTGTTTCGGACCTCGTAAAGCGGCAGGATGTTGTTGTGGTCACACACAGCTTCAGCGGAATGACTGGCGGCACAGCGTTGGAGGGTCTGGACAAGGATACTTGCATGTCCAGAGGGCTGAAGGGGGGTGTGATCAGACTCATCTACATTACAGCCTTTCTTGTTCCGGAAGGGTTCCAACACTCGCCTGAAGGAACGCGAGACAACATGATCCCCGAGATGATTACCAGTCTGGACTCAGGCATCGTTACGGTCAAGCCAGAGGATGTGAAAGGCATGTTCTATCAGGATTTAGACGACGACACAGTTGCCGAGCTGGCAAAGGAACTGCGCCCGCAAAGCTTTGGTGCCTTCTGGAGTATTACTACTCACGCCGCTTGGCGCCATGTCCCGACGACCTACATCCTTACCACTGGCGACAGGCCGACCACCGTTGTTGCGGCACAGTACCTCGTTGACTCGGCAAAAGCAAGTGGCCAACATAGGATTGACAATGTCATCAAAGTCGACACCGGCCATTCGCCCTTCATCAGCCGACCCGAGTGGACTGCAAAAACATTGATTGAAGAGGCTAATAGGTCACCTCAGCTGGAGTAAATCATTGGCTACATAGTTGGAATCAAAGTCCCCTGAACATCTCTGCTATGGCACAGACTCAATTATCTGGCCTTTGTCCAATAACAGTGAGCCGCCCGACATTGTACGCCAACTTCTGCCTGTCCCGAAATACTCGGGTGATCAGTTCTCTGCAGCAGCTGCCTAGGTCTCCCGCAATGTGATCCAAAGCCTTGTAGCTCACTTCCTCCGAAGCCATCAATGCTGTGTCCAGCTGAAACGGCAAGAGCTCCAAAGGAAACGGACGATTATCGGTGGTAATGTTCACCAAGCCATTCTGCTCGAAGAATTCAGGGAGTCTGACTGGCCAACTGAAAAAGTGTAAGTAGTTCTCCAGAGTCTGACTTGAGGATAGAATGATTTACTCATCAGTTGTCCAGTTTGGCTTCGTCCCACCCAATGTACCTATCATCTCGAGCAATGGGGTTAGGTTGTCGGTGATGTTCTTTCCCTCCTTGGTTCGAACTATCTTCCACCTGCTGTAATCAATCTCCCCCCAGGAGATCCACCCGCCGGGCTCTACGACAAGCACTAAGTATCAGCACCTGGCGATACGACAAGACCTCAACCGCCTGACCGAAAGAGTGGGACCCATACTCAACAGCTTGACAAGGTTTTTGATGATCGGAGCGGGATCATTGCTGTGGACAGCTAGATGAAACAGTTGGATGTGGACAATGTCATACCTCCCAACGAGGCGGTCTGGCAGCGGTGCCAAGCAGTCGAGGTTGTGAACTGACACGTTGGGTGGTAGCCATTCCTTGGGTGGACACTGCGTCAAGTCGATATCGAAGCCGTCGATCCTTGCCGAAGCCGGGAGATATCGCGCCAGGTCCACGAGCCAGATCCTGCACAGAAAAGGATATGGTGTGAACGACATGCCTTTGGCCTGCATGGCTGACAGGAAGGGCACATAGGGTGAGGGGGAAACTTTAGATGAAACCGTACCCGGTGCCCACTCCTATCTCCGCGACCTGCATCCCTTCGCGGTCCGCTGGAATGTTAGGATGGAGACTAAATCCACCGTCTTTCCAAAGGAAATATTGCAGGTTGAGCCTACAACGCAGAAAAGTCAGACTCTGATTAACCCACCCCTGAAGGCCAGGGCCAGCCAAGGCATGTTTGACATTTGCACAGACCGGGCATTGGCCGAAAAGCTCCTCCCCAAAATGTACGCTTCGTCATGCGCCGTTTCGTTCGACATCTTACGCGTATCAATCTGAGTAGACGAGGCGACCTGAATAATCGAGTTTGGCAGCCACTGACGACGGATTTTGACAGGATTCCGGCGTATCCGTCCACACAGCTTTATACAATATTCATCACCATCAAGCCGCGCAATTGCTCGCCGTCAACAATCCAACTGGCACGGCAACCTGTATCACGGAAACTCCCATCACAAAACAGTTTATGCAGAATATCGGCAAAAGGACCGCAAGCAGGGTTGCGGCGTATGCTCCCACTGGGTGCCTTACCAACGACCCCAAGACCACTCATATTGCACAACTGGTTGCGTTTGGCCAAACTGTTTACCGAGAGGAGCGTCAAGTGGCCGAAAGTGGATCCGACTGAGGGCATAAGCTTGCATATGCAGCATAGGATCTATGTAGGTTGTCGTGCCGCTCCCGAAGATCCCGTAGCTATGATAGCCCCGGTGGTAGCGCATGCAAAGGTACAGTGGGTATGCCCCTGCATTGGTCAGAGATTCCGCAGATCCCCCAGCCACAACGGGCTAGAGCCATCTTTTTACACCATTAGTAAGATCGACCTTTGAGAACCAAAGACCAGAAATCGGGCAAACAAACATACAGCATGGATCCGAAGGATCTGTACCGCACTACACTTCCAACATTACCTTTAACAGACTTCCATATGCGGGGCCACAGGATTCACTGTCTGACCAACAAAGCTATCACCGTCCTTGTCCGACCATCTCTGTCATACAGAGCCACATTCGTTCCAAAATCGCATTCGAAAGTCCTACGCAGGACGAAGACGGCTGGATAGGCCCGTCCCAGCACGCTGTGCGGGTAGCATTGGTCGTTCCTCTCCCGGCCCTTCCGTGGTTCAGCGTGGATGCGGCACAGCTTCACGATAAGGTATGGTACAACGATCTCGGTCAGCTAGCGGCGCAAAAGTGCACGAAGCCTGACCGCAAGCAGCCTCAAATTTAACGATGAGCTGAGGCTCCCAGACGCTTATCGGAGAGGCGCTATCTCAGATAACCGTCGATTTCCCCCAACATTTCGGCCGTGAACCGGCTGTCACGGAAATTTCATTTTGATATCCTCATGGCAACCTGACCGGCGTGCATTGCATCGCCTTCATGCACTTGGGTGGTAGTTGTCCGGACAGAATCAGCAACATCGGTTCATCCCTTGATATTGCCATCTAGACGGTCACCGCTGTTGCCGCAGATAGAGCCTCATCCCTACGATGGCCCCCTACAATGTCCGCATGGTGTTTCCGACTGCGGTATTAGCGGTGAACAGCACTGGCTTATTCCTGTCCTTTACGGCGGTGGCATTGAGGTTCTACTCGCAGTCATTGCGTGGCACCAAGATGGGACTGTCCGAGTACTCCATCATAGCCTCCTGGGTGCGTTCCCAACCCTCTCTCCCTGGCCCCCACAACAACTAACGACCCACCAACATAGCTCTTCACCTTCGGCCTAGTCGTCTCCGAGAATTTCACCGTCACCCACGGCGGTGTCGGCCAGGTCTCATCAACCGTAACAGCAGAAGAACTCCTGTTCTCCACCAAGGTAAATAACCCCTGTTCCATTCCCCACCTGTCATCACCCCAGCAACCACCACCCCCCTTTTCCACATAAACACTAACCTTCTGACGATAGCAATTCATCACCATAGGCGTCTGCGGCTCCCTATCCGTAACCCTCGTCAAAATCTCCCTTCTTTCTTACTTCCTCACAGTATTCTCAGCCTACCACTGGTTCGTCATATGCGATTACATCCTCCTCGCCCTGACAACAGGGTACGGCATCGCCTTTGTGATCGTCTCCCTCGCCGGCTGCCGACCCTTTAGCGCAAACTGGGATAAAGTCTCCAATCCGGACTATGTCTGCATTGAGACGAGCAATTTCTATGTAGCGCAGACGGGGGTGGGGGCTATACTGGATTGTCTGATCTTGTTGCTGCCGGGGGGGGTGATTTTGGGGTTGAGGAGTATGAGGAGGCGGAGGAAGTGGGGGTTGTGGGGGGTTTTTAGTTTTGGGATCGTGTAAGTTTTCCCGGGGGAGCAGGGAGGGGAAAAAAAGCGGAGGTTGTACTGACAATGGGTAGGATCTGTGGCGTCTCCATTACGAGGCTGGTTTACAACAATATGGAGGAGTGGATGGCTACTAACTTTACAGAGTATGCGGGTATTGCGGCGTTGTTGGGGGCGTTGGAGGCGAATTTGAGTATTGTTTGTGCTTGTATGCCTGCTATGCCGGCGCTGTATCATAAGGTGAGGGGGCGGTGGAAGGGGGCGGATCGTCAGGAGGAGGGGAAGTTGGGGGGGGAGGAGAGTGATGGTGGGGTGAAGGGGGAGGGGGTTGAGAGTGAGAAGACGGTTGATGTTGAGAGGAGGAGGTTGAGGGAGGAGGGGGATAAGCTTTATCCGTTGAGTGTTACGCAGAAGACGGTGGTGAGTAGGACGGAGGGGGAGAGGGATGATGTGGAAGCAGGGGGGACGGAGTTGTGGGCTGGGCCGGGGGTGGTGGATTTGGATATGTTGGATTTGCCGAGGATGAATAGGGTTGAGAGCGGGAGTGAGGGCGGCCAGGGGCTGCCCGAGTCGCCTTGTTGGGGGGTTAATCAGGCGAGGAAGTGGAGGCGGTGACTGGGAGTTGTATATTCATTTGGTGATTTCATAGCGGTCAAGCATTTAGCGCGAATTCAACCTCTCCGTCTGCTATCTGCCTTTCCCCTTTCTACATGGGCACATAATCCACCACCTCCGTCAACCCAACCATCGCCGGCACCCCCCCTTCCCCCTCCCTCAACGCATAAAACGCCTTTGTCGACTCAACATCACTAACCTGAATTTCTGGCGGGGCCCTCGAGTAATTCATAACCGACTTTTCGTTCCTCGGCCCCAACTGCACCGACGCCGCCGCCTCAAACACGGTCCCCGTCTCGGGGTTCACGTCCACCGCGAACTCGTGCCTTAACCCTAAAACGTGCCCTAGCTCGTGGGTGAAGACCTTCCATAGGTTTGCCTTCCACCGGGGCATCGAAAAGACGGGGTTGTAGACGAGCATCATGTTGAGGTCGTTGGCGTTGGGGAAGAAGGCTGAGGCGAGGGTGCCGCCGCTGTCGCCGCCGTGGCAGAGGGCGAAGGTGGCGTCTTTGGGGTCGGTGACCCATTCGAAGGTTACGCCGATGGAGAGGTCGTTCCACTTTTGGCAGGCGAGGTTTAGGTGGGTTGCTGCGTAGGAGGCGTCGGAAGAGGTTTTGAAGCCGGAGGTTAGGGCGACCCTGACAGGGGGTTAGTATACTTGGTTTTGAGGAGGGGGAAAATCAAAGGGAAGGGGGGTGCATACCATCTGATGACTGACCCAGGTGCCCATCGCGGGCACTCCTTTTCGAGACCGACCATGATGTTGTGGGGTGCACCGGGTCCGCGGAAAGGCCTGGGGATGGGCTGCTGGGTTATGCAGTGGGGGAAGAAGTCATCCTCGGGGGAGGAGTCGTCTCTGGGTAGGGAGGGGATCTTGTCTGAAGGGGAGACAGTGTCGAGGGCATGTTCGCCGAGGGCATCGATAACTTGACCGATGATGATCTCCTTTGTGGAGCGTTCCGAGGTTGGGGTAGCCATGTTTGGTGTTGGGGACGTGCCGCACCAACTTGGGGGTAGGAGATCCAGGCTGAGTTGGTGATGAAGGGTGGTAAAGGAGGGTTGGTGAAATATGAGTGTCGGTAAAAACTTTAGACTGAATGGTTTGGCTGATGGTGAGGCAAAAGGGAAGATCAGATGATGGTATCTAGGAGCGGCTTTATAATAGAAACAGTTGGTCCCCAGCTTCACTGTCACAAGTTGATCAGGCGTAGCTAGCTGCCTGCGTGTGAGCGGGGTGATCTATGAGAATTCCTGGGTAGGAGAGGGAGAAAACCCCATAAGTCTCAAGCCGCATGTTGAGCGAGACAGGGGTGTGTAACACAACCCCTGAATGTGTACTAGTGCGGTGCTTGACAACAGCTGGAACAAGCAGCAAAAGCCTATAGCAAACCTCAAAGAACGCCATACAGCTAATTATTGGCCAACACCTATACGGTGGTGTAAAGTCTGCGCAGTTGTATCCTCTTTATTGACGCAGTTCCTGAGGTTCTAGAACATCTGCCATGAGAGAGATACACCGGACCACATACTCCGCTCAGCCAGCCGCAGCCCTACAAGGCGGTGATCTGACCAAATATGGACTCAAGCTCCAACTAATTAGGCTTAGCATCGATTTCTGAAAAAGTTGGGATGCACCCCGTGCTGCTCAGCAGGAGAGGGGTAGATGGGATCCGAGTTGCAATCCGAGCACTCAGACGGCCCCAAACAAACAGCCGCAACATGCTCAATCCAATAGTTGCCATGGGTAGGAAACAGAGGTGAAACTATCTTTGCAGCCACAAGATACCTTGGTGAGCCCTGGTAGGTCGTGAGACTGTTTAGGTGTGCTGGTATATTGCATACACTTTACTCAGTGTCCAATATCCAGATTCAGCCAGGCCCAACAAGCTGTCACTATTCCTGTTTAGATACCACATCGAGCGATGTGATAGCTATGTGATTGAACTCGGGTTCCATCACCATGCTTCAATCTTGTTCCTGAAGACGCCCAGTTTTGCATGGGGATGCACCATGCCTGAGAGCAATTGCGTGTGGACTTTGGACCTTGGTACAAGCTTTTGGATTGATAGCTATCAGTCGGCTTTGCAAGAGATCCATGTGGATGGCTCCATGCTATCTCCCATGAAAAGGTTATAAAGAAGCAGTGTCCCCTTGGTTCTCTCGTCCAAGTAACCATAGCAGAACACATTGCCAACAACACCTCTTTCACTCACAAGGAAAACACCCCCATCATGACCACCGAATTTCAGGAACTGTGAGTTATCTCAGCCATCCAATCATTTGTTGCCGGTCACGGAGCTAACAGTGCAACCAGCACCGTGGAGACCCTCGGTCACGAGCCCATTGGATGGGACTACGACCACGAGAACGACCCCAATGCCCCACCCGACATCGAAGCAGCGCTGGAGAAACTTCAGCCAGACCATGGCCATAACGACTACTCCCAGCTGGTCGCCATTCCTGTCTCTGAGGAAGAGATCGAAGCCGCTTCCAAGATTGACTATGTCAAGTGGAAACAGGAGCGCGCAACGAAACCACACAAGGGTGAGTGTTGTTATGATCGATAAACAGACCCACAAACCTTTGGCTGACTTTCTCTTCAGACGGCGGTTTCGAGTATGCCGAGCATAGCTACCTCGGTGATTCCCTAACCTTGGCTTGGAACGACGGGCAGTCCTACGTTTCCAAGAACAAGCCCTTCACCCTCCCGAACGGACTCGAGGTGACATATGGTCAGATCAACGGACTGGCTGGAGACTTCTACGGCACTGTCAACCCCATCAGCGACGGCAGGGACTTGCAGGACCAGCGCCAGCGTTTCCTGCGAGCCTGGTACTGGCTTGCCGTGGACAGGACTCGCAACCCAGCCGAGGCGCAGAAGATTCTCACCACACTCTCGACTGAAGTCGACATGGTGCAGGCCGCACTCGACAAGGGCCAGGATCCGTCGACTGTCTACCCAAAGATTCCGGACGTCAACGTTCAGCTACAGCTCTACACCATCGCTCGTCCTGACGAATGCCCCAGCTATCTTGGCCTGGCCAAGATCAACTGGGACCACTTCGGCGCCGACGCCCGCACTGCTTACAACGCCTGTCACTCCATCGCCCTGCAAGTCGCCGCCAGTGGGAACCTCGAGCTGGCCTACGCCATGAACGCCTTCGGCGACCACTTCCTCCAGGACTCCTTCGCCGCCGGCCACATGCGCACCCCGAGACGCAAGCTCCACGACAGTGTTGGCGCTGCTGATCTATGCGCCAAGTACATGCACGATGAAGACAACGCGATCGGTCTCTCTGTCAAGAGCCCCATTGGCAGGGCCTGGCACACCTTTGGTGACAAGAAGCTGCTTGACAAGGAAGATATTGCCAACAAAAACGAGGCTTGGAACGCGGTGCGCGCATCCGCTGATGAGATTTACACTGCTTGGAAGACAAAGACCGTGCCCGAATATCCGAAGTATGTTGCCTGGAACTATGCCCCGATTCTGAGCGAGGTTTTTAGCATTGTTGCGCCTCTCTTCACGCCGGATGGTCAGCGACGGGTCGATATAAGGAAGCGATGTCAGGCCAAGTATACCTACAAGTATTGGTATTGGTCGACTGCGGCTGACTGCGCGCTGAGTGGGCTGTGGAAGTATCCGATTAAGCCTACGGCGGATTGCAAGATCTGATCATTTTCACGTGCATGTGATGAGAGGCCTGTGGTAGGGGTGAGACCACCAGGAAACCTCGTTGTTGAAACGGGTTCTTCCAAAGCAGTCAACCCCCATATCACCAATTGCACGTGTTGGATGGATCGGGCCACCATACTGTTCTCGCTTTGGTGCCTGGGTCTTGGGCTTTGAGAGATGGAAGTATGTTCAGAATGCAATTATTTCATATTACATCTTCAAACCCCTTCTTCCCTTCATGTGCAACGAAGATCAGGCTTTTCTGGATGTGCTGCAATGAGGGCCAGGTGGGGGTCTTCCCATGTGTGATGCAGATCCTAGCCAGGCTGTCATAACAAGCCAAACAGAGAAATACATGAAAGAAAGGCTGTCCGAATTCCATTGTGCTAGCTACCTAGGTAATTAATGTCCTCATGTTGCGAAGGGTGGAGTCCCCCAGCTATAGTTTTGCTAGATTCGGTTTCGAAAGTCTTGAGTTGCCTCCTAATGAGTTTGATCTTGGCCCAGTATCTCCCTTGGCTCTCCTGGCGTTTCTGACCTGTTCCCGTCGTTCAAGCTCCTCTGTTTCTTTCTGCTCCTCCGTCCTTTCTGGGACATGTTGCGTGCCCTTCTCATAATCAATCTTGTGTCGTTGGATCCTGAACGCGCGGTACCCAGTGGAAGGATAAAGACCTTCTTTGTTCACCGTTGGCTCTACAATTGGCACAGCCATGTCGAGAACCTTTTGTTTGAGGGCAGCCGAGTTGAATGGTATGGGCAATTTCCTGCCGCCTTCATTCGACCGGGTCATGAGAAATGAAGCAATGGATCCGGTAACCAGCGGAGCAGCTGATATCGATATTAGCATTCTTCGCTGGACGGGCATATCATGATTGCGGCACCTACCAAATGAAGTCCCCTGGTCGAATTCCTTTCCTCCCCCTTGTACGTCTTTGAGCCTCGGAACCGGGACATCACATCCAGGAGCATAAACATCGATGCCTAGAAGAAGAAGACCTGTTAGACCTTGCCCGTTAAATATGAATCTGGAACACCTTACCTGCGCCGTAATAGAAGTGGCGGCAGTTGAACCCCTTATCGTAACCTCCAACCATAAGAACACCTGGATGCATGGCAGGCAATCCAAGGCCGTCGATCTTCCTCAGGCTCTCATTCAGAGCATCTCCTGCCTTCTTATTAGTCGCTTTCTTTATCTTCTCATTCCCCTTGCTCTCCTCGTTGGCCTCCTTCATTTGGGCAACCTGCAAACTCAGCGACTCCACATGTCCCAAATATCTGCTTCGCATTTCTGGTGTTATTTCGATTCCCTTTTCATTTCCCGCGGCGGCTACAATCAGAATCCCAGCCTCGAGCACCTTGTCGATCGTTTTGTAACAAGAAAAAAGAGCATTCACTTGCGACGAGGCAACAGCCCGAACTCCCACGCCGAAGGAACAATTGATGAGTGCAGGCTGTCCCTGGTGGTGCCTTTGGCGATGCTTCATGACGACCTGTAGCATCCAGTCCAATTCTTCCGCAGTGGTTCCCCGCCTCAATACGTAGATCTTTGCCTTGGGTGCTGTATTCTTGATGATACTCAACACGATATTGCCGTGGAAATCGCTTGACGGCCTGTCGAGCCGAGGTTCAGGCCCATGTAGCAATTCGATCCCATCAAAACCGGGCTGACAGTCGGACTACATCGCATGTTAGTCAGTCTGTACCTAAGCAGTGCCAGTTTCAATCGCATGTGCGTATTTGAGTATTTACCTGTTGCTTGAGCAAGAATTCGTTCTCGAGGACATATATGACAACACCCTCACCATCGGCATTGTCGGCTTTTTGACCTGCCGTGGTCTTGAGGGAAATCGATTGGTAGCCCCACCAATCTTGAAAGGGTTTGGCAGTCGGTTTGACAGCCAAGATGGTTGTCATCTTGCGATCCATTGTGAGATGAATAGATAATGACAATGCAAATGATGGTTGATGGAAACTGCAAGAGAACTGTCGTGCACACAAGGCATTGAACGAAAGAGAGTCGAATGATCCTTATAGGCATCAAAGCATCGAGATGAGATAACTCATGCTCAAAAGGCTAGAACCAGAGAGTCCCTGATCGATGAACCCCTCGTCATATACCGGTGTCTTCCAGCACAGCTGAAGTTGCAAAAGCGGGCATTCAGCTGACCACTAGCAATTTGCAGCGCGGAGAAACACCCAAAGCAGAGGGCACAACAAATGTTCGCTTAACCATACCGGGAGTATTTTGTGTGATTGAGGAAAATCGATCACTAGCGCCAGCGCGTAGAGGAAAATATTGGCCGATTGACCAAAAATGGTACATCACACAAAAAACTTCAAAAAATAGTTTGCTTGCGTTCAGGGGTTCGAATTCGCAATTGGGAACGGCATTGAAATGTTCCAGATAATTCAACGAGTACAGTGAACCTCTTTGGTGCCGCCTCTTGCTTAGGTAGTGTAGACTGAAAGGCTCCAATGAGCCACACCTTTGAACCCTGCCCACTCCCATGAAGACTCATTCTTCATCAGCTGGCACCATTACCAAAAGATCAACAGCGAAGTCATATTCGACGAGCTCGGTGGTATGAACCGGCTCGACGCTATCTTCTTCTCGGAGAAGCGCAATGCCACCACGGAGCGCATGATCGAGGTGGCTGGACACCAGCAGTCGACCCTCGACAAGGATGGCAACTCGTCTGAAGCCCCCTCTAGACTCCCCAAGGCGCGTGCCACGTTGGCAAAGGAGATCGGCGATGGTGTGGCTACCTCGGAGCAGTTTATCCAATGTCGGTCGGTTGCCGGACCCACATTCCGGGGTTGTGGGGCCGGGATTGGACGACATCCGGAAATAGGGGGCGGCAGGAATAAGATCGATGCATCAAGTCAAATCAAGTGAAGTGTCACGACGCGTGCCATGGCCTGAAGATCAAATGTTACGAATCAGCATCACTTCCATGCTTAGGACTTTGCTTTGCGTGCCTCGCTGCCCTCACATGAAGTAAGCCTTCCAAAAGCCGATATAAACACCTCTGAGGCTAATTTGCCTTGCCTTGGCCTGTTCTTTGACTTTGGTTGTGTTTGAGCATGGCGGAAACACTGTAGGTTGTTTGATGACTGAACCAGGCCGTATGCCAGGTATCAAATGACCCAGTTCCGAGTGGGTGCCACCTGGCAATTTCTGCCCGTGGGCTGAAAACCGTCCGATATTTCGGTATCCAACCTTTTACTGTCTACCAGGTAGTCATAACTCTATCCAGCTATAAACCGACCTGGATATCCACCCACCAAATTCAGCCGCAGCGGTCTTTATCCTATTGGCAGATGCTACCTGCTAATGTTCTTCCGGCAGGCCAGATCAAGTGCTTAAATTCCAAGGTGATTCATCATGGAACACTGTACTATATATAATCTCAAATAACAACAACACCCCTCACCAGCCTTGGTGTCCAAAACAACAGACCCCCAACTTCAATCAACAAAACCCTTGAACAAAAAAAAAACCATTTCGAGATAAGGCAACAACCCTCCAATTCAATAACACCCAACCCAACGCATCCCACGACCAAAAAGCAAATAGCACAAATTCAATTCCAATGCCGCAAAGTTCCCGCCAACTGGTAAGCAGGGCAAACTTATGATCACCTGTTAACTTGGCCTCTCCTGTGTCTGGCTCTTGTGCAAGCTAGAAATGCAGTCATGTTAGGCATCTTCCCCGTTATTGTAGGTAGAATGAACGTACAAACCATCCTCTCTGTCTAACAGACGCTCCCAAACAGTAGAAGCAGACTCGGACCCAGCTGCAAGAAACCGGTTCACGACTAGCGGAGCAGTGAACGCTTTGTGTTTCTCCTGTGTCTCAAACTTGTGGTTCTGTGATTGGGAAGGCATGTTAGCTTGCTGATAATGTTGGGCTGGGTGTATTGGTTCAGTTTCGAATACTGCTTGGGAAGCGACACATGACACAGTATGTGTAGTGGGAGCGTTATGTGTCCTCACGCCAAGTTTTGAAGAAAAACATAGCTTCCGAGGAACGATCCAGGCTGGGGGAAATTGGGCGAAAAGGATGGGAAGAAAGTAAAAGGGTTATGAGGGGGGGAAGTTCTGGGGAGGGTGGAAGGAGGATTTGGAAGGTAGGACACTAGCGTAACAAAGGACGTCCTTAAAAGCTAGAACTTACAATATTGAGGTGAAGGTGCCAGTGCTCTGAGATATCTGTAGACCGAGACGAGGTCAGACGTTGAGATGTGGGGCCGGTTGTTCCAACAGCCATGATAGAAAGACCAATCGGGAATATGGCAGCTGAGGGTGGCGCAAACTTTTGTGTCTGGGGAAGTTCCCGGGGAAATGCTTGTCAAGGCTTCAAGGATGTCGACATTTGGAATTACAGTGGCGACAACCATCGTATATATAGACGTCTTTCATTGCCCTGCCTGCCCTGCCGTCAATGACTCCTACCTGCCCTCTGTTCTCCATATGCAACAGATGCCCATGGAGCCTCATATTTCTTCACTTTTGACATCTTCAAAACCTATCATTGCCTTTGCTCAGGCTCTTGACAAGATATCAGAAACTTGGTTGCCGGTATGTTTGGTTTGGGGTGACACACGAGAGTTTCTGGAGCAGAGGTCGTTGAGTAAGCCACGCTGTTCACCGGTTGTGGCTGGGGTGCTGAGGAAAGCGCCACGACTTTTGCCGGTTGTGGCGGGCCGTTGAAGAGAAAAGCCACAGTATTCGCCGGTCGTGGCTCGTGTTGCATATCAACGCCGCGTCGGGAGTAGGCGTCCTCCGATGGCAGGTTTGACTAACGGTACTTCCTGCCAGCGAGGGAGAAGAATACTCAATCTATTTTAGGCAGCCGTTCATGCGCCTGGTTTCTGGGCTCGTAAATGGCAAGTAACGTCCTTGATGCTGCATATTGGAAAGCATGCGTCAGAAACATCGAAGCAGGCCTTCACAGTAGATCGATTTCGTGATAAAATCTGCACTGTCAGCCCCTCCCGTCTTCCCTTCTTTCTTCACGCTTCAAACCTCTGCCCCCGGCCACACTTCCATCCTAACGTACTCATACCGTCCTAAATAAGAGAGTTCAATGGAGGGACTGGTGGTGGTTAGTCAGTGAGTATGAATCATGCCCAACCCTTTGCTTCTGGATCGCCTTACCTTTGCAAACTTGCTCCTCGCTCGAATCTCTGGACCTAGAACAACCAGAACCAGCGGTACCACGCTTCCCAAGCGGCATGTGTCAGTCATTGCGACCCCCATCTTTGGTCATGGGCTCACCTCATCAACAGTCCAAATCCACCCAAGAGGAGGGAAGCCTCCATAAAACCGAGGTTCGTGAACACTTCATCTTCCTGTTAGTCTCGCACACAAAGAATTGCGGCAAGAACTGGCTTACTGGGAGTCACGCCCAATGGTAGAGCCCCTGCCACAGTATTTCTGCAGAAGCTCTGGGCCGCCATGGCCGAACTGGCATATGTGGCATAGCTTGATGGTTTTTCTTTAGTGTTAGCATGTGGTCTGGCAAAGCCGATTGCGGCACGACTTACACATCAGCGAAATAGGTAAAGACGGCGAGGTAAATCGAATAAGACCCGAACGTGACGACAGTGACGGAAAGAACTGCAAATATCCAGTGAATATCTGGCATCATGAGTGACCCGTACCTAGCGAGGAGGTCAGCGGGCATTGCAAGAGGCTGAAAGTTCAGCAGTTCTGCGTACATGAACATTCCGATGGACATTGCAATACTTAGAAGGCATGCTGTATACAATCTAGCTTCTGGGTTCCAGTCACTGCACAAGCCAGAAGAATCTGGCCTTTTTATGAACTGACGGAGAAGACTGAACCTGGGTTGTTCAGTGACATATTTGCGGTAGAGTCGTTCTTGGAAAGGGTAACAAAGATTTCCGAGACCCGCACCGACGACGGTTGCCAGCATTACAAGGCCAGCCTGTCGCGGTGTGAACGAATATGTCGTTTCAAATGTGAGAGGCACTGACACATAGAACCTATAATCCAGTCGTCAGCAGTGTCAGCCAGCTGCCTGGTATCATTATTGGCTTCTCACATGAAGAGCAGCGCCCAGCTGAAAGAGATCCACATACTGAACCAGAATACGACTGGCTCAGTAAAGAGTAGATCTGTCAAGTCTCCGATTAGGTTCCAAGATACTATTCCGGACAGAGCCAACTTACAAAACGGTCTGGTTAGACTGATTCGAATCATTTGCTTCAGGGTGGCACGCTCTTCTTCCTCTTTCACCTTCCAAGTGATGCGAGGTGTCGACAGCTTTTCATTGCACGGGGCCAAGTCAGCCGAATTGAGGATCTTTGCCCTTCTACTCAAGAGCAGTGGTCCGCGGCATTCCTGAAAGAAAAAGAAAATCAGGGCCATGAGAAGGGCGTTGGCAATCAGCTGGTGCCAGTAGATCCAGCGCCAACCCAAGGGTTCAACTACGAAGTTTGACGCCAGCTGGCCTATTCCGCCTGAGAAGGATGCTGTTGCGAACAACGACATTGGCATACCACGCTCGTGGGGCTGGTAAATGTCTGCGATAATGCCTCCAACCATGGTGCTGAATGTGCTGGCACCAACACCTTGAAAGAACCTGGTAATCAGGAGTCCCGAAAGATTGTTAACAACAGGAATAAGCAGGGTACAAACTGACATCCGATCGACGTGCATTAGCGTCACAACTGTCACTCGGGGGATGGGTCCGCTAGCTACCTACGGATGTAGAGTCCATATGTACTCAAGAAGACAGGTTTCCGGCCAACAAATTCGCTGAAAGGAGCCAGAACCATTGGCGCTGCAGCAAAGGCTGTTTGAAACGTAGGCATGCCGACAAGGACTACAGTGCGAGATGACCCATATTCGGCGGCGATGGAGCTAACCCCAGAAACGTATGCGGAGATGGAATATGCAGCCATGAATGTTGTGAGAATACTGAGGCCAGCTACAAAATGCTTTTCTTGGGCTGGCCATTTGGTGGGGTCTCTGATTTTCTGAACGGCTTTCTCATGCTGATCTGAGAGAGGTGTGTCCCAAGTCAAGTACCTCAATGTGGTTTCCCGACTTGAGGTTTGGTTTGGCTGATACATCTTATACTTTGGCGGGGTTGAACATGCTGCAGCAACACTGTTGGCTTGGAGTAGGGCAGGATGGATGCCACCTCTGCATTTTTGAGGTAGCGGGGCCTTGTTCTTCTTGCCTTTAATCTTTGCATTCCACACACATGAGACACAGGCATGCTGGCAAGGCTCTGGAGCACGTGCCACACCGGTCAAAGCAGTCGGAGGGCAACATCCCGCGATTGCTTATCTCGTGGTTGCACTGCAGTTGCACCGCTTCCAACTTGTGGCACCCAAACCATCGCTGGAAAGGCTTTCTTCATCGCGCAAAATGAAGAGTGTCTGTCCGATTGGAATTAACAGGCCAAGGTTGCCGAAATATAAGACCGCGGACCACTTCTCGATGACAGACTTAGGGTATGTAATCCAAATGTTTCTCTTCTCCGGACAACCCCACCCCACGCGGGCTGTGACGAATCTCCAGACACGGAATAAGACGATCCCATTCCACCGATGAACCACTGTTACAGGCAGCTTCCCATGCGTGATTTTTTGGGACCCAGCGATGCACCACAGATCCCCTTCGAGGATGACCCGTTCGCTTACCTCCCATTTGATGTTCAAGATGAAGGGGTAGCTTTCGATTTAAATCCTGCCTCTTACGAATATGATTTCCCCCCTATTCACGCCACAAGCGACGCCACGAATGTGCCAATTAGCGGATTGGCATTTCCTATCAACATCGCTTCACCGCCCTCACCGCTTCCCGAACATCCGGTTCCGAACCAGGGCTTGGGAGACTCACTCCGTTCCCAGAACTTTCTAATACCTGCAGTAAATTATTCGGGTGCCGTCTCCAATCCATTTGCGATTTCCTTGGGCATGAATGACGCAAACACTTATATATCGGTTTCCGGACAGCGGCGTGAATCCGAGCCACGGTATTTGGTCCCAAATGAGACTCATACCCAGGACAACTTCATCCCTTGTATGGGCCTCCAATTGGATATCCCAGGTAGTGGAACGGTCTTCCTTCCCGAAGAAGACCCCGATCGGTATGACCTCGAGGAAGTTTTCAGCATGTTCTACCAAGGGAACAGAAACCTTCAGAGAATGTCGCCGCAGCTCATTGAAGCGACCCTGGGCATCCCACCAGACTCTAATGATTCCCAACACCTGATATGTTCCCAGGACAATGAGCGTCAGTCGGACCAGGACTCAGCCACTCTCGACGCCCTTTCCGCGCAGCCGCAGATACCATCAAGCCCTTCTACACTAGCACAGTCGCCAGATGCTTTATCGGAACCTGCTACAAGCCTCTCGGCACCTCAGAGAGACCGTGGCATCCCTTTCACTTCTAGACCCAGACTTCTGGTGGCTCCTCCGGGCTTCAGTCATTCGCATATCCTGGTCATTACCAGCAACCCTGAGTCATTGCCGGCATCGCTGTGGGATGGAGCGCGGCTTGCCGAAATGGAGAAGGACATAAGGTTGAAGGCCTTGGATATCGAATCCCAAATACCAAACAGTCAAGATAGCAGTTCACGCGATTTCAATCAGAAACGACAGCGAGTCGATAACCAACCCCAGTCCAATAGCACGCAAAAAGTCTCGAAAGCCAGCGGCGTATCGACAATAAGCTCCTATCCTGCTCTGTTTCCATGTCCTGCTTCTGTTGCAACTTCAGATCCTCTCCCAAGTGCCATGCTTCACAGCCGTGTTCCTAAGCGCAAGGCGAATGCCGAACGACAAGCCACTAGTCAAGTCAAGAAGGAGAGCACTTGCTTACTATGCCGAGTAATGAGGGAAAAGGTCTGTACACATACCAATACAAACACTCCCGCCTCCATTTTTGCTCACACGTTTGCAGTGTAGCGATGGCACACCATGCCTACGATGCGTCAGAGTATTGCAGAATGAGAGATCCATACTACGTGTGCCATGTCAGCCAGCAACACTAGACGATATTGAGCTTTATAGGCGGCGTGAGTATTTGTGCACCTACGCTCTTGATCGATCGCTAATCCTTTAGGCACTCAAATCGGTCTTTTCGTTTATTATTACGAGCAGAGCAGCGAATCGGATCTGCCACGGCGCAGCGCGAGTATCGTCGATACCAATCCACTGGAATCACAATTAAGTCAAAACTGCCCACTGACGGTCGCTGATACGTTCGCGGTTCATGAGTTTGGTACGTTCCAGCGATTCGCCCCAAATCTTCTGAACGATGCCAATCGGGAAAGGGAACTCGCCACCCAACATGCACCAACTTCAGAGGACTTGAACAAGAGTGGTGTTCTCGCTCGATACTTGGAGTTGCACTTGGCATCCATCATCGAGACGCTGGGCACAAACAACAGCTTCATTGCTACTACTCTGAAGGTAGCTGAGAGGTATAGCAGGCCAACAGGGTCGAAGACACGTGTAAGCTATCCGCACCGAAGTATGTGCGGTTATGCAGAAGCTGACAGTAATTCCCCCTGTGTCCAAAGACAATGTTACGGCATGCTTTGTACATCTTTGCCGCAAGATTCCTACGCCGGACCTACTGGGTACAGGTTGATACAGTGACTGAGAACTACAGAGTAGCATGGATGGACGCGCCGTGGCGAGCGTTGCCTGTTTCAACACCAAGGTCACTTGCTGAAGCAGAGACTCTCAACAACATACTGAAGGATCACTTGCGCTTCCTGGAGAAGTCCGTCATCCACGCCTTCACCAAGAAGATTTATGCTAGGAAAAAGGAGGACTGGTTTGAGATCTTTCTAGTGACCTTCATCTTCCAAGTCATCCTCAGCGAGAATCTCGAGATGAGCTTTTACAGTCATTTCCCAGGGCTCGTACGTATTCGACTTCTCGTTCAGCTTCTCTACTAACACCACATGAGGATGACAACCTGCTAACCCAGATTAGGAGAAGCCCATCGAGTGCCCCTGGTCAACGTTTGGAGGGCTTCGAAGCTATTCCTCCAAGAGAATTGCTTCTTACTTTTCCGCAATCAATGGTCGTGATCCATTCTTGAAGCCCGGTGCTAGAGCATGGGAAGGCTTCGGGGACACCGAGCGCACGTACTTGGATCAGTGCGGGATTCTGTTGAAAGGTGTGCTCCTTTACAATCTTAACCAGGACTGATCGGATTGCTTACACTGCCTCGCAGAGGGCTATACAAAACGGGATGATTTGGGATTCCGCAGGTCGGCTTCAATGGGAGATGCTGATTCTCCGGGGAGTTGGTGGAAATGGGCCGTGGAAACGATTCTTGGGAACGGCTAGCATCTTCATGTGGTGTCTAGTTCTATTCATATACAACCTGTCAAACACTGGGACGAGCATGCAAAGTCTCTTATTCGCCGTTTGCTAGATGGGACAGGGATAGTGGAGAAGGTGACGTTTCACTTCTTTTTGGGATTGGCCGCCGACATTAACGAGATTAACGACTATCGCAGCAACCTCATTGCTATGACTATTATGACTGAATGGCAACGCAGTAGGATGATCGTTTTTCATCCATAAAATATCATGGCCCGCGTCTCAATACTCTCTCTTGGTCGTGCAGCCCCATATCCTCGAAGGTTGGGTTGGATTGCGGCGTGTGGACAAACTGGCCGATATGATCAGTGGCCAATCGTTGGTTACTGAAACATCCATCCTTACTTACCTCTGGAGCTGGTATCATCCGAATCAAAGATCTTGAATAGCAGCAGCTCATTCTGCGACTGTTTGTCAAGAAAGTACCATTTATGGGCCGAGGATCGGTGGACTTGTAGCGTTTCCGCGACGTTGTTCGGAAATACCGTGTCGGAAGGTATTATATCTTCCTCGATGTCAATGGTTCTGGCATCGCACAACCCCAACGGCCAGTCCTCGAGGTCAGAGAAGAACGGCCGCCATGAGCTTCGAGTTGGAGATAGGTCAGCACCACATGGATGGCATGATCATGAGTGAGGCACCTGACTTTATGATCTGCATCCTCCCAGAAAGCAATTGCTCGTCGAGGTTATGTTGCCGGACAATGTACACAGCTCTCTCGATCGCGCTGGCTGGAGAGGAGTCTGCCCAGAGGATTAGCTCCACCTCTGGAGATCATCCAACTATCACTCACCAACATGGACACCACGGACAGGCTGCTCCAAGCTTGACTTCTCCCCGATGTTGCCCGGAAATTCGCGGTTCCTCTTCCGAGTCTTGGGTTGATCAGGATGTGCTGAACTGCTGACAGAAGACACTGCGTCCAACACGTACCTCTACATCAAAGACGACGACTTTCTTGGCCTCGAATCTTTCTGTCAGAAACGCTTCCATTTCCTGAATGTAGCGCTGCTCGATCTCGCTGCCGGACTTCACGCTCTCATAATTGAACTGGTCATCCAGGGTCTGTTCCGCCACCTCGAAGCCATTTTCGTCGAGGCTGAATGTTGCTACCTCGCTTCTAATGTTGGTGACGGTGATATCGGCTGGGATATGGACGTGATTAGTTGAGGAATTTCCTTGCAAAAACTCCGGTGGGAGGCAGCAGAAATACGGCTTTTCGTTTTTGTATGGTGGCTTGTCAAGGTAGACCACTGTTGCTATTGCTGTCTCCATGTTGTATATCAAAACATCAATCTCTAGAAGATTGTGTTGAGAATGATGATAACCACCAACGCATCAACGATTCGACAAACGAAACAGCACAAAGACCCAACTACCAAGCAGAGCCGCATATTACCTAAAGCCTTCGGCAGCCCTCCGTGGAGAAAGCTATTGATGGCGTTCTCGTGGGGTAATCCCACACTTGTTCAATAACCGGGTGCCAAGCCGTCGTGGTTTCAACCGAGTGGTGTCAGGAAGATACCCCATGCAACTCTTATTGGCTTCCAGGCAGGTTTCCCCCATGTAGGGAGTTTCTTGGCGTTGCTGCACCCTTCACCAATGCTGCAGGTATCCCTCGTTAAATATATCTGTTATAATCCTTGGGCCTACTGGTCTTTGACGCTAGACTGCAAGATTGTCGTCATCACCAACCATCAAGACAAGGCTCTGAAGACGGCAAATCATAGCACTGCCGGACACACCCTTCTAATGAAAAAATCGCTCACGAGACAGCATGGTGGTGCAGCCGGTGAGCAGTGTTGATCGGCGAGTTGTGTGAGGTCGCAGCCTGACATGTGTGGGTTCCCCGCTTTAGGGGTTCCAAACTACTGTCACTGGCGTGAAGGATTGCTCAAAGGGACGACATGTGAAGACCTTCTGCGGGCTTTGGAGGGTGTTGATCTGTAGATTTATAGACACCAGGTTGTGAGATTTAGTGCCCTCTTTTCTCCTCCTTCTGCTCGCATGAATCGATGCATTAAACATCTCTATCGCCAAAGCCAGACTACAGCTTCTCAAATCCGTATACAAAGAGCCAATTCAACATGGGCTTCATCGCCACAGGTACTCTCCCATTGCCTCCTTGTCACTGCACCGCTGCTTCTCAACGCTAACACCAAGCCCTCGGTCACCAGAGGAACAGAAACAGCCATGGAAGAACTTTGCCCAGACCGGGGGAAGTAATGCCTCTTACGAGAAGCATCAGCTCTACCTCCAGACCTCCGGAGGCAGACCCTGGAATGAGTGGCTGAAGGAGTACAAGGGGATTGTCGCTGCTCCGAGGACTCCGGCACCGCCTCCTGTCTCCGATGACTAATCAACGATGAGTGAAAGGGGGTTAAGGGAAGAGCGGAGTATTGTGTTTTTGTGCACTTTGCACTTTGCCAGTCTGCTATACAGCCTTCTGGCGTGATACTACGGTCAATTTAACAAGTCTTTCTATGCCATTCTCCGAGCGTGATATGAAAATGAAACAAATTTGCCTTCAAAATATTGAACCTCTCTCGTCATGACAAAGAGTCCACTAGCGACCATCAGCAAAATGGCATCAAACCGGTGCCCGGTCCCGCCCTGCTCCGCATGTCGCCACTTCTCGGCCCCACATCCCCGGAGTTGTGGGTCACCAAACGACACCATTCCTCGGCCCCACATGCCTAGGCAGCCAAAAACCCGGCCGAAAAGCCGGCAGGCGAACAAAGCTCTCCCGGCCGCCACCTCTCCGCCGCCAACACAAATTACCTCCCTCTTCCACTCCACCAAAGAAAACAGGAATTGTCTCCCGACCTCATCCATTTGTTGTCACCTTTGCTTCGCCTGCACTTAGCTCCAGCATTTTTGCTTTTCCTGCCCCTTCATCTCGACAAGATATCACTTTTGCCTAACGGGTCGACTCTCCATGCTGACAAATGGTAACAGGCGGTGCTAGTTCAAGAAGGCAGCCCCTATGAACTTGTTCCCTCGTCGGGCAGAGGTTGAATTGGGCTGAGGTTGAAGCGTTCACAAAGCAGATGAGAGCCAGTGATGTCCTCACCACCAGCTGGTTCGCTTGAGCGATATGCCATTCTATAATTTGTGGTGGGTGTTTGGGGATGGTGTGATTATGATACGTTTGGCTTAAAACATGGACTTGTGGGCATGCAAGAGTTCTTCCTTGCCGACTCGTATGGGAGGGTTGGGAGTTCTTTCACAATTTGCCAGTCGAATGGGGGGGAACAAACAGGGTGGTGTTTAATGTAAAGGGCGGGGTGGTTTGGTGGGCTTGTCGGGTCGATTATGGGGTCTTGAAGGGGATATATCTGTCATGGTATCCTGCTTGGATGGCTTCCTTTGTTAGATAAGGTTGATGGCTTGGTGGTATAAGTTAATTCCACTGTCTGGCTTGCTAGCTCCGCATATGGTGACTCACTAACATGTTTCACTCTACATGACATACCGTGTCTCTTCTCCCTATCGCATAGAGCCTTAGCCCACATCCGGTGTCGTCGATGGGATGAGATGGTCTCATCTCATCTTATAACACGAGACCGTAGGAGGAGACAAATAAGCCAAAACGAACCCCCCGTCTCATCTTACGTCTCATGGGACGAAGGTTATCTTTCTGAGGCTTTTTCAGAGGCTTTTTTGGCCACCAACAACATAATAATGTTTGGAATTTTCTTCATGGGAACGTTGTGTGGATTCCCAGTAAGGTTGGTAGCTGGGTAAGGGTGAGGTCGGTGGCCTGGGTGAGGGTGAGGGTGAGGGTTGCGGCTCCGTGGCCAATAACGCTGCCGAGATCTTAGGCCGGAAGAGCCACTGGAGGTCTTATAAACCGGTAAGATGAGATAAATCGTAAGGGCAGTGGGATGAGCCGACACGAGGGCCATCTTATCTTATCTCATCTCATTGGCCATCCTGCCCCGCATCCAACATCAAACCATTTAAACTCTGGCAGATATTGATGCGTGACTTGCAGGGATGTGTCGTGGATGATACTCGGGATGGGGTTTGTGCGGCAGGTTTGACTCCCCGTGTTATCTTTGGGAGGCTTGAGGGAGGAAACGTCAAACAAGTATTGTGATCATTCTCTTGGGGAAGCGCAGTAAGGTTTTGCGGCATAAGGAAAATTCATGGGCATTTTATTTCAGATGTAAGTCATATTACAACGAACGAGCTTTTGAAGGGGTGTGTGATGTCCAGCTGTTTAGAGGGGAAGCATAGGGTTGTGGTTAGGCTAATGCTTGTCCTGGAATTGAACCAGGGAAAAAGGCGTGACAAACATGATAACTGCCGTCAGGACACTCTCAAAGTTGCTATGACCGACGGTGGTCCCCGATGAAACGAAACTCCATAGAAAACGTCAACAGTTTTCAACGGCCCGATTGCGTGGCATCACATTGACTTGGTCAGGTATTCAAATATGGGTAGAGTAGCGCCATGGAGACGACCACATCCAGTCTGAGAAAACCTTACGGCACAAGGGCAATAAATCATTTTTGTCCAGCCGTAAAACTTTCTCTCACGACATCTTAAATTCTCTTTTCCAGTCACCAACACGACCTGGTCAAATCCAAACCCATAATTCGACCCTTACATCCATCCACAGGCATCCTCAGCCAAACCGACACCCCAAAGAACAAAACCTAGATCAATCAATGGGTTCCGCCTCTGAAACCCTCCCAGTCGGCGAAAGAGTAGCTCTAAATAAGCTAGAGCGGATCGACAAGAAAATAGATGAGGCTCAAAGATCTCTCGACAGGAGCTTCTTTTTTCTGCAACTGTGTCTCAATGGACAAAATACCGAGAATTGGGATCAAGAGGTGCGTACGCTCTTCTTTTACCTGCCCATCAACTGGATTTCCCTTCTTTAAAGGCTAATCTACTGCAGGGGCTGATCGTCCGGCATGCCTGGGCGAGCAGACGCATCTTGCAGCTCCGAGATGACCGTGAGAGGGCGGAGGGTGAATTGAGAGATGTTCGGAGAACGGCTGCTGAGGGGAACGACAGGCAGTGAATCGGATGTGGTTTTGGAGATGGTTTATTTGGGATGGAAGGTCTATGGTATCTTTTCTTGGGGGCAAGGGAACGAAAAATGAAGCGGGGCACATCTTCCAAAACTTCGGGCTTGCGATCTGCGATACCATTGTTTGGGAACGCGCAGGTATGCGCCACAAATGAAGCTGAGCCAATCAATATCGTTGGGGTCTTGAGATGATTTCAGTGAAGTTGCTGGATTAGGGCGCGATCTTTTGGCCTGCAAAATGGGCCTTCAGAACGCTTTTCTGAACTGACTTTCAGAGCCAGGCCATGGCCAGCTTGCCAGCAGTTGATCCACCTGTTCAGAAAGGCTATCTAGAAGCCGTAATCTTTTACGTAGTAGCTAGTGGTGGTGGCTGAAGTGTAAATAAGGCCCTGTAAGGCCCTACGTAGTAGGTGTGGTGGGTTTGATGGGCGCTGTGGGTGCGTTTAGAAAGCCTCGTCTGAATAGATTCACAGCGAAAATGGTCTGAATATATCTAGACTGAAAGTAAAATAGCTGCTGAATTATTTCAGGGAAAAAAGATTACATTTCTGAATAGTTCAGAATGAATAGATTCAGTAGGAATTTTGGGCCAAAAGATCGCGCCCTTATATGTGGAATCATCTTTGTTACCATCCCCTTAATACATCCATCAAACAGACCATTATCACCTCAAGTCAGTCAAAGCTCCGAAAGAAATGCTCGAGACAGCAGCACCTTTTCAAATCATGTAGAATAAAGCCTGAAGAACGATCTAACGAACAGACAAGGTGTTGAAAATATGGTTTGGGCGTGATGATCAAAGTTTATCGGAATAAAGGGATACGTCGTTCGGAAAACCTTATGGGCGCACATTTGAAGAGAATTTCTCGTACAAATATTCCGCCCTTAGACGCAACATGTCGATCTTCTTTCTCACGGATGCATGACGTTAATCCACCCCTACCCGTTACCAAATCCGGCTTTCCTCCACCCATCCCCACCTTTCCCAAACGACACCCATATTTGGACAGCGATGCCATGGCCGAGCTCCAACTGGCATATCGCGCAACATTGGTTGTGTTTACACACTCGCAAATCTTGCATGGTTCTCTGAGTTTTTATTTTCTAGACTTGGATTTTGTGGACACAAAGCTTTACTTGACACACTCAGAAGTCAATATCACCAATGTCCACAGAAAGCAGACACATATCTCGCATTATCGTTGCTATCTTATTCACTTCTTCATCCAGCCAGCCTCATGCTGTGACATTTTATTTTCTTCTCAAATTTTTTACTGTGGCTATCGTGTAAGATATTCTTGTTTGAGTTTCTACACAGATTTACAAAGATTTTCCCCCCTTCTCCAGTCCCAGCTATCCGCAATTGGCATAGATTGCCACTCTCTAAATTTTGCTGAAGTCTGAGCTATAAACAAGAACTCCCAATTGACTTCAACTAGCCTTGATCTTGTCCTCAGCTTACTATCCCAAGATATTTCCTTTTCTCCCAACTCTCTTCACTTTCACGTCCCTAGCCTCAGTCTCAGCAAAGCTCCGTCGCCATGTCCTCAAATCTAAGAACCTCCCCACTGTCTTCCAGTAACAGAAGAAAGATGATATTGTCGGAATCCTCTGTTGTCTTTAAGGTAATAGTCATCAGGACGGCACCAAAACTGGCAGCTCTCCAGAGCTCTGGCATCTTGGGAAAGGCCTGTAGCTGTCTGGACAAAGACAACCTCGCCGCGAGGATACAGAGATGACTACCACAGACCCTGGTCACAGTTTTATCTGCCTCGGTCTTTCTGTCTTTACTGATATCTGGAAGTCGGAGAGATAGACGCCGGGTGGTGAGCAGAAACCGAAAAGACTGCAGTGTAGAGTTGTAGGTCTCCACATCTCCACATAATGGCGTGGGAAGGTCGAAAATGTTCAGCACCAGCTCATCATATCATGACAGGACCATTCAACATCCATCTAATAATCGTGATTACGAGACGCATACTTCCAGCAAGGTTTCTGCCAGAACGACAGGAAATCGACTGGGCATCATTGGAAAACCAAAACAATCAGCACTATGCTAGCAATACATGCCATGTGCTTTCAAAAAGACAAAAACTGTATCTAATCAGAATTACCCGCAGATGGCACTCTTTGTTTGAGCGCAGCTAGCCTCTCCCGGGCCAGACGTTCCTCCTCATATCTCATCTCCTGCAACTTCCCAAGCATCTCGTCTTTCTATACGGCGTCAGCGATGTCCCAGGCTAGACCAGGTAGGTGCAGAAATAACATACAACTTTGACGAGATTGGTGGGGTCATCCCCCGCATTCTGTGCCACTCCAATGAACATATGGCTTGTGATCCGGATCTGGAGTTCGAGACAGCGGAGTCGTTCGGTAATATCGCGATGCAAATCCTCCGTCATTTTGGTGAGCTGGTTCGCGGTGAGATTAGCGTTGTGTGGCTGCAAGAACACTGAGTCAGTTTCTGGTTGTGGAAGTGGTATCAAGAGTACGGTGGGACGAATCAAAACGACCTAGCGTGAACATGAAGATAAAGGCAGACCCAAAAGGAACATCAACCTACAGAGGATTTGTGATCATGAATATTGAGAGTTTGAACCCTGGCAGTTGTCTCAGCAACCCGGACATCAACAACCTGTCCTCCCGTCAGCGAAAGTGTACAAGACAACAAACTGGTAAGTCACATCGCAAATTGCCACCCATGCCCAGGCAGTGCTTGACGCTGACCCCGGCCGCTACGCCTTTCCAAGAACGCAAACAAACCCGAAACGACACCGGTTAAGCAACCCTCCCTGGAACTTTCAGAGAAGTTCGGGAGGAAAGGTCTACCCACTGATGTCGATCAGACATCACGCAAGCTAAGCCTGCTAGGGCCGGCGTGGACACCCCACTACCGTATGTGAGGTTAGGCCAGTTGAGTCACCTCGGAACTTTGTTGCTGAGGTTGGTCCCAGCAACCGCATTCAAGTCCTGCAAGCCCATGCCGGTATTGCGCTGAAAAAGCCACGCAAGGCGATGTGTCTTCGGCAACCGAGACGCTCAAACGAGACGCCATCGCAAAAGTGGCGGAGATCAAAGAGATGAGGAGAATGGAGAGATGATATTCCATATGAGGCTGGTTGGGCAAAGAACTGGGCAAGGGGCAAAGGGGATGCCGGGGGGAAGACTTACCACCTGGTCAGTGGTGCTGGGTTGGATCTCAGTCATTGCTGTTGACGGGAGGATGAAGTGATCGAAAAGATTGGCATGAAAATTTATAGAGATGGTGGGAATCTGGGATATGAAAGACCCAAGGTCGATTACTGGTGGACACCTGGGTTAAGAGTGAGAGGGAAGAATGGAAATGCAAAGGGATCGGTTTGGGGAGAAATTCGAAGAGGTGGCCTGAATATATATACCTGTGGGTTGTGTGTCTGTGCGCGCCTGCAAATCTCTCGGGGCAAGTAGCCATCACTGTTGGCTGGCTGTGATCCTTATTCACTTGTGGGGGGGCCTGGGCAAGTGAATGTGTTGCAAGCTCAGAGAAACCTGGAGCAACAGTAGATGTGGGACCGAGTCATAGACATCTCAGTTTTCAGAGACCTCCGTCATATTCCATAGTTAAAAATGGGAAGGAAGGAGCAACGGACGGCCCCCACCTCACTGCAGCAACGGCATTTTTCTGATACTCACAGCAGCAAACCATTTGTTGTGATAAAGTTGGAACGACTCCCGTCCCAGTTTGCGACCTTTTCAAACAATACCGCCTGTCAAGATGACCTCAAACCGCGGAAAAGCTGGTGCTGGAGAGAGAGGTGCCCTTTCAATAGCCGCCAGAACATTTCGGAAGCGCCGTGAAAAACGCGCTGCTGCTGCCGCCGTCGCCGCCGCCGCTGCTACTACTTTCGACATTCACCCAGACTCCTGCCGATGCCGCTCCGACCCCCGCCCTCCAGAAAGCCCAAGAAAGTTCCGGGAAGAGATACACCAAGAGACAGCGTCAGGCCCGTGCGACCGAACGTCAGTTGAAGTACTTGGTGAAGAAAAACCGCGAGATGAAGGGCATGATCAAGAAGTTGGAGGCGAGGTTAGACAAGTTGGAAAAGGCGGCCACAATGCGCTTTGCGCGGTATGAGACGAACACTTAGCAGACTAATACAGCCATTGGCTACATACTTGACTAGCAAGAAGAAGAGCACCGAGGCAAATATAGGTCTGTGAGTCACTTTGCCCATGTTCCTTCGTTTTACGAACAGAGACCTAATGCATATGGCACAAATCACAGAAGGCGGGCAACTGGTTGAAATTCCAGACCAAAATCCCGTTGTGAGAAATAGATTGAAAACGATCTGGTGTTACTGAGGTGTAGGAAGGAAGAGGAAGGCATGGATGTTTATTTTGAACTTTTCGGTCCGATATCTTTGTAAAGTAGACATAGCTTCATCTGAAGTGTCTACAGCTTTTCAGATTTCAGTTTGACTACCCAGGTATCTACAAAGCCAAAACCCCCACCCAAGTACCGTCACTCAAGCGCCTACAAAATGATGGCCCTTATCCAAACTACCGGGCTTAAACCTAGCTTGCCGTCTCATCTCATTGGATCTGCCAAGACGATCTCATCTCATTGGCAATATTAGCTACTATCAAGGCCGAGCCACACAGTCCGGACTGGGCACTCGTCCAATCCATGTACTTCAAGTAGGTATAATTGCCAAGGCCAAAGCTGTCGTTCTGACCGGCCCACGGGATGTGCCGACAACAAGAAATGATCTTGTTGTTGTAGAAAACTACATGGTAGACAAACGGAACAAGAAGCGATAGGTCGAGGATAAAAGAAGAGTAGTGAAGCAAGAAAAACAGCGGCCTAACATCATCTAAGCAGTAGCCACACATTCCAAAAGCAGTGGCTAGATACGATTAAAACGGAGTTGCCATTGCCTCCAACACTGGGGCAATTCCTGCGTCTTGATATCGGATTGTACCAACACAACCATCATGGGTGCATACCGGGCTCAACGGCAGCTTGACAGCCCAAAGCTCTTCGTCCCCCGCGGCAACACTGCTTCAGACACAGCGCCATATACTGCGAACTGCACCTTGAAGAATGACCACTAGGCTTTCAAATACAGTCAAAAGGCCTTTAAAAATAATTAAAAGACCTTTAAAGATGTTTACAAGGCCTATTAATTTAGTCTCGATGTATGGTTTACATCATCATATGGGCCAACCTACTTGTGTGTATCAACTATTTTTTGGTGAGGGTGCATGGTCACCAACACTCACCCCTGTCCGTCACCTACGGGACCTCCATTCCTAACTAGCCTGGTTTTTCCAGATTCTGATTCCAAGATCGTTGTTTAAAGACTCTCGCCCGGCCCGGCCGTCTGAACGTCCTCCCCACGAACCGACGTCCCGCGCCTGATGATTTGCCCCACTTGATTGGGCAGTCTTGGCCCGGCAGAGTGAGTGTGAACGGTACAGTCAACTGGCATTTATCCAACTAGCACTGCAATGACTTTACAAACCAACGCATACCTTCATGGCTCCCTACTTCGGCTGACGGAACGGATGCGCCTCCGTATTAAAGACAAACTCATCAAGGCTGATGACGTCCGGAGGCGAAAACATCAAGTAAAAGTACTTGAGCGTCTCCGCCAAAAAAAAGCTCTCCATCGAGTCCAGCCTTCGTGTCTCGCCCTTCACAGTCACATCAGCAATAGCCGAGTACGCCAGCTTCGTCTCGGTGGACTTTATCACGCTCTCAAACATACGCCACGCCACCTCCCTCAGCTCCTCCTTGCCCGTCATGCGGTATAGCAAGAACACACTCTCGATGGCTTCCGGCCTCAGAATGTACCTCGGGTCGCGCGCGTTGGAGAAGCCCTTCTTCAAGCCCCGGGCACCCTCCTTCTCCCACTTCTCCTCGTCCCACACACACGGCTCCTTCACTGAGCCGCAGCGCACAAGGCCAAAGATCTCGGGCATCAAACCTGTCGGGAAAGCGTCGTACGCCCATCCACAACCACGCGCGATGCGCTCACCGATGTCGACGTGCTCTGGGAGGTTGAAGACCTTGCCCCCAAGCCCAAACATGCCACCCACAAAACAGGACAAATGCTGGCTTTCGGGGACGTGATCAATCTTATCAGATCGCACAAACGCATCGCCCACAAAGAGGATATCGTGGGGATTGTCCTCGGCCGGTATCATGGGTCGGAAAACCAGGTGTTCCACCACAACCTCCATGGCGGCGCGGTGCATCTTTTCGTAGCGCGGTTCCTGGCCGCCAAGCAAAATGGCCATCTTGGGCAAGTACTCGTACAACGAGTCTGCAAGGGCGCCGAGCGTGAAGCCTGACTCGTGGTTTAGCGTCCCCTCGCGAAAGCTGATCAGCTTGGGCCACATGCCGGGCAGTTTGGACAAGGACTGGGTGCGCTCGAGGAGGTCGGTGACTCGGCTGACGGCATCGTAGAACTTGGGATCTCCGGTGAGCTGCGACAGTCGCGTAAATTCGAGACTCAAGGAGGCCGGACAAGCAGAGGGATCGTTCGTTCCGGCAATTTGGGTGCCCCGCTTGGCGTCCTTGAAGTTGAGCCAGAAACCTGGCATACGGTTGGGTGTGTCAAAAGCCATGTAGAGCATGTTTCCCAGCTCTGTAGCCTTCTCCAAGAGGGCCCTTTCTCCGCTCAGGTCGTAGGCGCTGAGCAAGCCGCCGAGGTGTCGGATCGTGGTCTCGAACAGATTGGCGCTGGTGACGGTCGTGTCTGCCCAGTCCAGCTGGGCTGCTGCTGTTGCAGCGGACAGGAACTCATCGTGAAGGCCCATTATCCAGAGTGTATCCAGCGCGTCCACCAGTGTCGCAGCCCACCCGCCAAATGTCGTCTTGCCTTCTCCGCTAACCGGCGCCAGTTCGTCACGAAGCCATGCGTGCTTCCTGTAGCTCTTCCAACTCTTCTCGAAGGCATTGCGCACTGCTTCCTGTCGCTTTACGGTCGTCGCATCGTGTGTATAATCGCGGAAATGGTGCTGGACAGGTGGGAACTGCTTCGGTGAGCTCGTTGGAAGAGAATGGATCAGCTTCGCAGGATATCGTTGGCGGACCGTGGTCCAGTCGAAGCTACTGGGTTTGAAGCGGATTTTGGCATCAGGCCTCGATGGCTGCGGTGGGGGGCGGATGGGGGAGTCAAATGGGCGGAAGAGGGCGACGACGAGGAGGAAGAAGACGACGGCGAAGAAGGTTCGCACGATGCGCCGGCCCTGGATCATTGTGTCGGGCGGTCCAGAGGTTTGTGGACGGGATGGAATGGAAGTCAAGCCACAGTGCATAATTACCCCACGAAAGACGGGAGGTCAACTGTGGGTCCCCCCCAACTTCCCCAGCCGCCCAGCCACAGCAACTGGCAGAGCTGACATGTGCCCGGAAGCTCGGAAGTACGGGGGATCTTCTGGGGATTGCGTCGGCGCTAAGGCGCATGAACCAGCCGACTCCGATCTCGGCATCGAGGAGTGGACTCGGCCGTCGCTCTGCCGTGCGTCGGTGCAACGCATTGATAGGGAAGCCGGGTGGGCAGGTTGTGTCACTCATCCAACAGCTGCTGCTGAGAGCTTGACGGGGTAGCTCTGCCCGATGGATGTTTGGATTTACCATCTCTTTATCTCCCAGAGCCATTTCACCTGTGACTGTTGCAGCCCATGACCAGGAAGCGTTGTTAAAAAGCCGGCGAGCTGAACTTTGTGTGTATGTGATATCCCGCCTCTCTTCCACCCACGTTCTGGAGCCATTCGCTTTCGACGCGTTTGCTTTTGATACCGAATCACCAAGCCCCGACTGTGAAGGGGTTCGTTGTCTCTCTTCAATTTGATCACGTCTTTTTCTTCCTCCTCATTACTCATCTTCTCCCTCTTCCCTGCTCAACCGGACAAATAAATTCCACTCTGGATCCCGACAATTTTTTGGCACCTTTTTGGAAGCTTGGCAGACCCCGTCTCCGCAGCAAAAACCAGCATTATTTTTTTGTTTTCTTTCGCGGATAAAGGCGGGCTCTGTTTGTCACTCTCACAGCAGCCCCTCAGTCACTCTCTTCTTCGGTGTGTATGTGTTTCCAGACATCAATTGGCGTGCCACTCCTACAAGACCAGCTCACTCAAGTAGAATTGTGAGATGAAGGAGAGTGGAATAAACGGCGGCTTGGAAACTCTCAAACCGCCTCATCAGATTCTTGCAGTCGCAACTTCACCCCTCACCACCACAACCACCGCAATCATGGACGCCAAAACTACCACCACCATCACCAGTGCCGTCCCCCCAAGCGAGCAGACCACAAAATGGAACACCAAAAACCTCCCCTTCCGCCTCGGCGCCGACCTCATCTCCGCCGCCTCAGCAGCCGTCCTCGTAGCACCCATCATCTCAGTCATTGACCGGTATTTCTCCCCCCTTTTTCCCCCCGTTATCTCACCCTCGAGATCACTAACATCCTCCAGATCAATAATGGAAAACGCCTCAGGCCGCTCCCCCCTCCTAACCTCCCTCCGCACCTCCCTCACCACCTTCCTCACCTCCCCCAAAACAATGTTCCTCTCCAAACCCTTCGGCCTCATCTTCGCCCTCTACGGCGGCACCTACCTCACAGCCAACACCCTAGACACCTACCTCTCAACAACGCAATCCCTGCCCCCCACATACGTCTCCTCCGGCCCAGAAAAGTTCATCGCCTCCTCCACAGCAAACATAGGAATCTGCATCTACAAAGACCAAGTTTTTGTCCGCCTGTTTGGTCCCCCAGGCATCACCCGCCCTGTCACCCTCCCGTCGTACGCGCTGTTTGCGATGAGGGATTGCATGACGATTTTCGCGTCGTTTAATGTGCCGGGGCTGCTGGGGCCGAGGATACAGGAGAGGCTGAGCGAGGGGTGGAGGAGGTCGGGGCCGACGGGGGCGACGATGGCGCAGTTTGCCGCTCCGGCGGCGGTACAGGTTTTTAGCACGCCGGTGCACCTTTGGGGGTTGGACATTTACAACAGGCCGGGGGTGGGGGTGGGGG
>NW_001914857.1:2125686-2130574 GCF_000226545.1 Podospora anserina S mat+
TTGATGGGGGGGTTGGGGGAGTGAAGAGGGTTCGGAAAGGTGTGGGCAGAGCCCGAGGTTGGGGCTCGAGGATTTGGCGTGTCGGGGAGAAAGAGAAGAAGAGGTGGCGGCGGTTGTTGTTGTTTTTGTCTCAAACTAATGTGGCATGATCATCTGGCGTTTGACAAAGTTTGGTTTTTTCTTTTCTTTTTTTTCTTTTTTACTTTGTAGAAAGGTTTGGGATATTTTTTCTTTTTCGGTACAGGCATTTTTGGGGCGTTGATACCACACCGCGCGGGTTGGAAACAGTCAAGTTCCTGTTTCGAATGTCGATTTTGAGAATTGCCTTCTTCGTGAGTGGACTAGCGCCGCACCGGGTTTGGCCTATGTACGGGGTGTACTACCCTGTGCTGGGGGTGTGTTAATTGTAGCGATGCTAGGCCCCATTCTGCCACCCAGGTTAGACTTGCCTAAAGTTAAAATTGGAATTACAATTCCTTAGTTGAATGATTTCGTGGCCCATAAGTATCACGCCTGAGTTATTTTTCCCGTTGTCTTACTTCTGTTGTAAGTGTGACAAGGGCTATAATATCAGGGCTTGGAACTCATGGTTCAATTCAGGCTAATAATCTTCAATGGCCTCGAAGTCTGTGATACTGAAAAGAAGAAGAAATACAGTCTTGGTGATCCTGAACGCGTATCTTATCCTCCCTCGCGTGGCCCGTGCCTTTGTTGGCCTCAGGCCTCCGCCAAGTCCTCCAATATCCTACTGGGCCATTGAACTTCCTTTGATAACCGCCATGCCTCTGATTGTCTGCCTCACTTTGAACGAGAGGCTCACAACTTGCAGTTACCCCTCCTTGCGGTGGTATCGACGGTGTTGTTGGTTGTGGTTGCAGGTGGTTGGCTTTTGCCGTGTGACAGTAAGACGTAAGTTTTTGCATGTTTGATGTTAGCATCCCTAATGCAATTTTCTTGATTTCTTGAAAGCTGGAATAGCGAAAACACTCCCTGTATTATATTCTTAGCGTTAAGAACCCTCTAGATGCTGTAGAAAAAAAGGGGTTCCCTTGTTTACTACGGCAGTAAGGTGGATTGGCGCGCCTAACCCAGCATCAGGAGAGTCTTGCCTTAATGCCGAAGGGACAAGGACTGGTACGGCGGCGGTAAATTAGGCCTCAAGTAGCCAAGTTAATAAACCGTCTAGTTGAGAAAGGGGTGACCTAAAGAAAGAGAATGCCGAGCGACTGTGGTTGCCAGACTTCCGAGCCCTGATGCCAGAGCTAAGAGCATGAACTTAAACACACATTCGATCCAGGGTCGCTCTACCTGCCTGGGAAGAATTTTCCCTTGGCTTTGTTAGGATGACCTGCCTACCAGGAGACTCCGCCCTTTCATGGGGGCGTTACAATTGGCATGGAGGTGACGAGGTTGCCGTGCTGACCACTTCTTGGAAGCCGCAGGATCTCGTAAAGAATCCAACCAATGTCGTCTCACAGATAGATAGGGAATACGATGGGTGTTGCAGCGCGAGCTTACACGCTACCTCCAGGGATAGATTCAGGAGTATTGACCTGGGACCGGAGACGTCCGAGTTAGTGTGACGGCGGCGGGAAAAGAGGCAAAGGAGAGGGCAATAGCCGTCCAAATACGAGAGAGAGGCCTCGCGCTTTAGCAGTCCGCCCGCAGACATTAGGAGTAAGTTGAAGAGTGAACCGGGTGACGAGATAAGATAATAGCGCAAGCCAAACCTCGTCAAGGAACGCAGCGCTATACTTCGTACAGGCAGTATCCTAGCAGTACTGCGACAGAGATGGGATTAGATCGTATGACTTCGATCCTGTTAGGCAGCATGGCCCCGTCAGGTGGGCGAGGCCACAAGGAAAGAGCAACCTCGAGGGATCACAAGGCAGATTTTATGCCATAGCTTTAGTAGATGCATGACGGAGAGGAGTAAGGAGGAGGCAAGAGCTACGAAGTGCTCCAAACTCCGCTAAACTCCGTATTCTCGGGACTAGACGGTGTCGAGGGCAAGAAAACGTGCGGAGCAGCCGATCCAACAGTCCTGGGAATGGTGAACCGCTATATGCATGTAGACAATAAGCTATGGCTGGACAGGCGATTGCCGCAGCCGTCTTCACCGGCTCCCAACCATGCGCCGGGCTGTCAACCGCCTGCCAATCTCAAAACCACCGATCAGCATGAAGCGGACTGGTAAAATGAAGTGAACTTTGAAGAAGTGGCGAATGCGGGCTCAGCCGCCTTGGAAGGACCTAACCAGAATGTCACCAACCCACCGTTGTTTTGGTTGATGTCAGATAGTATGTATTAATATATCGATATCACTTTCCTTGACCCTGATGACAAGTTTCTGTTATTCCGGTTGATCTAGGGATGTATGGGCTCAAGCAAAGATATCAAGAGGACGTCTGTCACGTACGAGTTATGTTATGTTTTTGCTTCGGCGTATAACATTCTCCTTACTTTTGAATAATTCGACTCCGGAATAAAGCACGGAATGGTTTTCAGTATCGATCCACATTGTAGACATGTGTTGACTTATAATGACCTACTTTATTTTTGCACCCCTTTTTCTTTACACCTGCCACCCCCCGACCCTCTTAGACTTGAACCCTCTTTTCCATATTCCTGCACCCCCTTCATAGAACCCTGGGTCACCACCACAAAACGCGCAATCTTCAATACATCTTTTCCACCACTGCATAAGAAAGACCAATTTTTACAGCCAAATAAATACACTATTAAGTCTACGTAAGTCAAGTGTTTATTCTGACCCTTGTATCATGTATAACCTTTCTTTGCAGTGCCCTCAAATTCCTACGCCTTTTTTAGTATGTGTCAACAACAACGCTCTCACTCGTACAACAATTGTGGGAAACGCCGTTTCCGGAATCTTTAGATATTTGCGCGCAAGTCAAGTGGGTTAGTTGACTGCCTCAGTTACCTTCTTGGAAGGTCTAACCACACGCCCACGGCGAGTGACCCTCTGGGAGCTAGTCTCTGATGACATCGTTGAAGCCATCGCCAAGACGGTATTAGGCTCCTGCCTTTCAGTTGTGGTGTTGACGGTGGGCGCAGCCTTCTTGGTACGCTTGGGTGTTGACTCTGAGGCGATCATGAGACCGGCCCTCTTTCTTGGAGGGACCCTCAGAGTGACTCTGGGCTCTTCAGTCTCAGGCTCCTCAAGACCATTTCCATCTTCCTTGCCACTATTCCCAACGGTCTCATTATCACGACCGGTCTAGACCGGAGGCAGAAAGCCAGTGTCAAGGAAGTAGAAGCCATCCTAAAGATCGCCATCGTCTTCAGATTCTGGTTCCATCTCCCACTGCGAGAGGCGGCGCCTGACCGAGGGAGGGAGACGGGGATTACTCCCTTTAACTGGACCTGGCTTCTTCTTCTTGGTGATCTTCCCAGTCACCTTCTTGCGGTTGACGGCTTCGGTGATCATTTTGTTTTGTGATCTTGGAGGTCCTGGCAATATTTTTCTTCTTTTTCTTAGTAGTGTCGAGATACCGTGGGGATGACAACTACTCCCGTGGGAAGTCCGAGCTTCTTGTTACTCGGCCGCCCCTTCAGCTTGGTAGTCATCTTGGGATTCTTGATGCGCAGGTAAGGATCATCCTCTCCCTATAAAAACAGTATCAGAAAGATTCTCATTGAAGCAACTATCATCAAAAGACTTACCAAAGGCTGTTGAAGATCCCAGTGATGATGTATATCACTGAGACTGAGAGTCTCCTTCGAAATTCGATCGGCGATGACATGACGACAAGGAACGCCCAGCTGCAAGGATACCGTACAGTCTGCATTGCAATCCCCAAGTGGTCTCTTTGCAGGTCAGTTGTCTCTGGGGATATTACCCTGGTAGTGGCGATACTCATCCTGGATGAGGAGACGTCCCTTAAGCAATATATTCCTCGGCAGTTCACCAAGATACTCTTTTTCAAGAAATTCGTGGCGAACGCGAGTCTCATTGTTAGTTAACTTGCTGGTGAAGATGCTGAACTGCTCCTTCACCATTCTTTGATGGCGCGAATGAAGCTAGCGAGGTCGCCTCGACCGTTAATGAGGTGGCTTTTGATCGCGTGATTGGTTGATTCTGTTGTTGAAGTGACTCTTCCACCGAAGTTTCGATATCGCTTGGTGTAACAATGAGCCCACTGCTCGCGGAGGGGAATCCGCTGGTCCTGTATTTAGGGAAGGGTCCTCTGCTGGTCATGGAAATATTGAGACAGCTGTATCCAGGCCTTCCAAAACGCGCTCTGAGTCTGGGAGTAGAGGACCGACTTGAAGAAGACTATAAAGCTATGGGGATCCTTCTCGATAGTGACCGAGTGAGCATCTATATCAACATCTTCGCCACGGCGAAGGTTATCGAGGAATAACTTTTCCCGGGCAGTAAGATTGGCAGCAGATTCCTAATCTGCATCAACATGTTGCTCTTCATCAGCCTCAACGGTGTTGGTGTTTCTTCTGGGCTTGGCATTGAAGAAGATATTCTTGATGATGTGAAATATACAGATCCCACCCATCACCCCCTCTGGTCCCTTTGACAATGGAGAGCCACCAACCTGCGGGCTTTTGAAGGAGCTTAGCACGGGCGCGCTGAGACCCCCTTCTCGAGGGCATGCACTTATTACTTGCTACACAATCACATATAACGTACATTATCAGTGAGTCGTGCATATCAGTGGGTCGCGCACTCCCTAGCGCGACGCGTCCTCATTGCACTTTGCATCGAATTTTTCTACAATCCAATATGCCTTCTATTTTAAAGGAAGCGAGGGTAATCTTAGCCCTCGAAGCTCTCCAAAAGGACGAAAAATTAAGCCTCAGAGCCGCAGCTATGCTTTATAATATACCACCATCAACCCTCCGCGACCGA
>NW_001914857.1:2130724-2154433 GCF_000226545.1 Podospora anserina S mat+
AAAGGCAGAGGATCTATTGGATCAGAAGGCCGTGGATAAGGAGGGAGTGCAAGAAACGCAGCCGGATAGTAGTAATGCAGGGGAGGCTCGTACGAAGGTTCAGTGCTGTAGTGTGTGCGGCAAGCCTGGCCATAATGCGCGCACTTGCCAGGAAGCTGCAGATGCCTCAGATTCAGCTGTTTCTGATGTAATTATAGTTAATTCCTTGTGTTGATGTGGTGTAATTGAGGATAGTATTCGTAGGGTGGTGGAAAGTGGTGCACTCGCTTATATGGTGCACTCGCTTATATGGTGCACTCGCTTATAATGTACGTTATACACAAAGAAATGTGTTAGAGCCGGGTATATATCGGATAGTCACAACCGAGAGGGATTATGTAAGCTGTTTAGTCAATCAAACAGACTCCAGTCTGCATGCTATATGACTCCCTACTCTAATAATGCACCTGAATCTCCTCCTTATAGCACGGCTTGATTCCCTCAACATTACCTTTGCTATCCTCTGCCCGTTATCCCGGGCAGCCGACTATGTTATGCTCCGTGGGTAACTTATCCAGACACTTGAAGCAAACAGGGCGGCCTGCAAGCCCACAAAGCGCAGGTGTCCGGGCAGTCATTAAATGGAAGCAACCTAGTATTCATTCTGTCAGCGCATTGCACTATATGTACATGATCTACTGGCTTAAACACCCTCAACCTTCGTACCTCAGGATCTGCCTCTCGGTACTGTCGCTCCTGACAACAGTCTCGTAGCGGTTTGCACATCAGGAAGATCGATCACTTCCCCGAACGTCATAGCGTATGGTGCAAGCCTTGAACGAGAATGCCTGTCCCTAGTCATCATCTTCCAAAACCGTGACACAGCACGGATAGTACGAGCGGCGCGGGACGCTCTTAGCTAATTGTTAAATTAGATATGAACTAACTAATTAGGAAGTAATTAGGGTAATCACGACATGATTACTATAATCATGGACGAGGCTAATTAAGGCGTAATCAGAGTAATTAAGGTATAATCACAATGATTATTAGCAAAGTCAATTAGGACGTGATTAGGGTGGCTGTACAGTACGTGGGACACGGGATGTGCCCAGCCAATCGCTAAAGGAACCAATAGGAAGTGGAGCGCCTGGGAGCGCCGGGAGCGTGGTGATCCAAGTGATCCTAAGGTGACGAGAGTGATACTCTTGGCACCGTGATCCATGGTGATCCAACGCTGGAAGAAGTGATCCAGGATCACGCTTAGCATAGTGATCCAGGTCATCCACTGGTCTATATATATGGAGGAACTGGCTGGTGTAGATAAACAGTTCCGCAGTATACAATATAAGTCACAACCGTTAGTATCTAGACTGTTAAAATTGAGACAAGCCATTTGTTGTATACTGCTTAGCTGTACCGAACCAGGATTGTTTAGAAGTGCCTTTTAACCAGTATCCCTTTCAGAGGTTCTGGATAGGGGTTCGTCACAGCGAGGGAAGCTCGCCACTCCTAAATAATTCTTAAATAACAAGCTAAACCTATTAGGGAGCTGTGTCCGGTAACTCGCTTAAGATACTGCATTATAAGTGCCATTCTAGGTGCCATCACCACCTGGTCATCCTGTATCTTCCTGCCTATAGGTCCTATGCCATTTGTCTCGGCGCCATTGCCCCGCGGTCAATTATCTCGGGGTCGCTCCTGGCCTTGTGGTTCGCCGCGGTTGCGTGACCAACCGTGCTCACGTGCTTACAACGCTGACATGGCTTGGCAGGTTGTAACACACCTATGAAGAAGGGTCGAGTGTTCTCCTACCACTTGGCGAACCGTCTCCCTGTCCAAGGCCTCATATACCGAAGGCCAACCGGTACAGTTGTGGAACTGTGCATTGAAGTAAGCCCAGCATGCTGCTCTGGTGCGAAGGGTTTCCGAGTAAAGCGTTGTGGACGTGACAGTGAAAAGGCGCAGGGGAACGCCGTACATTTCCTGGGCGATGGCGATGAGTTTGCACGTGCACATCAGCCTGAGATCGATCGGCTTGTTGTTGGCTGTCCTCAGTTTGTTTGCCTCAAAGTCATAGATGTACTCATCGCCATCTTCGTGGCCGGCGCCGAGATACTCCTTGTAGATGTAATTGCGCAACTCGCCGGGTATTTGCAAGAGGTGTGACCGAACCATGATGTGGACGTTGGACGAGAAACGCAGAGAGTATCGGGGCAGTGTAAAGGGACGATGATGACTAGACCGCTGATGTGGCCTGAGGTAATGTAGACTAGATAGGTAATCTGTCGTGGGGAAAAGAGAATTTGGTTTGGGAACAGAAAAAGAAGGCAGTGGTTTTTTTTGCACATGCCGTCCCGCTATGCCTTTCGTGACGGCGGTTGTGGCGCTTCACAGACTTCAGGCAAGCGTGACGGTGGCGCCTATTGATAACCCAGACGGGATCGGAGGGGGGAAGGGCACACAGAGCTCAGTTACTTACGAGTCTCGCAGTTTACGGGACGGTAACGAAGGTGTGGGCAAAGGTAGTGCTAGTGGTAATGATGTGTGAAATAAAAATAAATAAAAAAAGAAAACAAAAAAAGAAAAGACCGTGGCCCACTGCAAGATGACGAAGACGGGAGCAAGGCAGCAACGCGATGTCCACTCCCCACGCCGCTGTGAGCCGGTACCGTCCCCTTCACAGATGACTATGTCGCTAAACCATAGTACACGTTTTCCATCTCAACAACCCGGACACCTGGCCCTGGGTTTGCGTCAGATAGGTACTATACGAGCCCTGCCTGGGAAACAAGCTCAGTGACTCTACGATGACTCCTCCGGCGACAATTTTATCCATGCCTGAAACCACGAGCCGAGACTTTCGAGCAGGGAATGTGATTTGACAATAAATAGGTTCTTACCTGGCCAACCACTCAATATTCTCTGCTCTTCCGCATCCTCCTCTTCCTCGCTCATCCAACAACCCTGGCCTCGAGCGACTGAAGTCTGTTAGGGCTGGTTCAAATGCAAAACAAAAAGAAGTGTACATCCGTCAACAAGACAAGTAAGCTTGCCCTGCCGCTTATCATGACTGTGACTGACTTGATGATATTGCAGCGGAACGATCTGCCACAAGAATGACCCAATGGTTGGCAACAAGACACCAGGAACTTCTGTCCAGATAAATCTCACCAATCATGCCGTGTCGGCGTCAAACGAACAATCGGCCTCCACCTTCGCCCACCGCCTCCCCCGTGAATTAGCAACAAGACACCGGAAACTTCTCTCCAGATGAACCTCACCCATCACACGGCGTCAAACGAATCGCCTCGGGGTCCCGGTCCTCCAGGGGGGGGGGGTCGGTGGCCGTCGAGGACTGAAGGTGGTTAGAACTTTGCAAGACCACTACAGGTAATCAACTTCGGTACCGCAACCTCCGTACAACGAGAAAGGCCATCAGGAGAATAAAGTACCTGAATTTGACAATGAGCCAATATCCCACGTTCTGTCAGTGGGGTTGGGGTTTGTTCAAACAGTCTGTTGCAAAAAGACCATTGTTGAAAAAGCGAGTGGTTAGCCATCCGGTGTCGCTGATTAAGAGGGGGGAACCCAAAAGAAGAGCACAAGAGGGGTGACAGTACCTAACTGGCGATCCTGGACCTGACTGACTGTCAACAAGACAAGCGTTGCCAGCCGCGCTCCGCGAAACCTCAAAACCTCTTGGATAAAAATATATGTTGCAAGCAACAACAAGCGGACGCGCTCAGCACTGCCTGCGCAGCTTCCGGAAGCGATGGGAAGACGCGCTGGGGGTCTCGAAGGTCTTGGGCGCTTGGAGTGATGGATGTCATCGGAGGCGATGGACAGGATGGCAAACTGAGGGTCGGCTGACTCGAAGGTCCTGGGCTCAAGACAACAGGCTTGTTTATTTTCGCGCGAGACAAAACAGCCTACCGAAAACTGGCGCTTCCGGGAGTGTGCCACAGCAAGGCTGCTGCGGGACTCTCTGGTTGGGTGCGCACGGTCATCTGCCCCCGCGACTGCTTGGCCATCACGGCTCTCAACGATGACGAGCTGTTTCCACAGAGTTGGATTCGGTAGACTTGGTGGCGACGGACTGCTGGTACTTTCGGAAAAGCGTCGTTGTTCGACCGCGAGGTCGTCACGGTGGTGAGGATAAGTTGGGGAATATCGAAGGTTGAGGCGAGTTGATGGGTGGTCAAGAGCGAGCCACTGTCATGAGGTTGAGCATCCAGCCCCTGCCATGGGCGATGTTGTGGTGTTGTGGTTGTTTGTGTGTGTTCCCCCAGTTCACTACTCTGGGCGGGGGGGCTGGGATTTGATATGGCCCAAAGGTAGCCCACATCCTCCTGATGGTGTGTATCTTTCTTACATCAAGGCTCTTGTTGTTGTTTGGATAAATAGCTGGGTATATAAATACAGTGATTTGTCTTGTTTTATCTGCGAACGAAAACCGAGATACCTATGATGCGGTTCTTATCCTTCCCACCCCAATCTTTGCATCCATGACCCCCTCACGAACCTCATCTACTCGTTCTTCTGTCAATATAAAATCATATTGCGACACTGACATCGAAGCCATCTATGTTTTGATATTAATTCAAATAAACCCACTCTCCCTCAACATCTTGAGCGTCAACTCCGCCTTCAGCGTCGCCTCGTCTTTATACCCCTTTCCTTCCCCCGTGTCAATAAAATTCTCCCAAAACTTCAACCCCTCTATCCCTTCTTCCCGACAAAGCACCCCCTTTTCCTCCGCCATCTCCAACTCTTCCTCGGCAACACCAATACTCCACCCAAACCTCTCCGCCACATCTCTCGCAGTAACCCCCCTCCCAAACTCATGCCAATCCCACGACACCTCCTTCTCAGGAGGAAACTCATGCAAATCCTTCATCCAAGCCAGTAACGCCTTGATCGTCGACTCGTCCGTCCTATCCTTGCTCTGTACAACCTTCACCCCTGATTTAAACACCCTCAGCCTAACCGGCAACTCCAATTTCTCCCATAGATTCGCTGCTTTCTCGAAGTCTGCGGGACTAACCAGTTCGACTCCGCCTCGGGCTCGGTTGAACATAGCCCATAGATCCACAAGTGAGATTACTCCCCCGGCCTTTCTCAAGACCCCCCTCCTGTCATCCGTCAAAAACTCGGCCAACGTCCTTGCCAACTCACTCAGATACAAAGAGTCGCCCCCATTACTCCCAACAATATCCTTCGTGGTGATCAACCCAAGCTGACTTGCCGACTCGGCCAACAGAGCATTCTCACTCGCGGACGAGCCCCCAGCGCCTCTGACTTGTTTCGCGAAACTTTCCGCCAAAGCTACAATCTCCTTCGCCGATGCCATGAGCGCTTCCAAGTCTTCAAAGGCGTTTCCAATGACGAGCTCGTTATTCTTGCGCATCGCCTGAGTTTGCCGCTCCAGGCCGGCAATACCACCAATCTTGGGCCGTTGTCTCTCCGGTTCTGATGACCCGGCAGTACCAGAACCACCGTTGGTGCCATCGGAGCGAGATGACTTGGGGATGGGGGGCGCGTTCTGGAGAAGCCATTTCCGCTGCGTCATGCAGCCTTTGAGACGTTCATAGAATATCTTCTCACCACCATGGCGGAAAGAAAGCTTGACGTTCTCTGGGCTTTCCAGGCCAACTGGGGCGGGGGCGGTGGAGTTGAGGAAGGGGCCGGGAGATTCCGTGTTGGTTCGGGGGCTCTGAGTGAGACTGGCTGGGATGTCGTGGGAGATGAGTGAGGCGCCGCATATTTCGCAGGATAGGAGAGAGGGATGGTTGGCAAAGGTACATCGTGGGCAGTGGAAGGAGGCATCGGGATCTGAACTTCGGGGGGGTGCTGTGAGGCCTGGAGACTGTGGTGAGGTTAGGTCAGAGATTTGCTTCGGCCTCACGGGTAGCGGCGTTTGGAGAGCCGGACTCGATGGTCCACGGGTTGATGCATTGCTGATTGCGGCTTTCAGAACATGGGTTAGGGTTGGCTTAATGCCGCATGCCAAACACGGAGGCAGAGGTGTATGAGCGTTGGCGGCAGTAGGGTCAAAGTTGGACGGGACAGGGTTTGAGAAGCTGCAGATGGTGCAAACCCAGGTGGCTGCGCTCACGGGCGTAGGCTCAACTGGTGATACCCGGAGGACGCCATCTTGGCGATGGGCTGGCGAGGAATTGCCGCTCCGGGAAGGAATAGAGACATGAGCTGGAGAGCGCTGTTGAAGGGGCGCACGCTTTGTTGCTTTGGGTATCAAGGTGATCTTTGGAGAGGACTTGAAAAAGCCAGCCTGAAGATAGCGATTAGCAAAGAGCTTCAAGCCGCAAATCCAACACGGCACTCACATAGAACTCATAGCGCTCCACATCTTTCAGGTCCAGCGCAACCGAGTACTTTCTTGGCTCTGCCTTGTCGACGTAGCATATCCGATGCGATGTCAAGTAAACCTGGCCATTTTGCTGATTCGGGAGTTTGAACTTGCTAGCGAAGGTCAGTCAGTGGTGGTGATAAGGACGATCCCAAGCAACTCACCCCTCATACAACCCCACATTGTCTTGCACGAAAAGCAGGTCTTCATCGGGCAGGTACGAAGGCCGCAGTGCGGTTGTCAAGTCGATGTGCTTTAAGAACATTCGTCATAGTCATGGGAAGACGGCCCCGGTGCTTTGGGAACAGTTTCAGTGCGTGTGCCGTGGTTTTCCACCATGAGTTTGTTGATGAGAGACAGGATGTCTGTCGTTGTCGTTTGGTGGATCCCGACCATTGACGTAACTGGGAGACGGGTTAAGCACCTATCCCACCCGCCCCGATTGTTGCATGCTGACTCAGCGCCTCCCCAAAAGACTCGACAAAGACTCGTTAGAGCGCTCCAGCCACTCAACGCGACTCGCCGCCCACTTTTCCGCACATTGCAGCCCTCTCCTCTCCGCTCCGCTTCTCCCGAACTGCCCAATCCAACTCAACTCTCTTCGCACACTTCAGTTCGCACCATTCACCGCCATCATCAAGTTGCCATCACCGCTTCGCTGACCAGCACTCCGACCGTATTTCTGCGACCTACTTACCTCTCTGAACAGCTACCTTTGGTTTTTTTTCTCGTCTCCCACAAGAGGCAAAGCGATCACAGCAGTGACAACATGATGCCGACGTGGCCAACCGCATCCCCGCCCCAGGGCGTTCCGCCCTCAACTGCCTACGCAGCAACCTATTCAGGTATGTGGCCGACACCTCTAGACCCTCTATCCTCAAGTGAATCTCTTGCTGACTTTTTCCCCTACAGCTCCTGCTTTCACCCCAGTCCAAGTCCGACAAACCTTCGGCCAGTCCTATTCCGCCCCACAAGCCTCCTATCCCACCACACATCCCTACGGCCCAGCCCAATCCCCTCCACCTGCCCCAGCTAATCACCAGTCGACCGCTGCTTCTCCTCCCACAGCTGATGAACAGCCCAGGAAGAAGGTTCAATGGCCTGATTCCGTCCGCTCCTACGTCCAGCGCTCTTTTTTCCCGGCCAACATGGATCCTACCGTCTCGAAAGAAGAAATGGAGGGCAAGCTCAAGGAAACCATCATGCGCGCCAGCGAGGACAACCTTCTGTATTCCATCGTGTGGGAGACGATGCCGCTGCCCCAACAAATAATCAAGCAGGAGCGTGAACAACGTGCCAAGGCCATGGCCTATCCCGCTCAAGCACAAACGCCCTACTCCAACGCGCCAATGCCCATCTCCAAGAAGAGGAAGTCCGCCGACTTGGAAGATGTCGCCAATCTCAGTATCACCCCACCATGGAGGACAGGCCAAGGCGCCCGCCTCGAGGATCGCGTCACTTTTTCCAAGGATAAACGCCAAGCTACCGAGGAGAGCTCCGATAACACGAGTAAGTTGAACAAGTACGAGAAGCGCCAAAAGCGCTTCAACGGGGGCTACGTATCGACATATCGCTCCCCAAGCCCTCCCCCCGGCGATGGGCCCGTCGTGGGGACGTGCGAAAAGCTTGAGAAGAGCTATCTGCGCTTGACTGCTCCTCCCAAGCCTGAGAACGTGCGTCCGCCTCGGGTGTTGAAGAACACGCTGGAGCTGCTGAAGAAGAAGTGGAAGAAGGATTCGAACTACGCATACATTTGTGATCAGTTCAAGTCCATGCGCCAGGATCTGACTGTGCAACGCGTGAGGGATGATTTTACTGTCGAGGTGTACGAAATACATGCTCGCATTGCTTTGGAAAAGGGGGATCTCGGTGAGTATAATCAGTGCCAGACTCAGCTCAAGGCACTGTACAAGTTGGGCCTCAAAGGCAAGGCCAACGAGTTCAAGGCCTATCGGATTCTTTACTTCATTCACACAGCCAACCGCACAGACTTGAATAGCGTTTTGGCAGATCTAACCCCAGCAGAAAAGAAAGACAAGGCGATCAAGCACGCCTTGGACGTGCGGTCCTCCCTGGCCCTGGGGAACTACCATCGGTTCTTCCAGTTGTACAACGAGACCCCAAACATGGGTGCATACCTCATGGATATGTTTGTCGGCCGGGAGCGTCTTGCTGCCCTGTGCAACATTTGCAAGGCGTAAGCTCATTCTCCTCCTGTCATGGTGAAGATCCAATGCTAACTTGATAACAGATACAAGCCTGACGTGCCATTGCGATTTGTTACCGAGGAACTCTATTTTGAGTCCGACATGGAAGCCGCCCAGTTCATCATTGACAACGGCGGCCAGGATTTGCTCCAAGAAAAGGAGGACGGCACCATTGTCTTCCTCACTGGCAAGGCTGGCCAGACATTCGAAAGCCACAAAGCGAAAGCCTTCGCCCGCGTCGACATCAAGGGCCAAATCTAGTCGCCCCTGGCTGTGCTTCTCTTTTCTATTTTGTTTTCCACATCCACAAGCGCCACCCCTCCCTTCGTTGGAGGCTACCTCCCACGTCTTATCACGTCGTAATTATTCTTTCACCCTCACCCTCCTGAGGCTCGGGGGGTGCCTACCCATACGTCGCCTGTTCGCCGGCCGCCATGAATAGGCCGCTCATCCATCTTTTTTTCTGGAGTTTCCACGAGATCCTTGGAGAGCCTCACGACTCTGACACCATCGACTTTTGTTTTGTCGGCCACGAAAAGTAGTTTTTCTTTTCTTCCTGACTTTAATTCCCAGCTTTCGCCATCCTCTTCATCTTCTACGACTTTATGGCTTCACGAGGGATCTCGCTCACACTTCGAACCGGTCGTGCTCTGCTACTGGCCGTGCCGTGAACCAACTGCGATGATGACGATAGATGAGTGTCAACAAGGGTGGCTCTGCTTCACTGTTCGTGCTCAGTAGTTATCTTAAACATCGCTTGGGGTTTTGGGCTGTGCTTTGTCAGGGCTGGATCTGGTAGAGGAGTTAGCTAGCTTTGAATCAACGGCAGTGCTGTTGAGGAATTTTGGCACAGGGGGGTTTTTGGTTTCGTTATCGGGGGATTTCCGTCACAGTGATACCCATGGAAGAGGAGGAGGTTGGCCCGTTTTGATCTAGCAGTCATCTGGGGGATATTAAAGTTTGACTTGGGCAGGGGTCACCGACCCCATTTGGGCGAGGAGTTTGGAGCTGGAGTTGAATTTGTGTAACCATTCACAGCGAACTAGTCTTGGGGTCCTATCAAGGGATATATCGTTACAATCATGGTTTAATGAAGACGACATTTGTCACGTCTTGTTTTCTGAACTCTGGTGATTTCGGCTTTGCCCAGCTTTTGCCATTTGATGATGATCTTGAAGCTTGAACTGCCCCCTACGCAAGAATACATGAGTAAATTCTCATGAGATTCGCACCACGATGTCGTTCCCGTTAGAGAGGTATGCAGCTGTGACGTTACGGTATTTTGTGCTTGTTCTTTCTAGATAAGTTACGATGGTAAGGTTTAAGGTTGTGGGTTGGTGGAATAGTCCTGGATTTTGAACTGCTCAGCGAATCGGAGGTCATGGGAGAATTTGGGGATTGTTCCTTTTTGCCTGTTGGTGAACGAAGGGGTTTGTTGGCGGTGTGTCTCGCTTGGACGACGCCTGTCCCATGTGGCTGCTGGTAAGGTAGAGGTGATATACTCTAGTGTCCCCGGGCCGTCTTACAACCTTGGTGCGGTGGAGTTGTATTTGGCAAGAACTCCGAGGAAAGATAGGTGGTTTGGTTGTTTGTGATATTGGCATGAGCGTTGAGGGGATAGTTGTGGGGTTTACTACCTGATATGGTCTAGATAGGTATGCTGTCTGATATGGATTCGGGTTATGGAGTCTGAGTTTGGATAGATAATGGGCTGGTTGGTTGGATTTTGAGAGGGAGGGTTTGTTTGTTGGGATGATACTGGAGTTTAAATGGCGGAGTTGTGATGGTCTGAAGTGGATTGCTGTATGTTTCTTGATGGGAACCTTTTGTGGTGTACTTGGTTATATCTACGGGAGACATCAAATCATATGGTGAAGGACAGGGTGGCTGAAGCGAGTAATTATTGAACTGGGGATAGATCTGTTCAGGGCTGGTTGCTATACCAGCTTGCCCTGGTTCTCTTCCTCTTCTTTCGTCAGTTACTGGACTGCGAGACCTGGATTTGGTTCTTTTCGTCGGTGTGGAAAAGGTCTATGGATCAGGGTAATAGATCTGCAGCCTTGTGTCGTCCTTCCATGCCTGGTTGTTGAAGTTTTACGGTCAGCGAATCAAATCGGAGAGAAAAGCTGCACCTGCAATTCCGTGAGGAATGCCATGATATGTGGTTCTTTTCAAGCACAGAAAACCCAAATGGGCTCTTGGAATTATGGACCTAGTACCGTTTTACTCGTGAGAAGGGGGGGATTTGAATGTTGGTCAATTAAAGCAAAGCTAGGTAATTCAGGATTGCCATTAAAATGTCCACAAATCTTCTGTTCGTCTTCTCGTTTAACGCTTTTGTTTTGGGAAAAACTTGTAGTGCCAAAGAGAGAGAGGGAATGGTGTGTTACACTACTTGATGCGTGTTGAGCTCCGTCTTACAGAGATGCCGGGAGGAGACTTCTTTATGGTTGGTATAAACTTTGAGCTTGTCATGGGAAAGCAATGAGGAAGATACCAGGTAGCTTGAATTGTGGATGTAAGTCTACAACATATCTCGTGACTTCCCTCCCCCCCCCCCCCCCTCCCACCCCCCTGCTTCTACAACGCTTTTCTCTGGCTACAGCGAAGCCGTAGGTTTGATGGTTAAACCCCCTATTCCCATTTCAGGGGTAGTGTTCAGAAGGGTTAGGGTTGTGTCATCTTGGTTTCTCTGTGTATTCCTTTCTCAATCTGACACGGTTGCCTTTAATCGCCCCTAGGTAATATGGGCAGATCTTTGGCGTGACAGGAGGCTACAGTGGCCAGAAGGAGATAAGGTGTATGTAACTATAAACTGCCGGATCTCCAACAGGCTATAGAAGTGCCAGGCTGACTGAGAGGCCGCTGGATCCAAGACCGTTTCTACCCTCTTTGGGGTTCAGCTCTGCTATTTGATGATATGTCCTGATCTTGTTAGTACCACAAAAGACACATGTTACCTAGGTCCTTTGTAAAGACACCGACGGGCCATGAAAAATATGGTTGTTATGACTCTCCGTGCACCTGTGACCATCTTGGCAGCCCTTCTCCTTCCTATCTGGTAATAAAACCTCAAGAAATCCCATTTTTGGTAAAAGGGAACGTCGTTTCAGACGTTTCAAGTTCCGTGTGTTCGGGAATCGGGAGGGACAGGATCCGAGGGCGTGTCAACCCAGGGTTGGATTGGGGGCTGGTAGATGGGTGGTGGTCAGCGAATAGAGGTCGAGAGAAGGAGGCTACATCGGTAGCTGTATTTGGCATGTCGGTACTTGGTCTGCTTCATGCGTAGCAACGGCAGCAGCACCCCGCTTGGGGAACTTGGAGAGAGGAATAAGGTTGTTCGAGAATGTTCAGCGTTGGGTGAGGCTGCTCAGCCTCTGTACTTACTGTGGCAGAGAGGTTGGACGGCGGCGGTAGTGGAGGGTGGTTGCCGTCAATGGCTTGTGACAAGGAACCGTTGTGTTGGCGAGTCTGTGCCGCCAAACGTCACCGCGGGGTCATCACTTGATGTCAGAGATGCCCGCCTCTGTGCAAAACCCGCCGGTGGAGAGGAGAGTTGGGATGAGTGGATGGATGGCTCTGGCATCTGCGCCATCATGTCTCCATCTGATTTGAAGAGACGAACGTCCACATGGGCGTCTGAGCGAGCTCGGCCTTTGCATGAACCGTCATCGATGGGAATGGTGACGCTGGAGTGGCTTTCTCAATCACCCCGCCCCATGAAGCGGATGCCCAGCCAGGGGTTCCCAAGGAACGGGAGCGGGGTAATGGCCCCTCCAGATTTCACATCCCGACCCCAACATAGCGAGGTCGGGATGGCAGGTGAAAGGTGGTTGTGGGTGAGCTGGGTAAGGTTTTGGCGATGGCATGAAGAACCATGGAACAGCTAGAGGGAGGGAGTCAGCAAATGGACAGCTAGAGCGATGCGCGCGCGTCGACAGTTGAGGAGCGAGCGCCACTGGTTCCAGACCGAGATAATTGGGGGACATTGCGCGATACAGCGATAGGTTGGACTTGGCGCATGAATTGTTCAAAGAGAAGAAGGGGCCTGCAAGAGCCAGGGGCAGGCGAGCTTCTCGAAGAGCGCATATGCAGCGCAACACGTTTACATGGCGGGATGCAGATGAGGATGAGATGACGTTGGGGGGAGGGAGTGTTGGACGTCCGAAACCAGCCAGCCCAGCCCAGCCCAGTTTCATGCCGAGACTTTTCAGAAGACAATTTACACGGCATGGTGTTGGACGACCGGAGCGTGGACTTGGGCGGCGAGGCGGAGGGTGCCACCGTTTTCCATCGGGCTGGCCATCCGTCAAAGTCAATTGGCGCTAACATGACCGAGAAAGACAACGTTGAACGAAGGTCGAGGCGCTTCTACCGCACCAATGACCCTTTGGGGGAGGACTCTGGTGCGACCGACAATGGGCCATCCGAACAGAAACTATTGTTGCTGCGTGAATGCCATGCGCGCAGGGCTGCGTCACGACACCTGCCGCCAGAGTTTTCATCTTTCGGAGGAGGCACGTGAGGCAAGGGAGAGAGTACGTACGGATAACTGAGAGTGCTCATCATGGTCATGGTGATGATGGCCACAGGGATCCAAAAGTCTGGACAAGCAATTGCGCACTGTGGATCGGTCCATGGCGGGAACCTTTTGCGGTAGCACCTAGGGCACGGGCACGGGCACAGTAGCCTGTTGCCATCGCCGATTGTTTGCCATGATAATGTTTTTGTTAAAGAAATGAATCATGTATATACGGTGGCAGACTGTACTCGACTGTAAAAAAGATAGAGCACCTTATTAGTTGGATAATTACTTATCTCACTAGATATCTATTGCCAACCTTGAATGCCGGTATGATCCGGTGGAGATGCTGCTGAGGGAACGGGATTTAGGGACCCCTGCTGCCTTTTTATTTTGGCCCGCACGCAAGCCGACTGACCGCGCAATCCTGACCTCTGCCCTGCGAGCCCCTCCCTCCCCCCAGCCTAGCTTTCCAAGCCTTCCAACATTTTCCGTGCGCTCGTCCACAGCCAGCCCAGCCCGCCCGCACTCGTCTCTGCGCCTTGGCCCCTGGCTCACCCCCTCCCAATTTCCTGCCTTGTCCTTCTCTTAAGACCTTCTCGGTGCCCATCGCATCGCATCGCCGCTCTCCACCTCACCTTCAACAGCACACCGGCGTCGACTGTGCGGCTGAACAAAGGGCAGAAACACCACAAGCACCAGTTTGGACCGAGTTCAGCACAAAGGCGGAGACCAACGTTCTCGGAGGAGTCAGCCACCGAACCCCCCGACCGACAGACAGACACGGGACAATCCATTCCATAATCCAACAATACCACGCGGTCGCCGCCAGTTGTTCCCAGTCTATCAAAGAGAAAAGAGGAGGCAATCAATCAACTCCGTTACACTGATCCAAGACCACCCGAACAACAGCATTGCGCTGGCGTAACGCAACAGCCCACGCCCACGCTCCCTATCGGCCGAATCGATTGTCCATTCCTCGCTTCTCGCCATCTATTTTTCTTCGTCGATACCAGCAGGCAGAGTCTAGTTTGAGAGAGGGGGCGCCTGACAGCACCAACCATGAAGGTACGTCATTCCACTTGTCCTGTCCTGTCCTATCCCATCCTGTCCTGTCCGTCGCTTCCCAATGAGCGGGATGCGGGCAACCACAAATCTGGCGTCAGCGCCAGCGCCAGTTGCCATCGCTGATAACCACTTGGTCTTGGCCGTTGGCATTTCATGGAACTTACCCATCACTTGGCCCATCTGTCTTGGACACCTTTCGCATGCTCCTGCTCCTGCTCGTGCTTTTGCTCTTGCTCTTGCTACCCCTCTTCTTCTTGTCACTATCCGCATTCTTAATTGCCCGCTAACCTACGATGCGCGTTTTGAAGGCTTTACGGAGGTCCATCAAGGGGGAGAAGGAGAACAAGCCACATATCAGCATTGCTCCAAAATCAGCTGTCGCCATTCAGCCTCCCAAGAAGGTGCGTCTTCTGTCTGCCTGTTCTGCTCATTCTGCACACTGCTTGGCCAAGCTGCCTGGGGTCCCCTCGGTGGGCCCCGGTGTGCTCCCCATCCGAGTCACTTGGACAACCACTGACGTCGGCGGCCTCTTCAGGTGATCCGAGCACTCTACGATTATGAAGCCTCAAATCCTCAAGAGTTGAGCTTTTCCCGCGGTGATTTCTTCCACGTTATCGGGCGCGAGAACGACCAAGATTGGTATGAGGCCTGCAACCCCGCTCTTCCGGACGCCCGCGGCCTAGTGCCCGTTGCATTCTTCCAAGCTCTTGGACGCACCGAGCGTGATAGTGGCCAGTCCCAACCCGACACGGCCCGCTCAACAAACTCGACAAAAGGCCCGGATAACGATTCCGGCTACGGAGATGCATCCACCGTCGGCACGGCGACACCCGCCGCCAGCCAGCGGAGCTCCAAAATCTCCGGAAAGTCTGGGGCTATGGTGTATGGTGTTGTCATGTACGACTTCCAGGCGGAACGCGGGGACGAGCTGGATGCCAAGGCGGGCGAAGCTATCATTGTGATTGCCCAGTCCAACCCGGAGTGGTTTGTCGCAAAGCCGATTGGGAGACTCGGTGGTCCCGGTCTGATTCCCGTCTCTTTTGTCGAGATCCGAGATATGGCGAGCAACACACCCGTGGCAAACCCTCAAGAGTCTGTTCGCAGGGCGGGCATCCCCAAGGTGGAGGAGTGGAAGAAGATGGCAGCCGACTACAAAAACTCCAGCATCACGCTTGGCAAGTTTGATGTTGGCGGCGCGCCAATTGAGCAAGGCATGGAGCGCATGAGTCTCCAGCAGCAACCGAATGGGCGAACGAGCCAAGTGCCGGCGGGTAACTATGTGAGTGACACTCGCGCCAACTATTGTTTTGATATCATCTGCTAACCGTCATGGTCGCAGCAGCAACCGCAGTCACCACCACAGCAACAGGCGCAAGTGCAATCCCAACAAGCATACAACGCGCAGCAACCAGTCCAGCAACCAGGCTACGGCGCCCGACAAAGCTCAGAAGTTGCCGCTCCGGTATCCGCTCAGATTCCCAGATACTGTTTCGCCGAGGAAAAGTACTGGTTTGTGATCGAGGCCGAGCTGGAGGATGGACGGACTTGGGAGCTTTCCCGATACTACGAAGATTTCTACGATTTTCAGATTGCGCTCTTGACCGAGTTCCCCGTAGAGGCTGGTACGACCGGAAAGAAGCAGCGCACGTTACCGTACATGCCCGGTCCCGTAAATTACGTCACCGACGCCATCACGGAAGGGAGACGCCACAACCTGGACGCCTACGTCAAGAGTTTGCTCGCACAGCCACCATACATTTCGAAATGCGACCTGGTGAAGCAGTTCTTTGCGCCGCGGGAAGGAGACTATGAGATTGATCCCACAGCGCAAGGAGAGGAATACCGGTTGTCTGGCGGATCCCAGCCATCCTCGACAGACTCGCCAGCGGATGGAGCATCGCGGCAATCATCTCGCCAAAACCTCAACTCAAACGGTAATGGGTACGCTGGCCTTTCCGCGCCGGCACGACAGATGGGAGGTGGTCAGCCAGCAGTAAGCAGACAAGTCTCCTCCCTGTCACAACCCTCACAATCATCCCTCTCACCAGGCATCCAGCAACCCGGAGCCCAAATGAAGGTCAAACTCAGCTACAACGGAGACATCATCGCCATCAAGGTGCCGCAAGATATCAACTTCCGCTCCTTGTACGACAGAATCACCGAAAGACTCAAGATCCCAGGAGGAGAGATGGTACAGCTGTCATACAAGGACGAGGCCACGGGTGACAAGCCACCGCTGATGAGCGACAATGATCTGGACATTGCTCTGAGTCGAAACGAGAAGCTGCTGCTCTATGTTGAATAGGTGGTGTAGAGCGTTTGCACGCACGCGTTTTGTTCTCTGTTTCTCTCCTGGTTTACTGGGATTTTCTCACTTGCGTTTTTACGTTGCACCAAGTATACCCAACCTCTTTTTTGTTTTGTTTTGTTTTGATGCTATTCGGACCCCGCATTGCAACCGACGACGACGAATCTACAAGAACGCGTTTATGTTTTTTTGGCCACGGGAATGGAGGAGGTGGAGAAGGCAGGCCTATTTATACCCTCCAAGAAAGAGAGACAATACCTTGGCACGTTACCGCATCAGTGCTTGATATGTTATGCCTTTTCTTTGCTTGGATGTCGGTGGAGGGGGAGAGGGATGGGAGGAAGCTGGGGCTGGAACGTGGTCACGGAGGGATGTTGACTAGGTTTTTCTTTTCTTCCCCTGTTGAGTTGCTTCAGTTGTGATGGATGGAATGAAATGAAATGTACATGTGTTTATGGCAGGCGGGGATAACAAAAATGATGAATTGTGATTTTCCTTCTCTGGCTCTTTACGTTTTTGTGTCTCCGATGGGGAACAGTATGGTCTTGAGTGGTTGGAGAGATCGGAAGGTGGTTGAGGGCAGGGGATGGTGGATGAATGCGGTGGGGCTTTGACACTTGTTTCTTGGTTGCGGAGTAGACAGATGGATTTGCTTCTTGTTGGGGGTAATTGAGAAGATGGTTTGTTTTTGATGACCGGGTTGTGTTCATTGATGCTCTTTTGTGGTATTGCGTAGAGGGAAGCTTCCTTTTGCTCCCTGTGCATCTATCCCTTTTCGCATGCACATATCCACATCCGATCAAGAAACCACAACGAAGGTGATAACCCCAGCCTTACTCCAAGAGATCCCACATCACAAAGGCCACAACCCAGAACCTCGGAGGGACGGACATATTGACCAAAAAGTTAATTTTCGAAAAAAAAGCACCGCCATATTCGTTCGCTCCTTTGCCCAGCAGATTCGTCCCAAGAAATACACACAAAAGGTTGGAAAAAAAAGACCCGCCCACAACCGAACCCAGTCCCGGCGAATTCCCCCCCCTTACCCAAACTCCGTCCAAGAATAGACACACGAGAAAAACAACACAACCTTGCCTTCCCCCAGAGAAAATGCACCTATAACACCCTCCTTGCCCTTAAGCCGTCATCTCCCGGCAGAGAAAAGCCAAAACTATAAACACAAGACATTAAAAATCAGTGGTATCAAACACCCCCTCCCTTGTCGCATCAGAAAAAAAGCACCCGCTTTTTATTTCCCGAACCCTTTCTCATACAACATCAGACGTAATCATCGCCAAAGCAGCAGCCACAAAACACCCCTCAAACAACAACATGACTGCTCATATGCTCCACCGCCTCCTTGATCGTCCTCAGCATCCTCTTGTTCAGACAAAACGGACACCTGACCGGGTTCTCCACCACCGACACCGGCGCCCCGCTAGGGATCGGTGTGAGCGTCAGTTCTTCCCCTTGCTGTGCACCACCACCAGCGTTCCCACCGCCATTAGCAGTCTGAGGTTGTTGCGGTGTCTGCTGCTGCGGTTGGACTTGCTGCGGTTGGACTTGCTGCGGTTGGACTTGCTGCGGTTGGACTTGCTGCGGTTGGACTTGCTGCGGTGTATTCGGCGCAAACTGCGGTTGCGCCGGAGGAGCCTGTTGCGGTTGTGCCCTCGGTCCGACGCTCGCGTTGCGAGTCCCCGGGTTGGGGGTCGTCAAGCCAGCTGCGTTCATGGCGTGCTGGGCGTAGGCTTGGTTGGCTATCGCGCCTAGGGCAGGTAAGCCGTTGTCAACGGTGCGATCGCCGCCGCTTTGGGGTTGTTGATGGTCAGGGGTGACTCCGGCGAGGTTGGCGGCGCCGCTGACGTTGTTCTCCTCCTGTTGCTGATAGACACGGAGTGCATTCTGAAGCACGACTTCTGGGTCTTCTTCTGAGTGGAAAATTCCCGTATTTTCTGCATTGCCACCCATGGGATTGTTGTTTGGTGTTCCCGGCCCGCCGTCGGGGGAAGGGTTGTGTTGACGGCGGAGGACCTCCTCTTTGACGCGCTCGCATACTTCCAGAGTGGTCATTACGCCGAGGAAACGTTGGAGGTATTCCATAACCGTTACTGGGGGAAGGTCGGCGTTCACGTTGAGGTAACGAGGAAGGTTCTCGGCGAGGTAGGGGATGTCGTCGCCGAGGTTTTGGAGGGTTGTGGTCCCGGGGGCTGGATTGCCGCCTTCGCTGCTAGTTGGGCGACGCTGGCGTCTAACTAGGAGGCCGTAACGTTTCTTGAAGCGGTGGATCCATCCGGGGGAGAACTCGGGCGCGGGTTCGTCCTTGTATCGGGGGAGCTGATGGTAGATTGTCTTGGCTTTGTCGGCGAGCTCTTCGTTGGAGGGCTGGCGGCCATTGGCGAGCATTTGCTGGTGCCAGAGGAGAACAAGTTTCTCGACGTCGGGCCAGTTGCCAAAGCGCAGACGGGAACCCGAGAGCTGGGGGTCGCCGTCGAGACGGGCATACTTGGGGGAGAGGGAGTGTGAGACGGTAGACTGAGAGATGGTTTGCTGGTACTGGCTGGCAAACCAGTCAATGCAGGCCTTATGGCTGGGGCGGACAGGCTGCGAGTTGGCCCATCGGCGGAGGGCGCGTCGCTGGTCGAGGGTGAGGGAGTGGCGCTCTCGCGTGGCCGAGCCGGGAGTTGACCCGATCTGGTCCATGGACTCGAGGGGCACGTCAGGCTTCATGGCCGACATGGTGCTCGCTCCTCTGAATGGGAGCTGGTAAAAAGGCGATAAACGCCCTTTTGTCGGCGCAATGGAGCGCGGGGGGTTATATATGCAATGGCGGGCGAGACGAAGCTCTCGAATGCTTGGCTAGCCCCGATGCGAAATCGCTATCTGTGTGTATGGCGATTCGAGACAATTGAATATGCGGCGATGGCTGGTCTGGTGATCGTTGTAATGAGGTGTTGTGGAGGGCAAAAAAGTCGGCAAAGCGGGGAGCTACACGTGCACCACAACAATTGAGTTCGGTTAGTCAGCTGCCAGTGTGACTGACAGTTGTGGCACAACATCTGATTGGATGGCGCAGAAGGACGCATCGCCAACTTGCATGAGGCCACCACTTGCATCCACGACATTGCAAGCAATGAAGTTCTCATCATTACGCACGAAGCAGAATTCATCATGTTGGCTTCTAAGGTCTGTCCTCATGTAAATAGCAAGGCGGCCGAGTATCTATCGTCATTGCTTTCAAGAATGTAGTCATATGGCCCCTTTGAATCCTCTCATTCCCACCTCGTTTTCGTGATTGCATAAGCCACCAGGTAGGTAGACACCCCGTCTTTCCGGTAACCAGAACCACTGTCTGCGCAAGAGCTTCAATATGTGCATTGCTAGACTAACACTCTTCCATACTGGTGTCCATCGCGATTCTGCAAGGGGATAAGAACCTGTTCGGCATCACTCCACGTTTCTGTTGTGATTGCACCAACTAGCCGACAGTTGTTTGTTTTGAAGTTTGTAGTGCAGCACGTCGATCTTCGACCCTAGCCAAGTCCGTGCCTCCTCCGCATATCTCCACTTTGCCCAACGACATCCGTACTCTAATGATCGCCGGTCCCGGTCCCGGTCCCATAGCGGGACTCCCGTCTCACAGATCAAACACAAGCAATCGCTTCGGGCCAAAGCTACAATACAACCATTTGTCATCGACTTCTCAACGCCATGCTATCGACTAAGGTATCGTCGCATCCCTGTTACTAACTAAAAAAGTCCCTCAAGAAGTCTTCTTCTCTGGCGTAGGACTCCTGCCCCGAGCCTCATAGTGTTCCATCTTCACTGCCTGCTCATCTTCAAACTCACGCTCCTGTGCCTCCTTCATCTCTCTCGATCTGGTGGAGATCGTTTGCATCTGCATCGATGTTAGCTTGCTGTCCAAACTTCACACGATGCACAAATAGAAATGTCACCGAACTTACCCCTTGGCGGATGCGCATGTCAGCAGACACGTCTATCAACAGCTCTCTCATTGCTTTGTTCTCAAACTCGAGAACCTTCAATCTATTCTCAAGAAACTGGAACTGTGTCTTTACATGTCCCCAAATATTATCAGAATCCTCGGTGGTCGACTGCTCCAACATTTGCAAGCCTTGATCAACCAAGATGACACCAGCATTGGCAACCAGTGAACCCATGCGAGGATCTTTCTGACATGTGCCAGAGTCACGACACAACTCAGTCGCAGTCATGCCCTCCTTGTTGACGGTCCACAGGATATCGCGCACCAGCTCCTCAGGCTCGGTCTTCAAAACAGTGTCCAACTCCTCGATCTGATCGATGAACTTAGCACATGGGAAAACGGGCAAGGTCAAGGAAAAATGAAGGCAAAGACTTGCAGAGGTGTGCCCGGTGAGGCTGAGACCGCTCACCAAGGCAGCGGCAGAGTCGGCGACATCTTAATCAACAGCCTAAAGCCCGCCAGTAAAGTGCACAAAGACAAAAGCTGGTAAGTCCCATCACAGATTGCCACCCTCGCCCAATCAGTGCTTCACTCTGGACACCTGAATCCTGCCCCGTCCAAGAGCACAGACCCTGAACGTTCTGGTTAGTCACTCCCCCACATGCTTCAAGAAGCTCGGGGGATAAGGAGACCATTGATGGTATCAGCATCGGCGAATAGCCGGGCCAGCGTACACACCCCACTACCGTATGCCGGGGTTGAGCCAGAGTCACCTCGGAACTTGTTGATGAGGTTGGCCCCAACAACACCATTCAAGAACTGCAAGCCACGCCAATTGCGGGAGAGTGAAACCACCAAGGCGAAAAGTCCCTGGCAGTTCGGTAGACCCTCAAAGAGATGATGCCCCTCGCAAAATAGCTGAGATCGAAGGCTTGAGGAGAATGTGAAGAAGTGATGTTCCACAAGAGGCTGGTTGGGCAAAGGACTGGGAAGGATGGCAAAGAAGATGTCGGGCGAAGAACTTACCATTTGGTCTTGGTCGAATGAGGCCATCGTCAGAGTCGCTCAAAGGGCGAAAGTGCTTGGGACGAGAGGAAGGCGAAGGTGATGATGATGGTGAAATGGTGGTGACTGAGAAGGATGGCGACGGGAGGCAGTGGTGGCAGGTCGTGGCCAACAGGGCGAGCAATTGTAAAATTTATTGGAAGTGGAAAGAATTGAAAGGGAAAAGAATTGAAAGGGAAAAGAATTGAAAGAGGAAATTTTTGCAAGAGAGAATTGAGGGGGAGATTGTGGGAGGGAGGAGTTGAATATATAGCCGGTGGTCATGGGTCTTTGCGTGCCTGCAAATTCCGGGAGCAGTTGTAAATAGTCTGTGCGTGGCCTATAGAATCTCAAGGACAATACCGTCGTCATCTTTGATGCCTTATTGCTCTTTCTGTTGTGGTCTTCTTTCAGTGCCTGCCGGTGTGGGAGCAACCTTGATGGCTGAGGATCAGACGACAATGGGATAAGTGGGCCCAACAGACGGCGTGGAATCTCCTGGATGCTGCTGTCATCAGCTCTGGGGCTAGATAGATATCCATGTTAAGTGGCAGTTTTGTATATCACTCAAGATCCAACAAGGCCAGTGCGATGTTCTAGTTCCAAGATTCTGGTCTAAGGGGGCTTTAACTCTGCTCTACTATCTCCTTCTAAACATCTCATCCTCCAGCTCATATTTAAAGTACCGTAGATGCTTAAAGAAAGTCTATATCTATTTCCCTACGATATCGGAGTGGAAAGATTATCCGAAGGCTTGCAACCCAGTGAGCTGAGACAAGTTGTGATGACTTCAAGACAAGTCAAAGCACTGGGTTGTCTATTCTCTCCTCAAATTTCAACCAACGTCCCCAGAAGCTCCATCTCAACATACATCCCCCTAAGTAGCAATCAAGATTGAAAGCGAAATCACAGTTTTCCCATCTTGGAACCTATCTAAATCTTACCCCAGAACTTTACAAAAACTTCTCCCAGATTCATCCCAGAGTTCGCCCCCCAGCAATATTAGCAGCATGCACAAAGAAAACCAAACCTATTCCATCATTAAACAAAACCACCAAAAGAACGCCACCCCCCCCCCAACCCAGTCCAGGTTTCCATCCTGATTACTACTACTATGAGAGTAAACCACCATTTAACACCACCTCCACAATTTGGGCATCCTCACCCCCTCAAGTCCACAATCCCAGCCTTGTTCCCCTTCGGGCGCCAGCGAGCCTCCCCATCACAGAAGTCAGAAGCTGAGCAGCCGGTCACGGCTAACGAAGAGCATACCGTCTGGTACCACTCGATCCCTGCATCTCTGTCCTCCACATCACTTTTCAACCAAGCAATGGCAGACTTGTTTTGAGCAGACTTGCTCCGAACAGTCTTGGGCTGAACAGTTTTGGCCTGCCGAGATGGGCAGAGTATCACCTGTTCGCGCTGCTGGATGTTGGGGGTTGGAATGCTGAGAAGGAGATGCCCGTCTGCGCCGGACAGTTACGGAGGGGCTGCTTAGAAAGGCAGCGACAGAATGCGTCCAAACCCACGACCAACAGCAGCGTGAGCAGTTGCCGATACTGTCATCCAAGCATATGGGAAATGAAAACAGCGGATTGAGACTTCGTTTCCAAGACAAGAAAGAGGAAAAGAAGTGCCAGCAACAATAGATCGACACAAAAGAGATAAGTGCGAGAACATCACAACCTGGAACAAATGGTCAAAGTACAATTGTGTTCAGGATGGATGGTAGGCTAGAAATATATAAAGTCAGGAGACAATCGATTTGATATAAACACCGTTCGCAGTGAAGATGCAAGAGTGGCAAAGATAAACACAGCACTGGGAAGACATCCGGAGAAATAGTAATGGCCTTTAGACACAACAAATAGGCCTCCGCAGATAGGCAATGCCCCTTGAGAGATAACCTCTCGGCCTTTCCAGGTCGTCCAAGGGGTTCCGAAAAAGTATTTGCGGCCTCTGAAAATGTTGAAAAGGCCTTGTAATATAGTTCAAAGCCCCAAAATGATTACCAAAGACGTCTTGCGAGATAGCCTTGAGGCATAATTATATTTTTCAAAGCCCTTCAACCTTATGCCAGTCTTTATTCTCCCACCTCGGCAACCTCCTCTCCAACCCCCCAACCAACACTACAACCACAATCCAGACATAACCTCTTCACCACCCGGTCCAACTCCCGCACATTCTCCAGCTCTATATCAGCTACCTTCTCGCGCTGGCGGGAGTGAAAAATTTTAGAGGAGGTAGGCTGGTCGGGAACAAAGACCT
>NW_001914857.1:2154583-2225861 GCF_000226545.1 Podospora anserina S mat+
AGGAGGGGATTGAAGTGGGGCATATGGACTTTGAACAGGAGGAAGAGGAGGAGGAGATGGGTATCAGGAGGGTTGTAGTTGAGAGTGAGGGGGGGGGGGGGTGGTTTTGAGTATGGACGATGAGGTGGACTGAAATAAGGACGTGAGTTTCCATCATGGGTGTCTTTGATATCACACAAGAAACCAATCAACGCCACAAGAGTTATTACACACAGACATCCGCACGATTCGCGGCTCAACGGCTCAACATTCACCCATCTTAACAACGAGGTATCCTCCCACCCCTCCCATCGCTCCGCCCCCTACTCCATCCCCTTCCACTTCTTCCACTGGCCCTCCAACGGCTGATACCAACGCCTATCCCCCTTAAGTTCCTCACTCTTCACCCCCAAAACGTAACTCATCGCCCCATTCAACTCCTTCACCTGACTCTCCAAACTCTCGATCCTAACCTTCAAGCCCTCGCCCTCAACCCTCAACTTCTCGCCCTCCCTCTTCAAAGCCGCATTCTCCTTTTGCATGTCCATGATGGCGGCGCGGTTCTGGATGTTGATGGTGCTGGTGTCGCTGTCGACCTGACGTTTGGCCTTGCGGAAGCGCTTGTACATGTGATGCATGCTTTTATAGGTAGACATGGTGTGGGGCATCAAAGGGCCCAGGTTTTCCCAGACCCACACCGGTTTGCTCTTGGGGCTGGATTTTCTTACTGTTTACTTTTTAACCAACAACCAACTACTGTAATACCAATTTGTTTACTATTTTTTTTCTGGCCAATTTTGGCCTCATTTTCGCAGCCAGTGACTTTCCTAGGTCACCAGCCCAACACATGGCCCTGCGGGAGTTCTCCCGATCCACGTCGCGGGGACCGGGGGTTGGTGGCGGTGGGAGCGGCAGCGGTGACTTCCGGCTAATATTGACAAGGTATGGTCAGCATAGATCTTTGACGGTACATAATGCTCATGTTGAGTGACTGATTCCATGTCAGACAAGCCTTTCAAGTGAGGACCAGACATCCGGATAGGTGTATGACCAGTGCCTCAGTTTGTGTTCGTCCAACTCTTGTTTGAATTCAAGTGTGGCTGACGAGCGCGCTTCTTCGCCCGCCAGGTCGCATTCTTCGCGCGGACCATTTTTGATTTGATCGACTGTAAACGCTCAGATCAGTAAATATCCCGATCAAAGTATCCAAAAAATTCAAAGCTTACTTGTTTGTGATCAAAAAAAATAACAAGAAAATAAAAAAACGTCGCGGGCTCTTTTGCTGTTGCTTTTCCTCGAGGTATCCCTCGTGCTCTCTTTCCTATCTAATCCGGAGCTATCCTTTCAACCAGATAGCTGGTCGGACTGGCTCGCTGAGACAAAAGCTGGGATGAGAGGGAAAAGGGGTTGAATGATTTCTTCTTTGCACCTGTTTGTATTTGAAATGCCTATTGAGCGATCTGAAGAACCAGACAAAGACTGTTGATGGGAGCTTTTGAGGCGAGAGCCATATTGCAGGTGTAACTGAAATCGAAATCTCGGCTTGGATCGAAGCTTTCGTCGGGGTAGTTCATCGAGTCCAGCATCACCCAAAAGTCTAGACCTTTTCCTTTTCCCACCCGACGTGTGCAATTCAAAGCGATGTATATTGGAATACTCCCTGTCGACTCTTTCGCTTTGGCAGGGTGAAAGCTGAAGTCACGGATGTATTGCTTCTCACTGGCGTATAAAGAAATAAGAAAGTCAGAAGTATTATTGTTACTGATGCCTGTGATGCAGTGCGGGAAACACGGCCAATCAGGCATGACTGAACCGCTAAAGTACTCAGACAAGCCAAAGCCCTATGACAGAAAAAGAAACCACCGCCCCCGTCCTTACCATCCAACACTGCCTCTCTCTGGTCAAAGGCCCCTGTCCTGATCATTCAAACTCGATCCATTGTGTCTCCTCCATAAACCTCTGCACTTGCAGATCCCCTTGCAAAGCTCTCTCCAACACCTCCTTAACTGACTCCTTGTCACCCTCGATCTTGAGTCCGTCAAGAGTCTTGGCCCGAGAGAGGGCCACATACACCTGCTTGTCCTCAAAAACGTTCTCGAGATTGATAACAACACGCTCAAGTGTCATGCCCTGCGCCTTGTGAATGGTAAGGGCATACCCAGCCATGAGCGGGATCTGTGCCCTCCAAACAGAAGAGTACGGGGCAGGATCCCCCACCTCGTTGACCAGGCATTCCGGAAGAATGGTGCGCTCAATCCCGTTCTGGAAGCGAACCACGGGCAACGCGATCATGCGGGGCTCCTCGGAGTTCAGGTTACGGCTTGCAAAAGTGCCGATTGCTTCTTTCTGAGTGTAGGTGAGTCCCGGTCTGCCTTCGAGCGTTCTCATCAAGGACCCAACACTGTGAGATTCGAAGTCGACAATGATGCCCTGGCTACCGTTGCAAAGACCCTCGCGCAGATTCAGATTGACGAGCAACAGAACTGACATGTCTTTCTTGAGCTTGAGAACCTTTTCAAACCGGTGATTGTCGTCTCCAAAGTTGATTACTCTGTGGTTCCTGTCATCCCCATTTTGTTCGAGTGCGTATTTATACTCCAGGTATCGATGGTTTTCTTGTATGTGGCGACCATCAGAACATTTGTACGAGAACTCCGGGCCTGGAAGCTTCTTAAAGGCCCTCTCATTTGTCTCGTAAACCTCTTCTCTTGTCGGCATCAAACGGACGGCGTCTTCAGTGCTGGACTCATGGTTCATTAGAATCTCAATGTCGGCTTGGCTGAAGGCAATGCCGGTTCGGCACTTTTCCAGCAAAGCTCTGAATTCTTCGTCTCGTTGGCGGTGTATCGTCTTGAGGTGAACATAGTTGAAGTTACACTTCTGCCATGCTGCGCTGGAGAATGCGAACTGGTCCTCAATTCTGAACTGGCTCTGGCGGCAGGCTCGATTGGCGCAAGTCTTGGTCGTGCTGAGCTCAAAGCCACACATAACACAGTGTTTGAACGGCTTTATCGGTGGAAGCTGGCAAAAGTCCCCCGTCACGATAAGTTGAATGCCCCCAAATGGTAACGATGCAGGGTCTGGCCCCGTGTGCCGGTCTTCTTCGGGGTCCCTTTTCCTAACGAATCTCAGCGCGCTATCCATTCTCTCAAAGAAGTTGCTCTCCACCATGCTGATCTCGTCGATAATGAGAGTGTGGACCCGACGGAGAGCTTTTCGAACTCTTTCATTGGCCTTTGTTACCCCGCATAGCTTGTCCAATGGCATCTTGTTAAAGTCCGGAGCCCAGCCCATGAAGGTCCAGGTGGTTGAGCCATTGATGGCCAAGGCGACAAGGCCAGTTGGGGCAATGACTTTGACCACTTTGCCTTGTGCCTTTAGTCGCCGCTTAATCTCGTGCAGAACAGTTGATTTGCCACATCCAGCAGATCCGGTGTAGAAGATGTTTCTGCCTTGCTCCGCCAGTTTCACAACTGCTTCTTGTTCCGGGCACAGGGGAGGTCTTTCCTCCAGCACTGGCTCTGGTCCTGGGGTTGGCTCTTGCGGCTCTTGAGAATTGCTTGAAAGCTGCTGGGGGGAGACTTCATCGGGCACTTGATGCGGCGGAACAGAAACATGAGAACCCACCACACTGTTGTACTCTCGTCTCCGGCGCTCCGCCTCGACCAACTCGTAAATGGGCCACTGTGCCCCGGACCTGGGGTCGAAGCCATCAAGGCTTTGTTTTAATTGTTGATATTTGCTGACACAGTCTTTGATGGCCTGGTTCCGACTTGGGTCGACAAAATGATCTAGGTAAGGGTCGGGTTCCGGGAGAAAATCGTGTTGAACCAGCGGAAGAGGCTCATATGTCCGTGACTTTGGTTGCAGGACATGATCGAGCATTTTCCAGCCAGCTGCCAAGCGGGTGTACTCTCTCCTGTGCTCAGCTGCAAGAGTCAGAAGACGAATGACATGCTGAGAATCCAGATCGGCATCCTCAATATTGTCGATCTGCCTGCGGATCCTCCGCCATTCCTCTGCCGCATTCGAAGCTTGTGGGGTAAGGGGACGATTCCATGGGTCAAACTCAACGGGTGTCGGTCGACCAATGCGTCCATGACTTGCATCGGGGCTGGCCCTTCTCTTCCTGCTCATTGTGATGCTTTGATGAATCTCGCGTGTCGCTTGGGCGTGTTTTGCTGTCGTTTGGATAGCGACCGTGGTCTGGCTGGAAAAAGAAAGTGTGCGGTTGGACAAGGGGAGAAATGACATTGTGGACTACTGCCAAATCGTATATGGGGTGCAAAAAGGTGTCAATTCTGTTGTTTTTACGAGGGTGTGTTGCCCGGTTGGCTGGAAAAGGCCGAACCCAGCGGCTCAGGTCCTACTGCCAAGATATTAATTCCTTAACAGTGGGCCTCATTGACTATTCTGACAAACTCCCAGTGAATTTCTTGTGGGGCATTGCACGTGAATGCTACCACGATCAGCGACTTGGCATAACTTTATTTCAACGTCTCTCCAACATACATACAAGTACATATCGGACAACTCTCTGATCCATTACCGGCACCATTTCGACCTCTTTGGACACACCATCAGGAAACATGATGGTTAACGGGGGCCATTGGTGAACCACAGCGGAAACCTATCAACATTATATTTATCCATGATCCTTGGAGTCGACGAAATCTTTGGACCCCAATGGGTATGTTAAAGGCATGTGTTCAATGTGATTTCTGATTTGCAGCCGGTGCTAGTTGGGATGGAGGCTTTCTTTTCAATTGCCCTCATTCTTTTTTCACTTTCTTTTGAGTTCGGATGGGTTGATTTGCAATGACATGTTTTACCTGGTAATGGGATACCTTATCTTGGAGAAACACCACGAATTGCATCAGTTTCTACAAGAGATTTACTGTAGAGTTTGCTTCTTTGGTAGATATTCTCTTTAGGCAACGGCATTCCTGTGATCCGGTCACACCGCCCATAAGGTGCTCGACTTTGCCTTTTCCTACATTGGGTATGAGAGGATTATCCTTCTTTGGTGACCAAAGAAGGATGTCTGAAGCTGAAAAGGCTTAGCCAATCTCAACGAGTAGCACCAGAGGTATGTCCCGTTAGCTGGAGCTCAGAAGCATCAAACGACACTCAGACAAGAGATTGTGGGGTCTGGTTTCTTGGGTGAGGTCTTCATATCAAAAGAACAACCCCGAAGTCGTTCTGGCTGGCAGACACAGAGACTTCGAACAGCCGTCAGGCTGAAGGTTCCATCATTGGAAGGTTCAAATTGGTAGTCATCTTTCCCCCCTACACTACCAATATCATCACTCATTGCTCTATCCAGGGCTTCCGTCATGACGCTTCTCGGAGCTGCTCTTTGAAAGGTGGGTCCGTGTGACTCTCAGCAGTCCAGCTGAAGGAGTAACATGACCATCCTCACCGCCCCAACCACACCAAGAGCAACCTGGGATAGCAACATGTCCAATGACCTGAAGGTGGTCAATTCGAGCAAATGTGAAGTTGCAAGCGCGCACAGACCATCTACGTGGGGGGATATATACTCGACTTTCTGCCCACCAAATTCCCAACTCTTCCCTCTTCTCTTTTTTCAGCTCTCGTCACAATACCTATTTTCTCGTTTTGCCGCCCTTTTTTCTGTTCCATTTTTTCTTCTTTTTCAGAAAAGAATCCCGCGCCGCCTGCTCGCCCGCAATGGCCCAGCCCAACTGGCACAAGCGTTCTTCCGAACGCCCAGACTTGGTAAGTCGCTTCCGCATCCTTTCCCCTCTGTCATGCGAGCCATTCCTCCTGCAAGAACCTCTCGGTTCCGGGGAAGTTTTCCGTTGCCTATCACACCTGATAAGCTGCTTTGTCTCACTGGGATCACATTGTTGAACTGTTGGCTTCGTCCGACCAGAACGATGCTGATCTCGTTCAAAGTTGGAAGGTGATGGCCACCCAGGAGCCGCACTTGTGTTGGATTCGGGTGTCTGGTTCCAAGAGACCTCAGTCGCCTCACACAACGCCCCTGATGATAGGGCAGTGGTTCCACGGTCTCGCCGCCTAGATATCCTAGTTGCCCGTGTCCGGAAGGCCAAGAAGAGATTCAGATTTGGAGGGTGCGCTGTCAGGTGCAGAGTAATGATAATGGACTCAGTTGCATGGCAGCTTGGAAACCGACTTACTCATCCTTTATGCCGATTCGTGATTGATGACTGGGTGAGCAGAACCTCTTCGAGCATTTCCAATTTCGCCCGCCGACGTCCGCGTACAAATGTCATCAGCACGTAGGTTTGTCTCCAATGTATCCTCCATCTAATAGACACCAAAGCTCCAGAACCGAGTACAGGATACGAAGAAGTAGCTGCGCCGGATATATCAGCACTCATCTTGAATCTGTTTTTGTGTCTTTCGGCTACTTCATCAAATCTCAAACCTCACAGTTACCACTTGCTGGACATATGCTGGGATAAATATCTATACGTCTGCAGGCGTTTCTTGAGTATTGGCTCCATCGTTTATACATGCCACACCATAAAGCTGGGATGCTGTACACGCGCCACGCTAAAACGGCCAAGATTAACATTGATGCTTCTGCAAAACGTTGATACAAATTAGTGAGCTTCAGTTCATCTTGATCAGAGTGTCAAGAGTGTCACCTGATAGCTTTTCATTGCGTAGCAATGTCTCAGCTGAAAACACTTAGTTTCTGTTCAAACAAAGGGTTACATCCAACGCAGACTTCCCATCAATGCGTTCAAGCTGGGATCTACCTCCTATATCTTAAAATCTCCTTCACCAGTCCACCTCACCTGCCAATACTTTTTCAATTCCCCACGCAAAATCGACCACGCAAAAATAACTATTCAATTGACTCCCTAAATATCATACATCTACCACCAAACCCACAACAACAAATCCCACATCAATCTCCTATCTTCCCTCCCCCCGACCCACAACAACCAATCTAATTCGACCTCTTCTTCGTCCCCCCAAGAACATCCTGCACGGTACCCCCAATAGCCCCCTTATCAGTAAACTGCTTCCCAATCATCCCCTCGCTATGCAGCGGTCCACCAATGTTTTGACCAATGCTCCCGATAACGCCGTCCTCTGCTCAATTCATCACCAGTCAGTTCTCCCCTTTCTATCTATCTTGCAGTGAAGCACTGACCGGTAAACTGCTTCCCAATTGCGCCCTCGGAATCAAAAACCTTGGGCTTGTCCTCACCCAACCCTGCTGTTGCGCCTGTGGTGACGGAGCCGACCTTTCCGCCGGTGGCTTTGGCGCCTGTGTGGGAGTTTTGGGGGACTTTGCCTGAGGAGCCGAGACCGGAGGGGTTCATTTTTGGTGGTGGTTTGATTGCGGGGTTCAAGTGATATTGTGTTGAGATGCAAATATGATTGAACATTGGAGGGAAAAAAATCAATGCTGTGAAGGGGACGAAAGAATGTTATATAGGTATGTGCTGGCCGTTGTTGCTACCTGTTGTTTAGGGTCCAAAAGTGGTGACATAATAGGGGTCGAGCTGGGTGGGTTGGTGTGGTGATGTCATCATGTCGATGCGCCATATGTCATTGTTTCCCCCCTGGGCCGCCGCGCCGGAGATAAGCCCGGATAGATCCTGGGCGAGTTCAAAGAGGGATTAAAGGGTCGGGATGGATAGCGAGTTCTTTTCTGACATGGTGGCGTCAAATCTGGTTGAACTGCTGTCTTTTGCACAAGGGGGGGTTGGTGCAGAGATTAGGGCCTACAAATGTGCATTGTTAGGCAGGCATTACCAGTACATAGGCAACTTCCACAAAAGCCGCCTTAACCCCTTCCCTTCAGATACGTCTCGCTTACCCCCTCCTCACTCCCCCTCAGAAACTCCTCCAACCCGGTCAACTTCACCCCCCACTCCTCCGTCTCCTCCCTCTTCATAAACCTTCCCATCACCCTCACCGCCAACCCAGTCGTAACAAACGGATTCTCGCCCTTCTCCCTCTCAACCTTCTCGTCACTCACCTCCTCAAACCTTATCTCCCTCCCCGTCACCCTCCCCAGTATCTCCATCACCTTTTCCGGCGTTAACTCCTCCCCAACAATATTTACCTCCATCCCCTTCAACCTCCCCACCGAATCTTTAAACGCCTCCACGGCAAACTTGGCAATATCCACAGTAGCAACAAAAGGCAGTTTCACTCCCTTTTTGAAAGGCATCCTCCAGACACCGGGTTTCCTTCAGCCCGGGGTACATCCCCACCTTTGGCTCAAGGAAATTCTCCATGAAGTTCGCGCCTCGCAGGATCGTCCAGCTGTCCCAGTCCCCAAGCTTGATTTCATTCTCGATGGCTTGCTTAGACTTGAGGCTGGCGACTATGACAGGGCTGCTGTCTCTGTCGACGTTGAAGTGCTCTTTCAATGAGGACAGAGCGGCGGCGCTGGAGTAGACGATTTGTTTGATGCCGGCGGATTTGGCGAGGGAGGGGAGGTTGTCCCATGACCCCTGGGTGAGGGTGACGCCGAGGAAGGAGAGGGTGGTTGTTGCGGGGGAGGTGAGAGAGCGGACTGTGGCGTGGACGGGGCCAAAGGGGGGATTGGGAGCGGAGGAGGCGAGCGAGGTTCAGGCCCTGGGATCCGGTGGCAGAGGTGAGGAATATGGTTGGGTTTTGGGGGTTGGTGGTGGTCATGTTGATTTTGGGGGGTTAGGTGAGAGTGTGGCTTAGACGAGAGAGGGGGATCATCTGGCAGTGAGATGGTGGTTAGTTGGCTGTCATGGCAGTCATGGTGGGCGGGGAAGGTCAACTTATACTCTTTCTTGTCATGTTCTTATCTTTCCGGCTTGCCGCCCTGGATGGCATGATGGCGGCATGAGATGGTACCTTCACACCCAGAGAGTGTCTTGCTTCGTTCAATTTGACGTTTCCAGTGTTTTTGCAACACCAACAGGCAGTCAATGCCGGACCGATATGAGGTAGCACTGTGCCTACACTGTGAGTAGATGACATTCCATTGGCCAGTCACAAGTTCCTCAGCGGCGGAAACCCGCCAGTTCTGCTGACAACAGCATCAGGACTGAAAAACGCCACCGCAGCTCGTTCTACACGTCTTCAACTCGACGCCAAGTGGACAGCTCCCCAACCTCTGGCATAACCGCGCCGTTCACCCCATCCCCACGACTGTGGCAGTAGAGTGTCTTTTTGCCCGTTTTGCCTGGATCATTTTAAGCCACTGTGTTTTCGATATATTCCTCCCCTCGACGTTTGTACAGAGGCGCCTGCTTCTCTGGAGTCGCGAGAAGGGTAAATGGGAGACCGAAGAGGTTAGTCCTGAGATGTGCAGGCAGATGTGGAAGAATGCTAGGTCGCGCTCTCCTAGGAAGAGAAGCGCACCGAGGTCCGACGATGCCGCTAATGAAATACTAGCAATGGAAAGCCCCAGTCCACGTGATAGCGGCTGCTTTGGAAGAAATACTCTGGAGAACGATGACTGTTATAATGACGAGTTCGTTTATGCGAAGTAATATCAGGAGGAGCGTTTGGGGCGGCTACGGAAGCGGAAGCGTAGCTCCGAGGAGCTTGGTGATGTTGAGCTCATTTGCTACAGTGGTCTAGGAGCTTGGCCACTAAGATATAAGCTCCGATCTATACTTATTTTGAGGACCAGCCTTGTCTGTCAAAGCTTTCAAATATCAATCTCAATTGGAGTTTTCGCTGACAGTCCCTATTCCTCCCTCCTGCTCTTTTGTAAACCCTGCACTTTGACTTCCTGGTTAAGTTTTCCAGTTTAAGGTCACTTTTATTCTCATATGCCCGTTTCCACCTCTCGACTATCCGTTTAATTACCCTCTATTTTATATTTTTAAATAGTATAGTAAGGTGTCACGGTTCAGAAGAAGCGGGGACGCCAGGACCAGTGGGACTGGAGCGGGCGGTTAAGTGGGGCCTGCGGGGCAGGAAATAGCACGGGCCAGGAGATCTAGGATTTGGAAGGTAGATCCATGGATCTAGAGTTTGGAAGCTAGATCCAGAGGATTTAGGAAATAAGAGATAGATCTAGGTACGGAGGTACTTGGAGCCCTAGGTCTATATACGCGGAGGGACTGGCCGGGTTAGATAGATAGTTCCGCAGTATGTAATTTAAGTCACAGTTATTAGTATCTAGACTATTGTAATTGAGACAAGCCACTTATTATACACTGTTTAGCTGTACCGAACTAAAATTATTCAGAAGTGCCTTCGACTAGTATTCCTTTTAAAGGTTCTGGATAGAGGTTCGTTATATATTATAAGAGGAGAAGGCCGGTTTAAAGAAGCTAAACATTACTTTTATACTTTTACTTAAAGTCGCCCAGACTTTCCGAGTCTAATAGGCTCCTAATATTATCTAATTTAACTAACTTTTACTACGAACTTAATTACCGGTAAACTTAATATTATAGGGAGAATTTAGGGCCGAGGTCTAGCTCTTATTTTTTTCCTTAGCTAGGTAATAATTTATGGAAAAGATATAAGCTTTTTAAAGTTATGAGCCTTCGAAAGGATACCGATGGATATTACTCTTCTTAACTCCTTCCTAAAACTTTAGGATTACTTTAGACTACCCCCTCCTAAAGCCGCGCAATCGTGACTTAATTAGCGCTCGGGCTTCCCTTTTTTTTAAGATACGATGGAACTACTTTAGGTTAACTATAATAGGGTTTTTTTTCTAACTCCTATATATGCTATCCGCACGCTTTAGCCCCTTACTAACCGTCGTTAATACGGCATAAGTGAAGGCTTCTAGGTAGTTCGTAGCTATATCCGGATTCGCTTTTAGGACTAAGATAATGGTGATCCAAATAGCTGTATGTACCCCCGTCTTCCAATAATCTAGCAAAATAGCCCCTGCCGAGGCTTCCGCAGCCACCAGAATCGCATAAGCGTACTAGTAATTCCAACCGGCCGCAAAAGCCAAGCTGTTATCGGTATATTGGTTCGTAAAATACGGTAGCGTGATGCTTGTTATCGGGAGGTAGGTTGTTATTTCAGCAATATTTATTCCTGCCCCTAACTACTAATAAATTGCATCGTTGAATAGCGCCGCAATTATTTGCCCTACGGTAGGGAAGAGAGAAAAGCTAATAGTATTTCCTCTGTAAGTTTAAAGACGAGGTGACGAGCCTATTTAAGGTAGTTAAGTTAAGAAAAGAACGAAAAAACGCTTTAAAGGAGACGGATGTAGTAAATACTTAGTATATATTGTAAGTAAATAAGTGTTACGCCCTAAGTATAATAACCCCGTGAAGGAACCACTGGGTGGTTCCCGAGGTGCTGGAATACTTTAGCTAATTATTGGGCTAGGGATAGGAAAACCTATAAAGTCCCTATGTAACTAATCAGGAGGTGCTTAGTTTAATTAGTAGCTAAGACCACTGAGTATATTAAGCACATCGATTATGAAAGATTGTTTAGTTTGCTTAGCCGCTAAGACCATTAAGTATATTAAGTAAGGTATAAAGATACTTTAGAAATATATGTAGATAGCTATATATAAATAGGAGGGAGCGCCTAGCGTTTTTTATATCGAGGAATTTAATTCCTTACGTAAGTAATTAAGTTTATTTATTTATAATCTACTCTTAAATAGTTCTTTATAGAACGACCTGTTATTGATAGTAAACCCCTTATTTAAAACGTTTATTATAACCTTTAATTATCTTATTATATTTACCTCTAGCGTACTGCTTTGCAGTCTGTATTTATTCCCGGTGTAGGTTGTAATAGTAAGGTAGTGTAAAAGCTTAATTCTATTTAACGGTGTATATAACGGGAGAGTATTTAATAAAGCTAATAGACCTTAGTATAGATCCCGCATACCGATTTTATAATATTATACTTTAAAAGAAAGTATGGAAAACTAGTATATTAATTTAATAATCTATTTAATTTAAAAAAAAAAGTATTTAAAATATATTAAAAAAGGAGCCTTTTATAGATATTTAGTTTCTATACCGCTCCTTATTTTTCTTTTCGAATCTCTTCGATTTAGTAATACTATAGTGGTTCGTATTATTAATTAGCTCGTCGGAGTCCCCGGTAATCCATTAGAAATAGTAGTTTAATTATATTAAAGAGCGCCGAATATTACGGAGTTCCGGTACCGTTTCGAACTTAATTACGTTAGAGAGTACCGAATAATATAGGGTTCCGTTAGCGTAACGAAAGTGTATTACGGTCCACTATAACTCCCGGAGTTCCGGGCTATTACGGGCGCTGTGGCCTACTATAACCGTTATGTCCCACTATTACGGTTATTGTGGTCCGCTATAACCGTTATGGTTTTAAGCCGTTAAGTGCTGCAAGTGCTGGAAACTATAAGTAAGAAAGCACTATAAAATCCATAATTAAGTACTATATTTTAATATTATTCTTACGCCGCTATACTTTATAAAAGGGTATGCCGGTTTTTTTAATACTATTTATATAGGAAAACCGTGCCTCGTGGCCGGGTGAAAAACTTATATCGGTAGTAAATAGGAAACTAATCTAAGGGAAATAATATAATAATTACGAATTAAGGGAAAAGCTTTATATAAAGCTTTAAGGACTAATTGTCCTCGACTTTAGCCGCCTTTTTTACCTTTTCCTCTTTCTTTCCGGCCCCTACGTCTCCGTAACTTAGCTTCGACGTTAGTCTATATTTTACTAGGCGGCCTAAGCCTATTAGCTAATCTAAAACCTTTCCTAATAGCTATTAGTTCCGGTGTTTTATACCCCGAAGTACGGTGCTAAGATCCCGGTATATGCGGATGTTGTTTTTCGGCTAGGATCTAGGCTTCGGTGGTACTGGGCACTATATAACAAGGTGCTCGATTGTTTTACGGCCCTCTCTATAGGTACAGTGGGAGGTAGCTAAGCCTAGGACTTACTGTTTGAATAGGAAGTCCCGTAGACCTGTCGCTCTTGTACGAGCTTAAATAGTAGAGAGCTCTCTGCTTTAGTTAAATCCTTGTGTTTTTTTAGGGTCTTATTTGTGAAAAGTGTTTCTGGCGGTCCCTCGTTTGCTAACCTAGTAGGTTAGTCTCCGACCTGCTTCTTCCAGCAGTATTTCTATGCCTAGTATAGTGCTTTTTCTGCCGCGGATACATATCTCTGTCTGTGGCTCTCTCTATGGCTTTCTCCATAGCTCTCTCTGTGGCTCCTGTACTGGCTAATCCAGTGGTCGATGGTAGTAGCGGCTCTCGAGATAACTGTAGGTTCTTGTGGGCGGGTGAGTTATCGTTCTGGTCTTTGTCTTTAGAATCGTCGGTATATCCTATTACAGGCGATAAGAGATATATATACCTATATATATAGGGTAATGTATGCAAACGCCTAATTATATTTATTGGATATATTCTTGGGGGAATTCTAGTTAAGGAGGTGGGTGATATGTCTCCAATTTCTAAATTAATTAGTGAGCACCAGGGTCTTTCGATAGCTAAATAATGGACTGCCGCCCAACTAACTCTTGATATTGCTAAGTAAAGGCGATAAGGACGATCTTGCGAATCTTAAAGCCACTACCGGCGCCCTGTTCTTCGGAGTGCCTAATCGTGGCATGGACAGTTCCGCCCTGCTTGCCATCATCGGCTCGCAGCCAAGCCAAGAGCTTCTTCGGTCACTCAGCATTAACTCCCCGATCCTCAAGCAGTAGCCGCAAGACTTCCCGTCCATTTTCAGCTTCCACGACTCGGTTATCTTCTCCTTCTTTGAGACACGGGTCTTAGGCACGGCCAAAATGGTGGGTAAAAATAGCAGCCTCCCGAACAACGCTTTCTCGTTTCTCTACTTCCTCTTCCCCGGACTAATCAATCAAAACACATCTCTTGGAAAATGGAAAATTAACAATGAATGGCGACCCCGTGGTTTTAGTGGACAGGGATTCAGCGACTCATAGCCGCCCCTGGGAGGTGGATGACACCTACATCATCCCCATCAACCGTGCCCACTCGGACTTGGTAAAGTTTGAGCGGCATAGCGATGACTACGAGACGGTTCTCCGCCATTTGAAGAGGTTAGTGAGGACGTCAAAGGATGTTGTTGCTCGACGCTTTAGCTCCGGAGTGTAAGATTGAAGGTGCAAAATACATTGTAAGGGTATAACAGAACTGCAAGAGCCCCCCCGGACACGCTATAGTAAATCCCATATACACCACAGCCCGACCCAGAGATAATTCATTTATACGCTTACCTTCTACGTAGTCACCCGCGGTCTCCCTAAATGACACCCCTCAAAGTCGTAACTAACGTCGCCAAAGCTGATCTTGTACTTGTACTAGCGCCTTCTCTAAAAGCAACGCCGTTTCCTTTTAAATATTATTTCCCTATCTCGGTTTACCGAAATATTAAATAGTTCCTAACTTCATCGAGTATATAAGATTTTGTTTTTATATTAACTAGTTAATAATGTTACTATGTGGTAGTTAGGCATTAGGTGCCGGGTAGGTCTTCCACACCTGTCCACATACCTACCAGAGAAACAACTCTATCAAACCAAGTCTAACCTTAACGCCATACTAATATAGGACTAGTTCAACCTAGGCCATCACGGCCTTGTCAGCACTTAAAAGGGAGGCCTGGAAAACAGCAATGAACATGAAACACTAGCAACTAACAATGCTGGCATCTGCATATCTTAGGTAACCCAAATCTAAGCACAACCTAACAACATCCCAGACACTTTATCCAAAACTCCAAAAACCACGAAAAACTCTCACCAACTCTACAAATATGTCTTCCTAACTGCCTCCTCATTCCTCTTCACAAACTCCTCACACCCTGTCAACTCCAAGCCCCACCTTTCCGTCTCCTCTTTTTTCATAAACTTCCCCATCACCCTAATCGCCAACCCAGCAGTAATAAACGGATTTCTTTCCTTCTCTCTCTGAACCTCCTCATCCGTTAGCTCCTGAAATCTCATTTCCCGTCCCGTTGCCTTGCTCAACGACCTCATCAACTCCTCGGGTGTTATCTCATCCCCAACGATATTCACCTCCTTCCCCTTTAGCCCCCCCTCCGGATTCTTAAAAGCCTCCAACGCAAACTTGGCGATATCGGCCGTATCCACAAATGGGAGCTTTTGCTGTGATTTGAACGCGACCTTGAACACCCCCGTTTCTTTCAGCCCTGGATACATCGCAACTTTGGGATCAAGCAGATTCTCCATGAAATTCGCGCCACGAAGGATAGTCCAGCTGTCCCAGCCACCGTTCCTAATTTCCTTCTCAATAGCCTGCTTCGACTTCAGACTGGCGACCATAAGTGGGCTTCCGTCTTTCTCCACGTCGAAGTGTTCCTCAAGGGAGGATAGAGCCGCTGCACTGGAGTAGACGACTTGCTTTACACCAGCGGCTTTGGCAAGAGACAGGATGTTCTTCGCTTGAGTGAGTTCATGGGAGAAGTCGGTGAAGTCAATGATGAGGTTGAGGAAGAGTGCGGTGCAACCCCTGAGGGCTTGTTCAAGGGCCGGGAGATCATCCCAGGAACCGAGGGCGAGGGATACACCTAGGGAGGAGAGTTCCTGGGCAGCGGGTGAGGTGAGGGACCGGACTGTGGCGTGGACTGACCAGGGGGGAGATTGGGAGCGGAGGAGGCGGGCGAGGTTGAGGCCTTGGCTACCGGTGGCAGAGGTGAGGAAGATTGTTGGAGATTGGGTGATCATGTTGAGTTTGAGTGAGGTTGTCGCCTGAGAATGTGAATGATTCTAGAGAGGGATATCATTTAATGGGAGATATAGAGTCAGCTGGGGATTATTGTGGATGGGACGGTCAATTTATAAGGTGTTGAGATTGACTCCTTCGCGGCATTCCGCCCTCGAATTGACCTTGTGCTTGTGGGACGGTTGAAGCGAGGAAGCTCGGACATGTCGGCAACTACTGAAAAAGCCGCATGACACCGCAGTTGAGTGACGAAAGATACGTTCCTGCAATAATTCGACTTCCACAATACCGCAGCTCGACCTTGTTCTTTGTAATGTCTCTTTTGGTGCTAGCAGCATCATGTCTAAGTGCACTGTACTAGCACTGTGAGCCGACGACATCCCATTGGCCGGCCACAAGTCCCCAAGTGGGCGGAAATCCGCCAGCTATGCTGACAACCTGCATTCTTAGACATTAACAAACACGCCATCAGTTCTGTCGTTGTCTCCGCCGACCGCTTTGCAGGCGCCTGTGGTTGACATTCGCCAGTCTCCATCTTAGCGAGTCACAATACTGAACTGTTGAGGCACTGTACAGAATAACATGTCACTGTCAATCTCGGCCGTTGAACGCAACAACCCACCTCCGCGGCGGAAATCCTGTTCAGCCTGCATCAAGGCCAAACGACGATGTACACAAGAAACACCAGCATGCCAGCGGTGCACCCAGAGGAGCTTAGCCTGCCAATACCCGGAAGGGCGAGTCTCAAAACGACCCTTGCCAGCAAGCACACCCAGTAATAACCCATCCCACTCGTTGACTGGACCACCATCCGCGCTTCCAACTCCTGGATCATCATGGGACTTCGCGGTCTGGGAGAACCCCTCAGCATATCCAGAGTCACAGGAGCCGGTCAACGCACATTCCATACTCTTGGATGGTGCAGACGCTTTGGACCTTTTTAACTTTAACACTGTTGATCCCACCCTTGGGGATCTTGGTGTTGCCGCTAATGACTCGGCACAAATTCCGCGAGAAATGGCAGCTGGGGTACCGGATGACATGGGTACCAACAGAATAATATATGACTTAGTTATTCCTGGTCCTCCGGCAGCCCTCCCTCAAACCGCAGCCGTAGCCTGGGCTTTCAAGAACAGACTCAACTTCGCCCTCGATAAAATCCGCGATGCCCCCCGACGGATGGTATGTGAGAATCAAACACCATGGTCTCACCCGTGTCTTTATGAACACAGTATGCCGCAGTCAATGCAAGGTACCTCTTTCTCCCATTTCTGCCATCTCAGACCCTAACCTTTTCACAGACGCCTACTCCTCCTGTGCCCTCCACCTCTCCAAAAACCCAATCAACACCGACATCATAACCCGCAACATCGAATCCCGCATCACCACCCTCCTCTCCACTCCACTCCCCCTCTCATCCCCCCGAGAACTCCTCTCCCGAGTCCAGTCCCTCCTCCTCTACCAAATCCTGCGCGTCCTTGACAACTCCTACAAGTCCTTCTCCGCCATAAATGACACCATCGCCCCCCTAGAAGAAGCAGCATTTGCCCTCATGTCTCACATCACCTTTGAAGAAGGAACTTTTGACAGCCCCTCCGATCACCCACTTCAACCCCCCACGTCTCAACAACCCCCCGCAAAATCTGATGAAATCCTCCCACTCTACCCACTAGACACAACCCGCAAGTTCTGGGAGGTTTGGGTGTTTCAAGAATCAGCTCGTAGGACTTTCTTGATCGTCTTCTTTTTCGTCCAGATTTATCGACTGATGAAGGGTGAGGTACCGACGAAATGCGATGGGAGGCTGGGGATGAATAGCTCTTTTACGTTAGGCGAGGGGGTGTGGAAGGCGAGGGATCCGTTGAGTTTTGGGATTGCGTGGGGGGAAGGGAGGAGGTGGGCGGTGAAGAATGCCAAGTAAGTTCTTTCTCCTGAGAACAAAAGATGAATGAAGGCTGATGATGAATGGGGATAGTTTTAACGCTGCTTTAGGAAAGGCAAGAGCGGAGGATGTGGATGTATTCAGCAAAATGGTGCTGAGTAGCTTTTTGGGTATTGACGAGGCGAGGGGGTGGTTGATGAGCACTGGGGGGGATTTGTAGGTGGGAACTGGGACGGCCACGCTTTCTCTGGTTCTGGGATGCTGAATTATCACAATTCTGGACTTTACAAGTGGGGGAAGGAATGAAAGATTGTGCTCAAGGGAGCTTGGTGTTGACATATTGGGAACAGAGAAAGCTTTCAGAGGCTTTGAGTAGTAGAATATGCGAAGTATCATTAGTCAACGGAGTCGAAGCAAAGCCGGCAGAGAAGATAAAGCCAGAATAGTAAGTTCTGTATCGCAATCAATTCTCCAACGCCATGCTATGACCCTTCAACTGTCAAATAATGCCGATGCCTAATAACTCTAACAAACAATACTCTATACCACACAGTGTCTACCTCTTACATCTCCTCTCACTGCTATTCGCCATCCTCCTCTTCTTCCTCGTCCCCATAGTCCTCCTCATCCTCGTCCGAATCTTCCGACTCATCTCCCTCGTCATCTCCCAGACAAACATCAATCTTGATCCCCTGTTTCTCCAAAGCAGCATGCATCGTCCTGAAAGCCCCCTTGACTTGAGCAAGCTCACGACGACTCTTCACCAGCTTCGCCCGCGTTCTCTCCAACTTGGACTGAGTCTCCTCAAGCTCCTGCTTGGCCTCAGCATGGCCCAGTCCAACCTCATTCAACCACTCCCGAAGTGAGTCAATCTCGTTCTGCAGATGCTTAATCTTCTCTATCTTGTTCATTCGGTTCTTAAGATTGGCAATATTGTTCTAATTCTAGTTGATGTCCTCACGGTTTTGCAGCAGCGCCTCGTTCAGCTTTGAGCCCGTCCCTTGAAAAAGCTCCTCCTCCGCAAGCTTGAGGCTGGGTTGGATGTCCCAGATCTCTTGATTGCGGTCGTTATTGTTGATTGTCATGCCATCCAGAACCTTGCTGGTCAGATTGGCTGCACTAACAATGAGGAGTTCCTTCATAGCTGAGTCTTCGGTCATCGCAATAGCTTGCGCCAGTTGCGAGGGATCCACAGCCTCCTTAACCACCTTGACTATCGCGTCGGCTAGTGGCTTGGGCACCCTCGCCTTATTCGCTGTCATATCCTTGACCATCCGAACAACGGAATTGGTGGGCGGGTTGGTAGCGACGCCACCGACGGCAAGACTGAAAGCAGCGGGCGCACTGCTGCGTGGGGCGAAGACAGAACTGGTTGCAGACACTGGAGCCGGAGGAGCGGTGGAAGAAAGAGACAAGAACATACCGCGGGGGGATGGCGGCACTGAGAAGGTGCAGACGAAGCGAACTCGGAGATCGGCGAAGATGGAGCGGGACGAAACGGCAAGTGATGGGGAGGGCCAAAGGTGGGCGAATTGGTAAAAATTGAAGCAGACTCCTAAACACCCATCAGCAAAATGAATAGACAAAAGAACTGAGTAAGTCACACGACGAACATCGGGTCATGTCAGTTCTCCATGCCACACCAAGCCCCAGAAGACTCCGAACATTCGCAAACAAAACCACCCGGGTACCAGACTGAACTGTGTGCCACTCGAACGTCTTCTGCACTGAGCCCCACAAGTCAGTCCCGCTCTGAGGCCCAAAGGGCAGCAGAGGACTATAGACTCCAACCCAGTGACCAACAAGGTTGTCAGGCAGCCGCCCCAGAGGCTTTCCACGGCATGGGAACAAAGCTTGATGTCAAAGAAAGATGTGAGGAGCAAACACTGTGCCAACCGACTGGTCCCAAAATTGTCACTGGAGTGGTTCCCAAAGTGGCAGTCATGGCAAGCGGACATTGCAACTCGGACCCTTCTCTGATCCAGAGCGCGACTCTCGAAATGTTTCAAGCCAGACAACAAAATTTCCCGGTTGAGTCTTCGAGCAAGACTTGGTATTCTTGCGTCAAACGACTAGTCGCATCTCTGATCAAAGAAGGGCAGCGGTGACTGGCAATGTTGGCAGATTACTGCTCCGTCAAACCCTCTGAGGTGAACACTCCCCCGGATACCCACTAGCGCCCCCAGAGCCAACCCCCAGATCGAACCCAGCAAGGAAAACAGATATGACAGGATGCAGGGCCAGCAGGTGAGTGACTTACCAAATTTTCCTCGACTCTCTTCCGCTTGAAAGCGGACTGCTCGGGCATTGTGAACGCAAGGTGAGGCGTTTACAGGGGAAAGGAGAGTAGTTCACGGGGGAGAGGAGAGGCGTTTGCAGGCGGCCAGGCGAAAGGAAAAGGTCCTACTGGCGGTGGTGTGGCGAAACAAAAGAAGCGACCTGAGAAAAAAAGTCTAGTTTAAGCCAACAAAGGAAAAGCAAGAGAGGAAGGAAGAGAGTGGTTGGGGATCTGGAAGTCTTTATACTCTGCGGGTGGTGGTCTGTGCACGCCTGCAAATCTCGCAAAGTGTGCAAATTACCAATGCTTCTGTGTGAATTGCTCTGTGAATTGCTATTGTCGTTGCTATTGTGATGGTCGAGTGAACAGGCGTGAGTAGGGTGGTGGTTGAGAAGTGGGGCGGCGCCGGAGCAGCCTGAGGTTACTCCCAGGCTGCGAGTCTCAGCTCAAAATCAGATCAAGAAGTTGCAAAAAGAGCAAGCTAGCGGGACATGATCAATGCGATTGGTGGCTCGAGGAAGCTTCCGGAGCTTGAACTCGGCCAATGGTATCTTTGATTGCAAAGAGGACTCGGATGCCTGAGCCAGTTACCCAGGCGAGAGTTATTTCATGGGAAGTAAACAAAGGCACTGTGATATCCGCGTGACCGATGACTCTTCTAACTTGAGACAAACATCGGATTCACTATCTCTTAATGATGTCATCCGGTTCAACAAACTGCTGCCTTGCTCCCTTGCTCACAGGTTGACATCATCTTCACTACTCACAGGCTGGCATCTTACCAGAGCCTGGGGCAACAGATAAGAATGTCTGCCCTGCGCCATTGAGAATCCCAACGCGAACACAAATAGCCCCGAGGGCCTTGATGCACTATATAGAAGCTCAATAGATAAATCATGCGGTGTTTCTTCTTCTAAGTATAACAGGCTTAGGGTTCCATAATCCAAGCAACCATGTAGCAAACTGTGGTTCTCCGCCCGGTCACAAAACCCGGCACTAGGATCGCTCAGGTTGCTCCAGCTTGAATCTCCCAAAATCCTAGTTTAGTTGCTCCGTTGGCAGTCATGATCAAGAGAAGCACAGTGGCCAGGCAGCTGCCTAGCCAAAGCCCTTCCACCCCTAGAGCCGGTGACGCTGGCTGGTGTTCATCCTCAATCACCTTCGTCTCCTCAGCAACCTGACGTGAGTCTGGGGTCAGCAGGTGATGGGTTCCGAGCTGTTTAAAGGACCGAAGGTTCATTGTTACATTCATGTCTAATGTTTATTGTTTTCTTCGAGAAATGTTTAGTCTCGGTGCCTAGGTATGTTAGATACTCAAACACGTTAATCACAATCATAGTTACGTATAATTTCTTGTGGGCCGTCAATAAACTCCAAAATAAATTCCAGAAAAAGAACTGGATGGGGGAGTCCAACCCACCACCAAGCGAAGGGTCAGGCCGGTCTACGCACACAACTCTTGACTGGCCAGGTCGGGTTGCTCGCGTCTCTTTGACCACTGGGTTATACACAAGCTGCAGTGTTAGCTACTTTGCTGGTGTGATGAGCCAAAAGGTGGTATATATTTCGCCGTCTTGTCTCTGTTGCTCCCCTACCACCACCACCTGCACAAAACCGTCACTGCCACCGCCGCGATGCCCAGCTTGCTCCCTGCACCCATTCCAGGTGATGCTGCCGCTGAAACCTCCTCTCCCCCACCCACCGACTCGATCGCCCTACTCAGCGGCTTAAACCAGCACTCGGCCACCTTCTCATTCCCGGCATTGTTAGGATGCACCCCATCGCTGGTCATACTATCCGTGTCGAACCCCGTCCAACAATCCACCACCTCGATCACACTCTCCGTTGTATTCATCCCCTTAGCCCACTCTGGAATCGCTTCATTCAACCTGACCACTCTCTCCCCACACTCTTCACAAAACACCGAGTCCAACGGAATGATCTGAGCAACGATAATCCTCATGACCTTCTTACTCTCCCTCATCCAATCGACCATCGTCCCAAACGACTGCAAGATCTCCGCCGTCGGCTTGTTGTTCAACACGTCGTTAGTTCCCAAGTGCATCATCACCACATCAGGCTTGGAACTCTCCAGCCACGGAACAAGTTTCCCTTCCGAGACGATTCCCGTGGCCTGTATCATAACGTGCCCTTCGTTTGCCCCGTCATATTCGAAATCGCACTGTTGACCAGACCGGGAGCCGACGAACTTGGTGTTGGTGATGGAGGCTTGCTGGAGGCGGCGCCAGAGGAGGGCTTGCCAGCAGCTTTCGGGGCCGCCGGTGATGGAGTCGCCTAGGGGTAATATCCTCACTGTCGACTGGGACCATACTGGGAGAATTGAAGCGCTGAGAATGACGATGAGAGGGTACGAGCTGTTATGTGACGGGGAGAGTCGCATCTTGACAGCTGAGGCGGGAGACAGTCAGGAGGCCCCGAGGACACTGACCATGTTCTTTCTGATGGGAGAAGACGGCATTTTAAGAGCCCGAGGCTGACGTGTTATGATGCTCCGTATGTGTGATCCTTGGCGGCCCCTTATCCCCTCTTACCTAATGATCCCAGGACTTCCAGCTGTGGATTGGCAAAAGGGGAAAACAAAGCGCTTATTTCCAGCCTGGGTCTAGAACCAGCTGCCAACCCTCTGGTACTAACCCATGCTCCGCCTCATTCAGGTACCCGTGTGGGATTTTACACAAGGCCCGCGCATTTACGACGGCGCAGTGGCCCGTTAGCGACATCGATAGTTCTGGGAATAACTTCAACAAATCTTTGAATGACAAAACATTTTTTTCTTCAACAGAACCTACAACATATCAAGCTTTGGTAGCTTGTCTCGTCACAGGCCGACAGATGGGTAGCTCATTCTACTCCAGTCGACTCCCACGTCCTGGAGGTTCATAGATATAACCGCATTCAATTAGCCAATTGAAGACGAGCGATGGGAATAACCTCACGAGTTGGATTTTTTTTATTTTTTTTCACCCAAACAGCCATCTTTACCCCATATGTGTGTGTTCGAATGCTCTTCTGCCGGCGCCAGAAAATTCAAAGCACCTATGCCATCCCTGATGATGTTACATCAGCCGCCATGCCAAACTCCATCACATGGCAATCCGACTCAACCCCTTTCTCCGTGTCACTGTCCAGACAGCCGTGCAACATCATGAGTCCCGTCGCATTGGCATTGAACATAATTCTTAGGAAGAGGTTAGCCCAACTTTTTCTTTCTCCTGCCCACGGCAGCAAAGCCCAAGTGTACTAGAAAATGCTCACTCTGGAGACCCCGAACACGTCCACGTTTCCCTCAAACTCAAGCTCATATCATCGAAGTCAAATTGAAACTCAACCCCAGGGTCGCTGCACTGGGACCACTGCAGCTTTGCTAGGTCAACGTCCTGCGCCAGATACTCCACCGTTCTGTTCGTCGCCAAGGAGTAAGACGTGAACCCAAACGTGCCCTTCGAACCCCCGTTGTCCCAGTCGTATACCTTTAGTACCAGGTCATCGATCTTCCAGTAGGAAGGGTATTGGGAGGTTGCGGTGGAGGTGGATGCGTGACTGAAGGTCCCTTCAAAGAGTTCGTACCTCTTTATACCCGATCACCCAGTACCGAGGTGACTAACTTCCTTCAACAGCTACATGGCCAACATCGGTCCCGGCGCCCCAGTGATGAACAAGGAGGCTGTTACAAGCGTCACGACATTCCGCTCCTCGGAAGCCTTCTTTCTGCAAACAAATGGCATGTCTAGCTCTTCCAACACCCACAGGGTATCACCTATTCTCCGCATTCGCTGGTACGAGTCCGACGAGACCGGTGTCGGTGACAGCAAGTTTGCTGCCGTCACACTTGGAGAAGATTATATCGAGCTGTAGATGATCGGGTGATCAAAAAGTGGCCGAGGAAAGTAGGGATTACAAAGGCTCACTTCCATAGCCGTCACCTTTGGCCAGCGTTCTGTACCAGCGTCGAAGAAGATCATACTTGTGCTTGACCGGATCGATGCGGTATCCACCTGTCGCTGATGCCGCCTTCGCTATTCATCCGAAGCCAAGGGTTGATTTGAGTTGCAAGGAAATCCCTCCAGTTATGGAACTTTGAGCATGTATGATATCGGTAGTAGCGCCCAAGACCACAGAGTTTGTCCCATTCAGAGAGTGGGAAGAAATCATCGGCGATGTCGGTGAAGATCTCGGGGGCTGAGCGAGAATGGTCCACCTTGATCTCTGGTAACATGGTCCAAGCCTCTGCTTCTGGAATGCGTTCGGCTTCCGAATATTATTTCATGCTTTTCGGGTATTGCTGAACAGCATTATCGTGCTCGGCATTTGCAAGTGAGAGGATGGCGGTCTCACTTCGCGGCTGTTCTCACAGCTCTCGTCGAGATAAACGATGACTCTGGAAGCTGTCTGGTAAATACATCTCATGAGATTGACCTGATGATTTCGCTCAGACACAACCGACTGGTTGATACAGATCGAGTCGACCCACGCAATCCGGTCAGCTTCACGGCTCCGGAGGCGCTTGAGAGCTGCATGACAGTTGGCCGTGATGCATATTTCGGTGACTGGTTTGGCGCTTGACTCGTCTTCGTCAGAGAGCACCTCAATCGTAGAGGCCAATGTTTGATCCCCCCCCAGGTGTAGGAGAGCGCTTCGTGGGAAGGAGGAGTTCGATTCGAGAATTTAACAGGCGTATTCTGACTGGCTCCTCTGGAAGACCTGGAAGCAGATTCAAGAGGCGAATTGAATCATCGAAATCCAGCGGGAGGCCTAGATAAACCTGATGGGGTGTCTTTTTCATTTTATCGTCATGGATAAGCTTTTTTCAAGAGCAGTGAATCGGGAAAAGGCGGTCACTCTGGTCCAAAAGGCAGGTTGGGCACCAAACAGCCGGGGCAGAGGTGTGAAAAGCCTGGGTGAAAGTGCGACTCCAGGCACCCAAACAGCCCCGTGGTATGCACTAGAAGGGGGTGTTTGGCCCTGCGCCAACGCAGCGACCTTACCAACCACAGTCTATCAAGCAGTGCAAACGTCGCATGCGCCATCCTGGCGATCAACCTTATACCCTTGGTAGTCCGGATCTTGCCCATGTCGTCCTGTTACGATGCTTTCTGACAGCATGCAAGAGACAGTTTGGAGCGAACAACAACCTGACGTCGGACCTATTCCCGGATGATATCCGGATTAGGGTTGCGAGTCAGAAGACTACGCCCCTCTGTTGGAGGCTTGAGAGGCGTGATAGGAATACGGAACTCCGTAAGGTTTGTTGGGAGGTCCCACCGATTGTGAAGGATAAAAGAATCTCTAGGCTGTAGAATTCATTTCTTCTTTCTTCCATCTTTATCTAACAATTCAATTTACTATTCAGGCCTACACCTGTGTCCAGCCGTAGGCCCAGGTCAGGAACCCATAGCCGTCAAAACAATTTGCTTCACTTGCTCCCCTGAGCGTCGTCACCGCCACGAAGAGCTGGGAGCGACGAAACCGTCAGACCCATCCTCACAAGTGAATATATCGGAGCAATGAAGCCGCGACCGCCAGTGAATTGGACGGAGCAACCTGACGGGAAGGGGGGGCATAAAGCTTTTGCCTGCGATCTCTGCCATGCACCTTACCACTTTTCACCAAACATGCCATCCGCACACTGCCTTTACCATACTTCTCTTGCCAACTTGATCACTTACCTATTCATTCTCCTCTTCGACACAGATCTCCACTAGCTTCCCGGCAGAGCCCATTTTATATACACATTTTATGCACCAGTACCGATCATGGGGTCAGCCGCTTCCTCGATCTGATCAGACGGGAAACGGAGCAGGGGAACAATGGCAACTTTCCCTACCGCGCCCTGGCTCATGATGTCCGGTTAGTCGTTATCCATTTGCACCTCTTGATGGTTTTCGTGAAAGATGTCGGCCTGCTAACCGATATTCTCGCCCTTCAGATCCCTCGACGTCTGCGTTCAACACCCCGAGATCGCAAAGGTTGCCTACTGGGAGTTGGACCCGTCAAAGCCAGTCAGTCTATGCGACAAGATCATTCGGCTCATCACCGCCCTCCCTCAAGTTCGCAGTCTGAGCTTGGACTTGCGCGATTTGGACAATGCTCAAGTTGGCCATATGGTCACGCTGCTTCATAAATCCACCAACATCCTTCCCCGTGTTCGACAAGTCAAATTCATCTCGGCTGAGGACGCTTATGGAGTGAGCGACAGCGCGTTCAGCCCGAGCCTTTGTGGGCGCCTCACGTCCGCTTTCTGCACCGCGATGGGTACCAAAGCCGACGAGCTTACCTTCATTCGAGGCTGCGATGCTGCCAACAATCAAGTCTTGCTCGACACGATGACAGCCTTTGCCGACATCCAACCAGGCGGCAGTCCCCGCCGCCAGCTGAGACGCCTATTGATCGCCGGTTTGGGGTCCGCAACCGGTCTCAATATCCTCCCAGCTCGTGAGATTCTGGAGACGGTCGTCGCGCCACACAGCGAGACTATTGAGACCATCTTTATCGCTGATGACGTGGACTTTGCACCTTCCGGTGGCCATCAGGACTTCAATACCAACCAGAAGGCAATTGACCACTTGGTCAACGCCCTGGCTGGGATGCCTGCCCTTTGCCGAGTCGCGTTCCCAGTGGTGGGATTTCGTGTTGAGGGTGTTGAGCGCCAGGACGACAAGAATCTCGAGAAGCTGGCTCTGGGTACGGCCATGAGGGCGATTGCGGGTGGTGTGTGATGGAGCAGCTTCCTCATTTGGAGCACGCGGCCTTCTGGACTTTGTGGCAGAATTGCGGTGTCTATTCGAGACGTATCGATGGGGATATTTATATCAGATGCTACGGTGTCCCTGATGATTGGGTGAAGCCTCTGCATGGACGGAGGGAGAAGTGGCCCATGGGGCTGTGGGGGTATCGGTGGTAGATCCGGGTGTTGCGTTGGGACCAGGTATCACAGGGCTGAGAGAGGAGATGTCTGTGCCATGGGCTGGAGGAAGCACCGATGGCATCGTGAGTCTCGGAGCCTTAGAGCCTGGAAATACGAAGAAAGTGCTTTTCACTGAGTGGGAGATGCACGTGGGCCAGTACTCCCGGCTGAAAGGGGACGTCTACATGATGGTTTGGGGGCATATGATTCTGATTCATGAGGTTGGGCATACCAAAAAGAGCTTTGATTCAGCGGATAGTATGCAAGGGCAAAGATAAAAAAATAAACAAAAGAAATTAATAAAATAAAAAAGTAAAATAAAAAAAGAAAATATAAAATAAAAGAATAAAAAAAATAACGGCTATTTGCACAGATTCTTGATCAAGTCATTGGAACGTGGCCATCGTGAGCGGTTCAAGGTTTGGCTTCTTGAATGCAAAAACTGCGACAAAGGACATGATATTCTTGGACTGATGATGCACCAGGGCTGGGGCCGACAACATGAGGAACTGGAATCGACGGGACATCGTTCATATTGACATTGCCAAACCTAAACAAACTCAGATAATGCCGAAAGAATGCGTGTTGATAACATCCACCAAATCAACCCTCGACCCTTGTACAAATCCCTTGTACTCTACGCCGGGAGAGCATTGATAGCCCTCACATGGTCAGTAACCAAGCAAGTAGCCAACGAAGAACCATAATAAATCGTGAACCCATCATTATGTGTCTGCCCAGTACTCAACTGATCGCCCCATTGCCTATTATTGATCACAATTAGCACATATATCATCACTTCTCAACCAGGAAAAAAGAAACCACCTACCAAAACAAATCACCACTCATCCCATCCCTGCTCAGCTCCCTCGACGCCTGCTGCCAGCCCTTCTGCACATTACACCTATCACTCTCATACCCATACTCCTCCAACAAACACGGCTTCCCCGCCGCCCTGCAAGCCGCCGCATGATCCTTAATCCACCCTGGACCAAAACTCGTCGGCACCCCCCAATGACCAGGATACATATGAAACGTCCCAAAGTCCAGATTCTTAATCTGCAGATTCTTGACGAAGTCGGTCCCCTCCCCATACTGATACGGATACGTCGTCTGCCCCGGCAACCCAAACCCCTCATCCCCAAGGGTGATCAAATGATCCTTATCCAAGCTCCGGATATAATCTGAAATCTGCGTCGCCCAGTTGAAAATAACATTCGTGTTGCACCCCTTGCACCTGGGCTCGTTGGCAAGTTCCCACGCAAAGATTGCGGGGCTGTTGACATATCGCGAGACGACAGCCTGGATGTAACGCTTGTACTGCTCCTGAGCGCGGGCGTTGGTGTACCAGGATTCTTTTGTGCCTCCAAAGGCGTTGACGTAGGCTTTCATGCCGCCAAAGTCATCCCAGTAGTTGACCAGCGCGATGATGAGCTTGATGCCGCGGGTTTCGGCTGATCTGACGAGGTAGTCGAGGCGTTGGAGGCCGTTGGGGCCGGTGTTGATTTGGGAGCCTGAGGAGGCGAGGCGTTGGAACCAGACGGTGTTACCGGATGGTTGGTTGTTCACGTCGTTGAAGCCCCAGACGCGGAGGATTTTGAGGCCCGAGGAGGCGATGTGGTCCACTGGGGAGTGTTAGTAACGGTAGAGGAGAGGATGGTGGAAGGGACGAACAGGTTGTGTCGACATCTCTGTTGTTGGTCAGGAAGCCAATCCAGTAGGAGTTTGTTCCTGCAAAGTAGCCGGTTTTGCCGTCGATCACGAAGCGGGTGCCGCTGACTTTGGCTGAGGCGGCTGCTCCTCCACCTTGTGCTTGGGGGAGGGCGTTGACTAGAGAAAGAAGGCCGAGGCCGAAGGCGAAAAGTCCCTTCATCTTGGTGGTGATCGGTTCCTCGTCGTGTTCTTGTCAAGATGACTTCCGACAGATAGCCATCAACCCGCCATCCGCCCCCATTAAATACTTCTCCAGACCTCTCATGTTCGCCGATGATGTTCAAGACCAAGAAGTTCGCTCTGGTCCCCTCCGAGGTGTGAGGCCGTCGATATGAGAAAGCTCACCAATGAAATATTAGCCGCCTCATGAGGGCGGGGCAGCGGGCTCCGGTTAGCCCGTATTGGAACAAGGTAAACAATGAAGTTGGGAGGAATGGAACAGTGTGAAAAGGGGTAAATAGTTATGCGAGGTGATCTCAAGTATAGTTACATGCGCACCGCTCAGTCTCCCGGCCGTAGGTAATGTGAAGCTGAGGAACACACATGTGAGGGGTCGAGCTTAGGTGAGGGGCTGAGGGGTTGAGGGGCTGGTGATGTCTCAGGTGAGAATTGCCCCGCAAATGTTGGAACCAACCCCAATTCTCCAACAGAAAAAGAGTCCCAATGATGGGCTTTGTTTTGTCCCTCCAATGGGCTTAGCAGGTCATGGGACGTGGCGAAAGGGACGCGCTGAGGGACAATTGAGGGCGGCTCAGTCATGCTTGAAACAAGCAATTTTTAGGGGTGGTCTGTGTCGGGCTGAGCCGCCGAGGACGAGGACCCTGGAAAATAAGCAACCCAACCGAATATGGCCTAGAACTGCCCGCCATCTCCATTGCGCCTGATCACGAACTGAGAGCATATCTTTTCATTCTTTCCCTTTCCCCTCCCTTTCCGGGTTGTCGGTTGCTTCTGCTGTGCTACGAGCGCTTCTTTGCTGCTTGCTGCCATCTCACCATCCAATGCCTATCCGTGTCAAGTCGCGCCCGCAGGGTGTGCAGCGCACCGAGAGCCTGCGCACCCCTTCCCCGCGCCACAAGTTCGGCTTCGTCGCGGAGCTCCCCGACATCAGCGAGGAGGACAGCTTCCGAGATGTTGTCAAGAAGCTTTCCGTGTGAGTATTTTCTACGGCATCTCCACAATTGGTCTTTTACTGATCATCTTGTCAGCTATATTGCCGACACCGTGGTTTTGCCCAGCACTTTCGAGCAGCTGAGGACCACTGCTGCCGGAGATGGCCTTCGTGCGCTCGTTGACCATCTCGGCCGAACATGCACTCACCCCGCCATTGTGAATGCCCTCCTCGCCCTGAAGTGGCACTATGGCACCAGCGTCGAGGATAAGGGCTTGATGGACGCCAGAGCCAACGCCTGCGAGATTGTCGCTTGGCGCTTTCTGACCCACCTGTCCGAGAGGGAGGCTGTCGATTATTGTCTCTATGAGATCCCAGACCCCAAGGATGTCGAGAGCCACAGCCCAACTGATGAAGAGGAGGGCGAGGTTGACGAGCACAGTGCGCTTCTGGCCCAGGCCTTACACAGCAGTGTCGGCTCATCCCGTAGGACACCCCATAGCGCAAGCACCAAGCGCAACCTCTTGCTCAGTTCCATCTCGCGCCTGACTATGAGCATGACGGGAGACGATGAAGATGGCGAGGGAGAGGAGGAGGATCCAACCGCCAACTTCACCAACCTCAATGCCTTGGAGATTGCCGCTATTGCCGACGCCAAGCGATTCCTCAGCCAGGCTGTTGTCCAGAAGATCATCACCGGCATCTGGGAAGGCTCCATCATCTTCTGGAAAGACCTCAGCGTGCACTCGGAGAAGAAACCTCAGTTCTACAACCCCAACACGGCCGACCCATTCTCTCGTCTCAGAGTCCCCAAGTATCTCAAATCTTTCGAAGTTTTATTTTTCCTCACCTTTTTGGGCCTGTACTATGGCGTTTTGGTCGAGCGGGATCCCACCCGCATCACGCCCCTGGAAATCTTCTTGTACATCTGGTTTGCCGCCTTTGCTTTGGACGAGCTGAGCGAGTGGATTGATGCCGGCTCCATTTTCTATGCTACCGACATATGGAACGTGTTTGACATGGCCATGATAGCAATCGGCGCCACCTTTGTCGGCTTGCGTATTGTTGGCTTGGAAACTCACAACGAGGAAATGGTGAACCTTTCCTTCAACGTCTTGGCGCTGGAAGCTCTCTTTATGGTTCCAAGGGTCTTTTCTATCCTGAGCTTGAGTCCATACTGGGGTGTAAGTCGATATCCTGAGCCGAACAGCTGATTGAAAGAGAAAGCGCTGACAGCCACACCAGACCTTGATTCCTTGCCTCAAAGAAATGGGCAAAGATTTCATCAAATTCATGGTCCTCGTCGTAGTCATCTACTGTGGCTTCCTAACCACCTTCTCCCTTCTCGGGCGCGAACACCTGTCGCTCCACGACATGGTCATGTCCCTGACCAAGATCTTCTTTGGTTCCAGCTTCGTCGGCTTCGACCTGATCCCCAAAATGGACACCCTGCTCGGCCCTCCCCTCATGATCATCTTCATCACCCTTAGTTCCATCCTGCTCACCGGCTCCCTGACGGGTATGCTCTCCAACAGCTTCTCCCGCGTCATCACCCATGCCCGAGAGGAATACCTCTACGTCTACAGCGTCTACGTCCTCGAAGCTTCGACTAGCAATCGGCTCACCCACTTTTATCCTCCGTTCAACCTCCTCGCCGTCCTCATCTTCCGCCCCCTTCGCCTCTTCCTCCCATCCGACAACAAGTTCCGTGCCGCGCGCATTCTCTTGCTCAAGGCAACTCACCTCCCCATCGTTGCCGTCATTGAATTCTACGAGTGGCTTACAATCGGCTCGTCAAAGGGGACGCAATACAGCGGTTTCCGCGGTCCCAGACAGGCCGTGATTGGGAGCCCTCATCCGGCTGCTGCGAAGAGGTTTGCGCAGGCTAGGCTGTCGAATAACAGCTTGCGGGCTGATAACAATAATCATCTGTCGCAGTTGAGACCGCCAGCGATTACGGCCATTTCCGAGGGCGCAATTGCCGGTCGGAGGGCGCAGCAGCAGGCGGCGGACGAGGCGGTGGAGGGGAGGGCGTTTGGGCAGCATGAGGGGGATGTGGAGGCGAGGATTGCGGATTTGACAGCCAAGATTGACAGGTTGACGGAGCTGGTGCTCACGTTGCAGACGCAGTCGAGCACGACGTTGGGGAATGTGGGTGTGGCTTAGTAGGCTGCGGACATGGACGTTGATGTTGGGTTGTGAAGGTATGTACGGAGGGATTTTGATTTCTCTTGCGTCAGGTCAGGATTGTTTTGTATGGGGGTTGACATTAGGGAGAGGACTTGGCCAGAGGTGGTTGTTTGCTTGCCGGTCGGTGGTTGTGTGTGTTTGGATACTGTTTAGCGTTGGATGTAATAATGCTGATGAGATACGAGGGTGTGAATATGGATAATGAAATATGAAATATCTCGTCTGAACTTTCTTTGGGACACCAGGGTGAGGTGCGCTAAGGTTTCATTGTCGGAGCTATGGGTAAAAAGGCCTGGGTCAAGATGAAGTACGAAACACAAGATTATGCTGTATAAATGCCATGTCAAAGAGCTCACCGAGCAGCGAAGAGGAGAGCAAGGCGCAAGAAGGCTGATTAATAAGCAGAGATTGAAAGGCACCTGCTCTGCCGCCTGCCCGCCATCCAACCGTTTGACGCGAACAACACCGACTTTCCTCTGCCACCATCGGAACCCTCAGAAACGACCACAATGGAGAGCGAAGCTCATGCTATCTATAGGGGACGGCCCCTCGATCTGGATGACTCTTTTCGTCTTTTGCAACTCCTACCAGGCCATCTCGACGAGCCTGTCAGAATCCGCCTCTTCAGTGCTCAACTCAGTGCCGCTCCTTCCTACGAGGCCCTGTCTTACACATGGGGAGATCCAACTTTGACATCTGTGATCGAGGCACTCTCTGACAAGGGCGAGGATGAGCACAAGCCGGGTGTCGAATTCCGCAGCACGGCCAACTGCCATGCGGCCCTAAAGCGTCTTCGAAAACCCGATGCCAACCGAGTTCTTTGGGTCGATTCGGTCTGCATCAACCAGTCACATATCCCAGAGCGAAACCACCAGGTCAATCTCATGGCGGATATCTACCGAGCAGCTTCCAGGGTTGTTGTTTACCTTGGCGAGAGCGATGAGAATAGTGTCGCGGTACTTTCATGGATTCGAGAACTCGACCAACCATCCGATTTCGGCAACGGGAGCGGTGCTTTGCCACCTAGCAAAGAGGCGGTTGAAGGATTTTTCAGAAGGCCGTGGTTCCATCGCATTTGGGTTATCCAGGAGATTAGTCTTGCACAAAAGGCAGTTGTTGTATGCGGGAAGGATGAGGTTGACTGGGGAAGCTTCACTGTTCTTTACCAACACAACGAGAATGCGACACGGGCAGCCCGGCTTGAGTTGCCATACCCCGTCACGTTTGCGAGCCGGTACAACAAGCCATACCGGGATGGCGCTATGACGTACGCCAGGAGGCTGGTGCGGATGCTTGGAAGATCACGGCATTGTGAGGCGACGGATCCGCGGGATAAGTTGTATGCCATCATCCCGCTCGTGAATATCCGAGATGGCTCAAGGACGGAGGAGTCGTGGGGAGAGGTTCTGGGGATCAGTGTGGACTATTCATTGTCTGTTGATCGGGTGTTCACTGACATGGCCGTTGCGTTGCTCAACCAACAAGTTCCGCTTGACGACGTTCTTCGCCATCACGTACCGGGCCATGAGGCACGAGGTCTGTCTTCGTGGGTACCAGATTGGAGGATTCAGCGGGAGAATGGCTGGCGTCATGCAAAATATGAGCGGATATTTAAGGGATTTCCCGGATTTCGAGGACACCCAGTTGAATTGATGTTTGATGGGGTCCCGGGAATCATTTTGGACAAGAATGGAACGCGACCAGCCGTGGTTGGATATACGGATTCCTCCACGGACAGGTGTCCGATACGTGTGCACGCCATCAATGTTGGGAATATCATCAAGACTGGCCCTGTTTGCTCAGTTGCTGATGATTTCTTTCCTGTTTCAAACTGGAAGGAACTTGTTGAAGAGGCGCGACGACAGGGATCAGTCGTGCCCAAATTAGAGAGACTCATGGAGATAATGATTGCTTTGAAGTTGGGGTATCCAAATTCTGTCCCGCGAGGTGTTGGGCTTATTGAGCGGTATAACGAGCAAATGGAAAAGGGGACGTGTCCGAGGAAGCCGTTAAGGCAGGTGATTGGGGAGACGGCATCTCGTAGTGGGGCGAGGGCTCGGCATGAGATGGATGCGATCTTGTCGGTTTGCGATGGGAAGAGGCTTGCGATTACTGATAGTGGGTCTGTTGTTGTTGTACCGGGGAACGCGGAGGTTGATGATGCTGTTTGGGTGTTGGATCGGGTCAGGATGCCGTTTGTTTGTAGGAGGACCGGGTCTGGGGAGGCAAATGGGGTGAGACTTATTGGAACTTCTTTCTTTTTTGGTATCATGGAGTTGGAAGCTATGAAAGAACATGTAAGTGACGTGCGGGCTAAGGCGGAGGTTATGAGGCGGGTGGAGGAGCTGGTTGTTGAATGATGATGGGACGTGATATCGTGAGTGCCCTCACCTTGGGGACCAATGATGCCGCTGACACTTCTTTTTCCAGATGGCCCACATCCAACTACCTCCAGGCTGTGTGTAGGAAATTTCCTCCTCGCGTCAAGACAGGCGACCCAACGGAGTTTGGAGATCGGGGATGTCTTGATTCCGATCTAGTGATAGTTACCCCTGCTCTTCAACACTGCCAAGAGCACTAGAAAGGCCCACGAGTGGGCTTTGATGCCCCCGGTGATTGGGTCACCAAGTGCCAGCGCCTTCCCCCTGGACATAGCGTGACATCGCTCGGGTCTGGCCGCCGTCTGCCCTGTTCGTTCTCCTAACCTTGTTGATGGATGCCGAATCCTTCCTCTTCTAAATTCTTCTTCCAGTAATGGTTCATCAACATCGACTCAGACATCGCCATGGCCGATACCGAAGTGGAAGCCGACAATGACTCGTGGAGCGTCAAGAAGAACAGGCTGTTGACAGAGCAGCCTGGTCTTGAGGTCGTCCCGCAAGAGCTTCTCGAGAGCAAGGATCATTTGGCACAAGCTCGCCCACCAGAGACCGCAAAATACCCAGTCTCGCCAACGGTTTCGACTCGCGATGCAAAATTCAAGATTGAGAGCGGCCTGGGGACCGGAGATTCCTCTCCTGAGCCCGCAAGCACCGACTTTCCCGAGGTGGCGGATCCGCGACAGGTTGAGGCGGCCAATCAAGCTAGGCACTCCTCACGACGGAGACGGAGGAGACTGATCATCGTTGGAAGCGTTGTCCTGGTCGTAATTTGCGTCGGTACTGTTCTGGGCGGGGTGTTGGGTAGCAGGGCCGCCAGTCAACGAGGGTCCATGGGAGAGAAGGCAGCCACAACAACGGACCCTGCAAGTCCAAGCAGCGCGGACAAGACGGCTCTTGGGTACCAAGCTATTATGGATCGCAGCTCCCTAGCTGTGACAGCGAGAAGAAGGCGAGATGGAAGCACTGAGGGTTGGTTGTTCTACGAAGACCAGGGTGGTGAACCGCAGATGCTCCGATGGGATACGAAGCGAGGAGGCATGCTGAAGGCCACCAACAAGTTTACAATAAAGGAGCCGGCCTCGTACCTAACTTCGAGGGCTATAGGGATGGCTGCAACTACGATTCTCCAAGGTCCTGAGGACAATGTTTGTCAAGCTTCCCTGTTTACCGATATAAACATGCCTGCACTTATACTGACCACCTTCCATAGCCTAGGATCCTTTTGCTAATCAGCAAGATATTCGATGGAGGATTTGAAGACGATACTGATCCCAATTTGCCAAGCAAAGGTTCAGTACTGTTTGGTTACGAACTGGACCGAGGCGGCAATCTCAGCAATACAACCCGCATAGGGGAACACGCACTGATCGTCAACAAACAGGACCCAATGGACGTCCGCTTATATGGTACATCCACCGTGACAGCTTACTGGCCCTGGATTATTCACGGATCTAGAGGATCTACTACATCTGGCGAGTCTGTTCTCGATAACCCGGTTGTGAAGGTGGTAGAAGCGCGCAATCAGATGGATGACAGCTTTGCACCAGGGCCGGATTGGGACTTTCGCAGCTTGTCTATGGAGGCGAAATTAACTACCAAGGTCTCAGTCGTTCCTCTCAGCGCCGACTTCAAGAAGTCATCGGACCCCAATTATGACAAGGAACCACGAAACGGGTACGGCATATTCTACCACGATTCGGACGACCGTCTCCAGTTCATGCACCGAAGTTGGGGCACTGCGAGATCGCCAGCATTTTATTTACCTCAGCGTAAGGCTTTTCGTTACCTTCCTTTCGCCGTCTCTTCCAAAGCTAAAGGACAACCGAACCACGACAGTTCCCGACACGATGCTCCCGACCGATGATCAACAAGGGAAATCCTCCATCTCGGCCTTTGCCGTTGCGAAGCGGCCGCCAGAAAAGATTTCGACAAGCACCCAGAGGGGCACCTCCGCTCTACTGAATCCCACTGAGACCACTATTAATCTACAAGTGGTGGCATGGTCTGGGACGGTGGCAACCCCGGAGCCAACGGCACTGGTTGATGCTAATCTGCCCCCAAACAGCGTGGATGTCGGGGTCGCTTACATCAACCGAAACCGGCAGTTTGAGCTCCTGTTTATGTCGACCAATACTGGATACAGTAATTGGAACACGGTCGACACAGCGGAAGTCAACAAGTTGGCGCCACCGGATCTCTTTACTGATATTGCCTGTCTCACCTTGGCAAGCGGCGCTGATGGGGATGATGGGGAAGAGTGGTTGCTGCCACGGGAACAGGATGAGGAGGGGACCATCGCTACGTGCTTTTACCAGAGCGGCTCCAAGGTGGTGAAGGTGAGATGGATTGGGGAACTGTGGGACACCAAGTGGGATGTCGAGTGGTTACCTATTCCGACGGGGGATTCTGGGTGAGAAGGGAATGTTGGTTGTACACACATGGACGGGCAAGGCAGCATATTCGAGGGTTGGATCTGCGATAAAAAACATACTCGCTACGAATACGACATAACAGACACAAGGATTGAGCTAAGACTCTTCGGGTCATTCTTGGAACACTGGAGCTGACAGTGCGTTGGCTACTACTCTGATCATACACACCACACCACTCACGTCCAAAACAGGCGAGTGCTCGCTATCGCCAAACAACTGCTAACCCAGCGCAGGCTTCCTTCCGTGATCAGCACCGTTATACCCTATTGCGGCATTGCTCGAAATACCTCATTTTGTGCCAACTGGCTTGTCTGCACTGCCGATGCCTGGTCGCGGCATCGAAATCTTTTGGCTGCGAGCACGGCCCCCATTGGGAAATCGTCAAATCATGTCCCCAACCGTTACACGACGTGCATACGGGCATCGTTCCTGATCGATCCCGCTCCCGTGTCATTGGGTGGCCCCCTGGTCGCAAGTGGACGGCTGAAGACGTGGACGCCTTGCTGTTGGAAGCGTAGATGCACAGCGAGCTTGGCGACTGCTACGCTAGGTCGTGGTCTTGCTCGTCAGCATTTTCCTCATTGGGCCACTCGTTTTGTGAATGGGCATCATGACCACGGTTCAGATGGAAAGAGGCGGCATGGCAGCCATAACCGAATATACCCGAGCGGTCAAATCCACTACCGTGCCGCGAATTACAACTTGGTGGCTTTTTGGTGGTGGCACGACGGGTCGATATTGTGGAGTTTTGGAGGACCATGGACCATGGTTGGGTGAACGGCAGGGCACACGAACTGCGTGATATCGGACGAGGGACGGACGGGCATACGAGTGTGACTGTTGGGCCTTGGTGCTGTTGTTGTTTGTGGTACAGAAATGTCTGGCGCCGTGGAGGATATAATGTCTCAGACGTCTCGATGCCTTTCACCTTTTCTTTGCGCTTCTAGCGACAGGTTACAGCAGCATCATCATCCAACATGACGGACAGCAACGACCCACCAACAACAGCAACCTACACCCAGTTCGCCTGCATCGGCGCAGGCTTCTCAGGCATCGGCCTCGGCGCCACCCTGAAGCTCAAACACAACATCACCGACATCCGCATCTTTGAACGAGAAGCTGAGCTGGGCGGCACCTGGCATCTGAACCAATATCCCGGTATATCTATCTTCCTTCCTTCTTCTCCCCTTTGACTTGTGTTAACACCACCCCAGGAGCCGCCTGCGACATCCCCTCCTCCCTCTACACCTTCTCCTTTCGCCCCCTGCCCCCAATGGACCTCCACCTCCCTCCCCACCGCCCCCCAAATCAAGTCTTACCTCGTCTCCATCGCGGAAAAATACTCCCTCCTCCCAGGCAGAATAACATTTTGCTCGTCGGTCCAAAAATGCGAATGGCTTCCCAGCCCCATCTCCCGATGGCGACTGACGGTCCTCTCCCACAACGCCATCTCCCACCACGAATGCCAGTTTCTTTTTTCCGGAACTGGGATTCTGTTCCATCCGAAAACATCCTCTTTTTTCTCCCTCCCGGGTGCCGGGTCGTTTTCTGGGACGGTGATGCATTCTGCTAGGTGGGACCACAGTGTTGACCTCGACAACAAAAAGGTGATGTTGTTTGGGAACGGGTGTTCCGCTTCGCAGATTGTACCGGCGTTGCTTGGGAGGAGCAACAACGCTGAGGTTTGCTCTTCCGGACGTGACTATAATGTTGATAAGATAACGCAGTTTGTCCACTCGAGGCATTATGTCATTCCCTCCTTGGCAGAGCTTTTTCCTTTGGCGCTTCTGGAACGGCTGCCGCGCGGGCTTCAGAGATTGTTGTGTATCTTGATTGGGGAGATGGATTTCATCGCGATGAGGGAGAACAAGGTTGGGAGGTGGATCAGACGGAAAAAAACGGAGGACGTGAAAAGGTATATGAGGGAGACGGTGCCGGAGAGGTATAGCGATTTGGTGGTGCCGGAGGGGGTTGAGTTTGGATACAAGAGACGGGTGTATGACCCGGGGGTATTTGAGGGCGTTGCATGATGAACGGGTTGAGTTGGTTGGGGAAGCGGGTTGTGGAGGTGGTACCTGAGGGTGTGAAGACGGAAGGGGGGAGGGTGGTGGAGGGAGATGTGATTGTGCTGGCGACGGGGTTTGAGACGAATAGGTTTTTGGAGGGGGTTGAGGTGGTTGGGAGGGGGGGGGAGAGGTTGGGGGGCCATTGGGGGGAGGATGTGAGTGATGGGGATAGTCTGGATGGGAAGGAAGGGGTGAAGGGGGTGGGTGCTTATGAAACGGTGGCGGTGGGGGGGTTTCCGAATTTCTTTATGTTGGCTGGTGAGTTTTCTTGTCTCTGTTGGGTTTGGGGGGATGTCTTGCTGACATGCGATGAAAAGGACCAAACTCTGTCACGGGACACACCTCTGTTATCATCGCCATCGAGAACGCCATCACGCTCGCGATGAACGTTATCAAGCCTATTCTCTCCAAAGGGAGTCAAGTGAGAGAAGTGGAAGTAACACCCGAGGCGGAGAGGCAGTGGGTGAGCAATGTGCAGGACGAGTTGAACAACAAGACGATCTGGGGCGGTGGAGGTAACAAGACCGCGGCGGAGTCGTGGTATGTCAAGCTTGATGAGAAGACGGGCAAGAGGTGGAACGCGATGTTGTACCCGGGATATCAGCTTGGTGCCTGGTACCGGGCGAGGAAGCCTAGGAAGGAAGATTGGGTGTATCAGTAGTGCTGAAGGGCACGATGGACAAGTACCAGCATCTGCACAGCAATTTTTTTTCTACATTAACATCTACTTTGGCATGCCCTGCAGAGAAAAAGATACTCTTCAGCTTCGCAAAGCTGGCCAACCTTTTTGATCTCAAACACAATTCGCCATGCCATCTGATTCCTTGCTTCACCGCACCATATCGCACAAGATGTCCGCCAGTGCTAAAACATTATATTGAATACCCGCTATCTTCGAAAAGGTAACCTACACCCTACTACTTCCTAGAGAAACCCTCACCAATGCCACCAAACTACCACCTGTCCAGTCTGCCCACCAACCTTAGTGATAGCCAACCAGAGTCAACAACCAAGCAATCACCAAACCACCCTCACCACCCTCACCAATCCTCACCAATCCTCACCACCAACGCCCCCAAATCCCCATCGGCCACGCCCCCCTTCCACTCCTCGGCCGAATCCAATCATCCCTCACCTCATGAAAACTCCACCCCAACCCCGCCTCCCCATCCCCCTCCCTCCAAGCCTCAACCCCCATCTCCTGATACTGCGACCAAAACGCCACATGATCCAAGTTGGGCAACCTATCCATCACCGCCCCAACAACCCTCCTCATCTCCTTCTCCACCTCCTCCCTTGCAAAATTCTCATCCCCAGCCATATCCCTCACCCCCTCACACCGAAAATCCACCACCGGAAACGCCACCCTTTTCAGATTTGGCATTTGCTCCAACGCGCCAACAATATGGTTAACAGCCCCGTAGTGCTCCCTCCACTCCTCCCTCCCCCCTTCAGGCTCCCATTCAGCATCATCCCCGATAAAAATCTCCTCAATGCTGTCTCTGTGCGGAGCAACGATTTGCTCCAAAATCTCCCTCGCGCCAAACATATCAAACCCATGCATCGAATCGGTGGACGCAACGAGCAATTTCTTCATTTTTCTTTCGCCGTTGGTGAATGCCTCCGCAACTTCAAGCAACGCTTCATTGTTTTCTTGCTCTGTGCCACGGATGAATTCAAAGTCCGTTACGTGAGGCCCGAGGGAGCGGCAGACGGCTGCGATGACTCGGCCGCAGGTGATGGGGTCGAAGCTACGGCGTTGTTGCGCGGCGTTGTGGTCGTGTTCCCCAGTGGTGAACCTCACTTGGCGAGCCTGGGGGAGGATGGGGGTTGGGTTGATACCCAGGAGGGTGATGAGGTGGGCGACCTGTGGTTGTTGGAGATCTCTGAGGTCCAGGTTGAGCTTCTGGACGTTTGGGAGGAGGGAGAGCAAGTCGAGGATCTTGTTGGCTAGTTCGGGGTGGTGGGGTTCTTCACGGTCGAGGGGATCGTGGTGTTGGAGGTAGAGGTTGAGGTTTCTGCGGGGATGGGGGGTGGTTAGTCGACGTTTCAGTACGAGGAGGAAGAGAGTGAGGACTGAAGGTCGACTAGCACCTTGACCGAATATCGCTACAACAAATGACGGTGTACCAGAGCACCGTTACACAACAATCGTGTGACATGGGACGAAAAACATACTTGACATCCTCCACAAACGGCCGACAAGGCAGCTCGCAGCGCTGGAACCTGTCCAGCTCGGCCTTCGCGCGGGCAACAATTCGGCCCAGCTCCTCCCCAAACCTCGCGTGCGAGTCCGTCTTGAGCGCGAGGGACTGCCAGATGGCCGGTCTGAGCATGTACCCAACCTGTTTGCAAGCCGCACCAAACGCCATGGCCTCCGCTTGTGTCAAATACTTGCCGATTTTGACAAACAACTCCATGGGCAGGGCGAGAACGGGGGTGGCATCATCGGTCTTGATGATGTAGTTGGGGTTGGCTTTTGGGCGGCGGTGGTGGTAACGCCACCGCTTGGTGTGTCTTCGCTTTCCCTTTGACATTCTTGTTAAGAGATAAAACGACGTATATATATATATATATGTCTCTTTGAGGCGATGTAGGAGCAAAAGCGATGCTGAATGGGAACCAAAAAAAAGCGAGGGGGTTAAGCAAAGATGTGGTGATGATGGCTGGGGGAGGGAGAGTTAGAGCGAGAGATGGGAGGGGAGGATGGAGGGGAGGTGGCAGCCCGTTGAATACCCGAGGAAGAGGCCCCGGGCAAGAGCAAGACTGGGCTTCACCTCCCCGTATTCACTTGGACCCGCTTAATCCACTTTGCCGGGCTCATCTCGCCAAAATGGATTCACTCGGCGTCGACGGTGCTCTTGTAAATTCACTGGTTCCAACTTGTGGGAGTAGAGGTGACATGACTGTGGCTCTTGATACATAAGTCCTTAGGTTACTCTCCCATCTTTAACGTCGGGATAGTGAATGTCACCGAGGCTGGGGGTGTTAGTAGGGGATGGGGGCTGCTACCACGGGGCACGTTAAGGACAAGAAAATAGAGACAGTCTCCGTGAATGAGGGCCTTGGAAGATGGTGAGAAGACATCGGTACACAGGGAGTTGAAAGGCCCATGGTATAGATGATTGATCCTTGAAAGGATCGTCAGTAGACTTTTAAAGACGAGTAAGAGATAGTTGTGAAGCCTTTAGACATGGTCGGGAGGCATACTAACTATGTTCAAAGCCCTTGATATCTCGCCGCAGTCTTTTTTCTTCTGTCTACAGGGCCGTTAATGATAGTCTTGGGGCATGTTGGGTATCCCAAGGACGCAGCAAAGTTGTGAACAAAGGCGATGATGTTAGCATGTATAAAAAGAAAGAGGACAGGCCGTAGACTAGACTGAAAAGATGCAGAAGACTAAGGCGGTTGATCCGTGCCCACGTGACATGTCCAGGACTGTTTTTCACTCCCTTGATACCCCATCGGTCTCCTTTTCTGTTCACATCGTATGTGCTGGGTATGCACTTTGCGACTAGCACTTGGCATATTTTCACTTGATAACACTTGCAAGAGTGATCCCAGAATGTCAGGACGGAAGATGATGTTTGCTGTGATGGCTACCATGATGGCGGTGGCTATGCCTTAGCATTCATGATGGGCATCCATACCATTGTGCGATGAATGATGGATTGGGTTTCCCCGGTTAAATATGGCAGTATAATGCTGTAAAACATTTGGAATCTCATGTCTATATTGTATCATGGAACATCACGGACTGGCCTGTGCTGGGAAAATAGCTGCATGGCTCTCTTATACAAGGTGCAAATACCCCTAAATTCCCCCCTGAGCAACAAACATCAACAAACTGTGCCAGCATGGAAACACTGACCTGTCCCTCAGTCGATATAGATTGCAGGATTGTACATATGCCAGCGCGCAAACAACATTTCATCATACACATCACCGACACCTTCAGATACCATTCTTAGTACTCTCATTAGGTGATCTCTTTTCAGCTGCTGCCACAAAAGACTTTTATACCAGCAGGCTCCCATTCACCGCTTAATGATACTCAAAGATACCACATCGCCACCAATGTATGAAAAGCTGAGCTGGCAACCCTTCCTGGTTAGGTAGCCTATGATATGTTCGCTGTATCTTTGTATAACTGAATCTGTTTTTGACTTTCTTTGATTGATTTCCCTAGCCAAAACAGAATGTGACTTTTGCAGCAAGCAGTCGGACTGGGTGACGCACCGGTGGGCAAGGCATCATACGACACAGCATCTTTCCACTTGAGATCTCACATCGCAATTTTCTCTTGACTTTTCCTTTGATTGCATCTCACCAACATTTCTTACCAACATCACGAGCGAAGCATCGCGACATCTCGGGCAACAAACACATTCTCGCCGTTGCTACAGCAACCCTCAGGGGCTCTCATGAAAGCATGATAGCAATCCAAGACTTGATTTTAGCCTAGTACACTAAACTACCACCGAACCCATCGAGCGGAGATTCCAAGAAATGTATTCCCTTCATCTCAACAACCCCCATTTTCACATTCCACTCAGGCCTCAACTCTTTTCTCACATTCTCTGTAAACCCCTCAAGAGCAAATTTACTCGCGTGATAAAACGCGCTGCCAGGGGCGGTAAGCCGGCCGCCGATGGAGGTTATATTCAAAATCACCCCCCCTCCCCTTTTACCACCAGACTGCCGCACGTGTCGAACCGCATGTAAGGTTAGTAAGGCTGTGGACCCCAGAAGTTTGTCTGGAATTGGTCTTGGGTAAGGGAGAGGTGGCGCGGGAGAGGAGGATGGACTCGCTGTCCCCGGTGAGGAGGTAGCCTCGCGTTGTTGATTACGATGTCCAAGGCGCCAAAGTGGGTGAGGGTGGTGGATATGGCGTGGGTGATGGTTGAGAGTGTGTGTTCGAGGTTTGCTGATTGTGATGGTGTGATGGGGTGATGTGACGATGTGCGGGAGGGGAGAGAGGTTGATGGCGGTTTATATAGATAATGATGAAGATGATGATTGGGGGGGGAGGGGGAGGGGGAAGCTTCGATGGCAGTGGGACTGCTATCGATGGACGGCGATGGTATTATTACCTATGCTACCAGCAACATATTCTTGTTGCCTCAATGACAGGCCGTACAGCAGTAAGATATTCCCTTGTTGTCATATGGCAGTCTCTCAATATGGCGACCCACAGTAAGCAATACCTACCGTAGCATCACAGCCTTAACTCCGGCATTCTAACCCGCAGCCGAAGCGGACGCTAGCGGACCGGTTTTGACGTGTTACCATCACCCGCCATAGCCATAGCCATAGCCATAGCCGGCACAATACCACTTGATCATCATAGGCCTGTAAATCTCAAATCAAATCTTCCATTGCGGTGCAAACATGCCTACCGTTCGATCACCTCTCAACTTTAATCCCATCCGACTCAGGAGGCCCAACATAAACTACCAAAATCATCAGCACCCACTCATCATCAGACCCCAAAGAATCAACTCACCTTTCCTCGCATAAACCCCATACCAAACCGCACTCAACACCATAAACCCCATAAACACCACAATCGCATAATTCATCGTCACCTCATCCACCGGCAACACCTGCGGCATCGAAAACAGCACCGTCTCAAACACAATCCACAACACGGCAATCACATTCACCACCCACCCAACCTTCGCCCCCATCGTCCACCGCGCGGCATTCACCTCCCTCCGGCGATGCCGCATGCTGATCGAGATCGGAATCGCATACGACACGGCAAGTGATATCACGCCCACAGAGACGAACGCCAAGAAGGCAGACGACGACCCAAGGTTGATCAGCCCGAGCAGCATCTGAACAACTGTCGTCAGCGCCAGAGCCCAGATGGGCACCCCGTGGCGGGCATCAACCCTGCTCCAGAGTCTCGAGACAGGTATGGCCTTGTCGCGGGCGAACGCCCAGGTGCAACGCGACGCGGCGACGGTGATGGAGATGGAGCAAAAGAACGTGATGATCAGGACGAGGATGCTCAGTCCCAAGCCCCCAGCGGGGGAGCCCATGACGGCAGCAAAGATGTAAGGCAAAGCCTGGGCGACGGGGGCGTCGAGGATGTATTCCAAGGCCGGCATGGTGGCGCATATAGGGATGATCTACACCTGTGGTCAGCAACTCTCTCTCACGGACGAAAGGAATAGCAAGACATACGAAGAAAAGCCCAGCAACCCCCCCAACCGGCACACAAAGCGCAATCGCCCTCGGCAGCTTGACCGCCGGATCATCACACTCCTCCGCCATGGCCGACACCATCCCAATGGCACTGAACGTATACGCCGCCGGCAACACCCCGATGAAGAAGCTGAAACCCCCCCACCCACTCAAACTGGTATCATACCCCCCCAACGTCTCCCCCACCTCATTCCTCCCCACCTCCGCCTTGGCAGATAAACAAACAAGCGTCACCAAAATCGCCACGGCAGTAAACGCCGCGCAGGCGGTATCAACCGCCGGCAGCAACCTATTCCCGTAAGCGCATATCAAAAACGTTATACCGCAGATCGCGTAGAAGATGAGCAGCAACTGCCACGGCTCAATGATAAAATCAGGGTGGTACAGCGCCACGCAGGCGGCGATGAGGGAGGCAAACCCAAAGTTGACCGAGAGAGTAATTGTCCAGTTGCCTATCAGCCAGGTCCATCCTGTGACGAAAGAGAGGACGGTGCGGAAGCGGGGAGGGGCGAGTTGAAAGGACCAGTAGTAGGGGCCTGCTGAGGTGGGATAGCGAGAGGCGAGCTCGCCTAGGGAGAGGGCGATGCACTCGTCTACGATCAGAACTAAGATCCAGCCCAGGAACATGGGGAGTTGGCCTGGTTTTGTTAGTTATTATCATTTGTTCTGTAGGCAAGGAAAGGACTCGCCCCCGCCGTAGATGGCGCTGATGAGGGGACCGCCGAAGCCGTAGGGTATCTAGAGTTCAAATCATCATCAGTCTCCTCTTTACCTTGCCCAGCATGGCGATGATCATACAGCAGCAATAGCCAAGCTCTGAAACAACAGCGTAAACATTGACCGGTTCCGCTTCAGCTCAGGCTTGTACCCCAGCAGATTGATGATGTCCGTCTCGGGGGTGGCGTTTCCCAACTGCGCCTCGACAGCCCCATTGCCCACGGGCGGCTTCTTTTCCATGTCTGCCATTTCTAGAGGTGAGTGATTCGGTACGGGCCGAGAAGCTACACTAGGCAGTGTACATGCAGGGCCAAGACGGATGGAGGGTATTCTTGGCAGTAGCGGTGGTGGTAGATTGCAGTAGACAACGAGATATGAGTGCTCGGAAAGAAAGGCCTTGGCGGAGGGTTTTATATGCAAGATTCCACGGCAGCGAGTGAACCAGTACAGGGGGGCGTTGATTCCCCCGCTAGGATGGAGGTCTCACAAGCTGTGTGCCGGATCACCAACCAGCTGCCCCGCGTGCATCATCGGGTCGATAGTCTGGGATGGGGAAGCAACGACATATTGCCCGGGAAAGGGCGTGATAGGCTGAGGATGGTGTGTCATGGTGGTGGTTGTACACGACGGCGCAGGGGGCTCGGAGCATGATGGATGGATGCAGATCTGGGGGATTCCGATGTTTTATTAGCTGACCGAGTAGGTGTGGTTGTGATGAGAATGCTTTGTCTGGAGCTGTAAATGGACAAATTGATCAATATCGGGGAGTCCATCCGGCGCTAATCCCCATCGAGCAAAAAAGTACAACCAACCAACCAACCACTTACACATGCATAGCACCACGGCGTTGCATCGGAAGCTTTTGTTCCCCTTATCTCCACCATAGCTCTTATCAGAGAGGGGGGGCGATTTGTATGTACATAAATGTCTTATCAACAGGTATCACAACGCATCATCTCCTCCCCAACCCAACCCAACCCCGCTCTTTGGGGGAGCTGTATACCACTTTCAGAAATAATTGGGAGAAAAAAAGAGGAAAATGAACCCAAAAGAAGAAGGTGATTACCGAGGTCGTGGTTTTGTAGAGGAGGGGGGGGGGGGAAAGAGGGCGCGGATGGCCGGATGGGTACATATATATTGATCCTACCTACCTTCGCAACCCAACAGCATGATGTCAACCATCTGCGTGCGGTGTTGTTGGTTCTCAGAGGGTAACTTTCTTATCTTTTTCGACATTGGGAAGATATTTCTTGCTTGCTTGCTTGCTTGTTACACACCACGAACAGCACCTTGTTTATTGGGTTGGGTGAATGACACACTTTTTTACCTCGTTGCTTTCCTTGTATCGATCCGATTCATTAAAGTAAGCACGACAGACAGACAGACAGACAGACAGACAGACAGACAGACAGACCGATTGACAAAAAGAGGAAAAATGGCCTCCTCGGTCGTCGCCGCCTGGGAGGACTGCGACAAGATAGACACCCTGTTTATCCTCGTCTGCACGGTAATCTGCTGGACCATTGTCCCGACTGTATGTTTTCCCTCATCACCACACCATCATCACAAACCCTAACCCTCCCCTTCCCCCTTTTCCCTTTTCCCTTACCCCTTTCCCCTTTCCTCCCCCCCTTCCCCTTACAAGTCATTAACACCCCGCCCCCCAACCCCCCACAGGTAGGAATAGCCTACAGCGGCTACACCTGGCGCCGCAACTCCCTCACCGCCGCCCTCCCTGCTGTCCTCGTGATCTCAATCTGCTCCATCCAGTGGTTCGTCCTCGGCTACTCCCTCGCCTACGGCCCGGGAAACGGCTGGTTCTTCGGCTCCTGGACCGCCCACCTCTTCCACCGCGACGTCCTCTCCTCGCCCGTCGGCACCATCCCCGCCATTTTGTTCAGTGAATTCCAGCTCGTCTTTGAAGCCACGGTCTGCGCCATCGCAGTAGGCGGGTTCGTAGAACGGGGCACCATCAAGTCCTGCGCGGTGTTCATCGCGTTATGGTCAACATTCATCTACTGTCCCCTCGCGCACATGGTCTGGGGGGGTGGTGTGCTGGGAGAGGAGCTTGGAGTGTTGGATTTCGCGGGGGGTGAGCACCATCCCATTTCAATATGCTCCATCTGTTTGTATTGACTGTGAGATGGGAAAAAAGGAACCCCCGTCCACGTCTGCTCCGGCGCCACCGCGACCGCAATCTCCCTCTACCTCTCCTACCCCATCTTCCGCTCCAAGAAATCCCCCCTCCGCACCCCGACCCACATCCGCCTCCACCGTCCCGGAAACTCCTTCTTCCAGCTCGTCAGCATGATCATCATCTGGGGCTCCTGGCTCGCCTTCGACGCCGGCACCGCCCTCGCGCTAAACTTCCAGTCCGTCATGGCCCTCTGCGTGACCAACCTCTGCGCCGCCTCCGGAGCCCTCACCTGGTCGGTGATGACCTTTCTCGAATCGGGCAAGTGGTCACTCGACGCGACGTTCATGGGCGCGATTGCCGGGTTGGTGATGATCACGCCCTCGGCGGGGTTCATCGACATGCCTACTGCGTTCTTCTTTGGTGTCTTTGGCGCGGTCGTTTGTCGCCAGGCGTTGAGGATCAAGTTCACCAAGCTGGCGCATAAGTGGAGGTGGGTCGACAATGGGGATACCTTTGCTACACATTGTGTTGGTGGTGTGGTGGCCACCGTCATGACGGGCTTGTTTGCGCGGAGGGAGGTGGCGGCGTATGGCGGGCTGGATGTTCCCGGGGGGGTGGTGTTTGATGGGAACGTGAGGCAGTTGTGGGTGCAGATCGTCGAGGTGTTGGTCGGCTTCAGCTGGAGTTTCTTTGGGAGCTGGTTGATCATCGCGGGGATCGACTGCATCCCCGGGTTGGAGGTGCTGGCGGTTGACAAGTAAGTTCTCTTTTCGAGGGCATCTGAAGAGGATGGGCTAACCTACCGTGATTAGGCATATCCATGAGGGGCTTGACTTTCACGAGACCGAGGAGTCTCTCGGCATTTTGGTGCACCCCGAGGAGGAAGATTATACCCCTACCGACAAGGGGACGATTGCTCTCGACTGAGTTCGCCCCCCCGGCGTGTCATCTGCATAAATCTTGACCTTGACTTGTGGTGGAGAGAATGTCTTGTAGTGTTAGGATCACCTCATCCGAATAGACTGTGGAGGCCTGTCTGGCTCATCACATCCAACCAGTGCGTCCGACGTGCCAGCCCAATCTCTTCGTCATACGCGGTCCAGACAGCACGCAGCAGCTGCTTGGCCACACCAATCGGCTTCGGTGGCAGGCTGTTCTCCAGCTGATCCAACCGGGCCATGATGAACGACCGGGCCTGTGACGTCTTGATGGCATTCTCGGACATCCCGGGCGTGGCGGCGAGGGAAGAGTCCGTGTCAGCGACAATACCCGATGTGGGCGTGGGGATCGCCGCCGCAGCCGTCGACTCGGTGCTGAGCAGGAAGCTCTGATGGCCGCGACCGAGGGAGACCTTCCTGTCGAACCGCAGCCCGCTCCCCGCGCAGAGACAGAGCAGCGGTTGGATACATCGCATGCTTCCAACTGGCAGAGCCCTGAGAACATCCGTGACGTGAAGGGCCAAGGGAGATACCCATGCACTCCAGAGAATGGTTCCATCTTGGTCCGCCAAATCGGGCATTCGCTTTGCGACGAGATCGGGGAAAGTCTCGTACAGCTGGAGGAGTGATGAGAGCCGATAGGCTTGCGTAGCATTGTACAGATCAGTCGATATCGTCGAAGCCGTATCAGGCGTGAGGCTGGTCTCGACAGACGTGATATCAATGGACAGCAATGACTCTTCGATCACGGTAGCCTCCTGGATGTCCCTCATGGCACCTTGCAGGACGCGATAGCTCGTCCCATCGTTATGCCGCCATCGTGTGCGGGACCGCCGGCAAAGGGCAACAGCCTTGCCGAAAAGTCGAAAGACGTCAGCAGAAACACCTGTCCATGCGTGCGGTGTTGCGGCCACCAGCGGTCCTTGATCTGTCGGCTCTGCCCAGCTGAGCATGTTGGCGAAGTCTATTTCCTCCTCCGACACCACACTCCTCAGCGCCTCTTCGTACAGCAAACATCCCTTGAAGAAGTCGAGGAGTTCCTGCGATTCGAAATCGAGCGTCTGGCGGTCGAGGATCTTCAGCACGTTGTGGGCCTGTCGTACGTATTGCTGGCCAAGTTGTCGCGACTCCATCCAGCACATGGACGAGCTCATACAGAACAAGGATAACAGGAGCTCAACCGGGAAACGCGGACGATAGCCTGTCGAGAAGGCGACGAGCTCTTTGTGGATGGCCTCGGCAGCCTTTCGGGGGGCGGCACGGGCCGTGTCTTTGATGACATGAGGAAGGCGCTCGACAAGCGAGGCTGCCGAGATGGCTTGGAGGGCATAGAACACGGGTGTCGATGTGTTCCACAGTGTCGAGGTTAGTCGGCGGTAGGGGTTTGTCTGAGAGTCAAAAGCCGACCAGGAACAACAGACAGACTTGAACCAGTGTTCTATCAGGAACGTAGGAATATCCACCACTTGCTGAAACATCATGGGTTCCTGTTGCCGATTCGTCGGAGTCAAGCCGCCACTCTTCCGGGCGACGGGAACAAGAGTGCCGCCATCACCGTCAGTACCATCGTCGACGGGAGCCTCTGACTGGGGTGGTGGCGAGAGGGTAAATGAAGACGGTGGCGGCGAGGCGGATAGTGTAGCCGACCGCGGTGCCGAGGAAGATTCCCGGCTTACAGCCGCAGCCGGGCTGGGAGTCGTCGGGCTTGCGGCCGGGACGTTGGCGTCAGACCCAGATGGGTTGCCGGCAGGGGAGGCGGTCTTGACGATAGAGGCCGAAGCAGCGGTGACGAGCTGGGCAAAGTTGTCAGGCCCTGTCGTGTTAACCACCATCGGCCTTTCATGCTTGGTCGACCATTGGAGACGCTGCTGATAACCGGGGCACTGGAAGCCCTTCTTGAGACAGTTCTCACAGGCGGGTTTGGCTTCATCACATCGCAGCTACAGAGAGGATAGGTTAGTCTGGCCAAGGGGACAGAAAAGTTAAACTCAGAATCATCCTGGGCCGCGTACCCGCCTGACTTTACAAGTTCGACAACCTATCGGTCAAAGTTAGCAACAGCGCGCGTCAGATAAGGCGGAGGAGGATCATCATCATCATCAACAACAACAACAACAACAACAACAACAACAAGGCTGTTGATGAGGGGGACGAGAAACTCTCGCGTACCAGTTCTCGACTTCTGTCTGTTCTTCATGGTGTGCTCTTCCTCATGATTCAATCCGGATCAAACACGAAAACAAAAAACACTGGACAAGAGCGGAAAGCAAGGAGAAGAGAAGAAAGAGACTGGCTCGGGGGTAGTATGTCGGGATCATGCAGTCGACCAGCAGTAGTGCTTTCTTCCAGCCCGGGGGCACAGCCCAGCCAGCCATGGGCGGCCAGCATCGAGCTGCCTACCATTCACCCCCCCTCCCCTCCCCCCCAAGTCTCGTTGATAGGTGCATGGGCGACGGACCAATGATGGCGATCCCGACAATCAGAAGGTCGGTGACCCAGGCGGGAGCAGCCCCACTTCGGCTTCCTTGGAATCAGTGAGATCCAACCAATTAAGCCCGATGTCGAGCGCCACCAACAACCTGGATACCTTTTCTCGTGTTGATATGAGTTTGAGGGAAGTGAGGGGGGGATGAGGGGGGAATATCATGACCCCCACCTTCTCTCCAAAAGAGAAGCTGAAGTGAACATTCCAATGTTCCACGAGCCAATTTTCTTCTGCGCTTCAACGGCGCAGCTCGTGTGTCATGAAGCTCTTATCGATCGGGTGCCATCCCGCCAAGCCTTCTTCACTGCGACAACATGATCCCAGCTCCCTGCTTCCCCGCGTGACTTTTGGGTCCCCTTGTCCGCCGCTAGGCCGCGTTGGGCGGACCCGATGTTCTGGGGGGGGGGGGGCGGTTCGGAGTGCCAAGCCGGCGCCAGACACAGTTCCCGGGTCGGCCCACTCCGAAGATTAACAGCTGCTTGTCCGGGCCGATAATGTCATTCTTGGTTGATTGCTTTGTCATTTGGATTTGGTCAGTCTAACCTCTCACTTCCCCCCTCTCAAAATCTCCACCGCCTCTCCAGCCCTGACCCTCCACTCACTCTGATACCTCACACACCTCCCCACCAGCTCCCTCCACCTGTCTCCCACCACCTCCGGCAGCACCTCCTCCCACCCCCTCCTCTCAAAAGCCCTCCAACTCTCCCACGGAACAGTCCTCAACCCCTCCTTCCCGCCCCTCCCTGCCTCTGGCCAGGTCTCCTCTGTCGGACTCCCAATCGTCTTGAAGATACTCAATATCAACCCGAGCTGGTTCCCATCTTCGTGTACACCCCTACTTTCAAACAACGGCCTGGGACACGGCTTCATGATACACTCCGCCAACATCACGCCCGCAGCCCAGATATCCACCGCCGTGGTGTACGACTTGTTGCCGAATAGCACCTCAGGAGCACGGTACTGGCTTGTGCCAATGTCGAGGATTTTGTTATCCGCTGGTTCGGTTGGCGGTGAGTGCTCGGGTGACCAGGCTGTGCCAAAGTCTATCAGTGTGATGCTGGGGTCGGGAGATGAGGCGGAGAAGGGGGAGGATAAAAGCAGAGAGGAGGGTTTGATGTCCCGGTGGATGATGCCTTGGGTGTGTAAGTAATCCAAAGCCGAGAATAGAGCGACAAAGATGTGGTTAGTTTGTCGGGATGAGAGGGTGGTGTTGGATTCGGTGTGTTGCTCGAGAACCCGGTTGAGAGTCAGAGGCATGTAAGGGAAGACGAGAACGAAGCGGGTGGATTGGTCATAAAATGTTTCGATGAGGCTGATGATGTTCTCGTGGGACAAGGACGACAAGAGCCTAGCTTCGAGGCGGGGGTTGTGAGGGGCGATGTTGGTTTCGACAATGACTTTAAGGGCGTAGGTATCGGAGCGATAGACTTGGGAGGTGGCGCCGTCATCGATGTAGTGACAGTTGGCATAGCTACCTATTTTGATGCCGGGACTTGCAGGAGTAGTGACACCTTCTGGTGGTGAGTATGGCGGAGAGGATGGTGGTGGATTGCAGGCGGAATCATATTCTTCCTACAGCCAGTTAGAGCCCATCGGCAAAGTAAGGATAAGGTAGGTAGTGAAACCTACTCTGCTGGTAGATGTCTTGTAAGCTTCATCCTCAAAGCTAAACGCACCACCTCCAGAGGCAGCCAGTACCTTGGTTCTGTTTTGTTGTGCATATCATCAGTATCAAAAAAGAAAAGAGCTAACAATAACAGCAATAAACCCACAGCCTCTGGATGTTGTCATATCGTTCCGAGGCCGTAAGTACAGCCCTCCAATCAGCCGAGTCTGACATCTGGGAATGAGATGGTGGTGTCTGTGTGTTGAACCCCTGAATGCGTCCGCCCTGAGTTACCTTCCCGAGGTAAACGGCAGTTGGGGAGGCAGCAAGCAGTAAGATTGGCTATTGTTAGCTGGGAACAGTGATCAACTCTGAGGACAGTCTGAGGGAAGTAAAGTTTCAGAGAGACAAACTGCCCGCATTGGCTCAAGGCAGGTCACTATGATGATGATGTTTCCAGAAGCTCTTCCAGAAACAGTTCCAGGGTCTTCTGCATCTGCTGTGGATCGAGTCTGATGCCCTGTGGAAGGATGCGGCTGGCTGGCGGTGCTTGGCATCGCCGGCAGGGAGCTCAGTGATTGGCTGGAGGGCAATTTGTCAATTCAAATGACGGGCTGTGCAGCTTCCCCACAGAAAATGCGAGCTTTCATCCCCGTGACATCAACTGTCCGCTGTCCACACTGTCCAGGTCCAGGCCCGAAAGCCGCGAACTTGCAATTTCAGACGCTGCCTGCACGCCGTTTAAGCTGCCCCAAGCAATTTATCATCGTCCCTTTGTCTTTTTGTATTCTTTTGCCATCTTCTTCTCACTCTCGCTATCTATCACTCTTTCTTTCTCTCTCTGTCGCCGCTCGGCGGCCAAGTACCACCGTTGCATTTACTGGCATGAGTTGATTTAACCAAACCCAGCGCCGCTCCGTCCCCTCCTCTCTTCGCTTGGCTCGGCCCTTTTGACTTTTGGCCAATTTGCGCCTCACGACCAACTCGTACCAGCACATTGCCGGCCATGGCTGCCACCGACGACCTCTCGCGGGCCGAGTACCCAGCTATGCTGGTGAGCTCATTTGTTTGCCTCCTCTGAATTCCCCTTGCGATGCTGACCGACTGCGTGTCCTCCCTGTCGCAGGCCAACCTCCAACCAACCCAAGCCGTGCAAACATTGTCCGACCGAGTCAAGCGCATCACGAAAGTCAACAACGAGATCGCCGACTGGCTCCAGGTACGCATTTTCGACGCCCGGGAACCGGACAGGAACTAAAGAGTGGAACAGGAACGCAAAAGGGTTGAGGAACAGTACGTCGCCGGCCTGCGAAAGCTGCTTGTCTTCAAGGTGCCCAACGCGTCATCCGAGCTTGGGTTGGTGACTCTCCCGTACTCCTTGAAAGTCCGCGTTGACTAACATCAGGTTGCGCAAAGCGTCTTCCAAGCACCATGGGATAAGATCCTTCAGTCTACCGACGCCATTGCTGCATCCCATCACTTGCTCGCTCAGCGCATCGAGAAAGATGTCGAACACTCCTTACGAACCTTTCAGAACAAGAAGGAGATGCAGAATATCCAGAACATCGGCGCGAACCTCCAGACTATGGCCAGAGAGTTGGACGATGCCGCCGAAAAGTCGGAGAAGCTGTCCAAGAAGGGCGGCAAGGCTAATGCCCAAAAGGTGGATCAAGCGGCATCCAGGTTGGAAGCTGCCAACCAGCAATGGGAGTCGCAGGCGCCCTTCATCTTCGAAACGCTTCAAGCTTTGGACGAGCAGCGCATCAACCACTTGCGCGACGTGCTGACCCAATTCGAGACACACGAGGTGGACCAGGCAACGCGAACCCAGGCCGCTGCCGAAGAGGTGCTGAACATGATGCTGGAGGTCAACACTGCCAAGGAGATCGAGAACTTTGCGAGCAAGGTCACGGCTGGGAAGCCAAAGATTGAAAGGAGGTCGACCAACACGAGGGCCTCCAACGTCACCACGCCAACCGCAGCAGCCCCCCCTAGCGTTCACGGCGGCCACGACGATGATGTTACTAGCGAACACTCCTTCCAACACCAGGGACACCCGGAATCGAAACTCCGGAGTCGGATCGGCACCATGTTGGGACGCCGACGACAGAGTGTCCATGCCGGGTTTGGGCAAATATCTCCTCAGAAGGGACTCGGCCCATTTTCTCGGAACCTCGGAAGCAGCCATGGCCACGCCCTGTCACCGAGATCTTCGTCTCACAACTTGAACAATGACTCTCAGAATAGATTATCGTCCGTTGTCGAGACTCCCAAGAGCCCGGGTGCCGCGGATCATCGTGACTCGACAGCGGAGAAGGAGAATGCCAGGGCTTCACATGAGGGTCCTAACGGCACGAACGGGGTCACTGGTGGGGATGGCAACAAGGATGTGCAGTCATCCAGCCTTCTGAATGGAACCGCCGAGGACATCTTTGACGTTCAGCCACCTCCAGGGCCTCCGCCAGCGCAGCAAAAGGAGGAACCATCAAAGGATGCTGAAGGGTTCACGATTCCAGGTGCCATGAACGATCCCATCTCTCGGGCCCAGAGGGAGGCGGCGGCCGAGGAGGGGGATCACATGTTTAAGCTCAACATCCAAAACGAGCCCATCGCCGAGGAGGACCAGGATGCGAAGCAAGCAGCCTTGTCCAATGTGGCCAGTGTTCTGACGACCATGGGGGCGCCTGCTAGAAAGACGGGTACTGTCCGTGGCAGGAGAGATGTAAGAAATACGGTTTACATGCCAGCCCCAACACACGAAGTACCCGGGAGCGCATTCCCGCCATCACCATCACTACCTCCCACGACACTGGCAAGGCCCACGCCGCCGTTCTCGACAGAAGGGAGCCATACCTCTCGTGCTTCCGACACCCAGTCGATCCGCTCAGGCACATCGCTTGGCGGCGTATCATCCTACAGCGGTTTTGCTAGGCTGCGGCACCCGGACATGCACGGATCCGAGCATCCGACCGGCCTGAACTCGTCAGTGATTGAATCGGTGTCTGCCATCTTTGAAGAGGGCGAGGTCAAGTCTGTCAAGGTGACGGGCGAGATTGCGTTGTCCTACAACCCTGACCCCGACGCTGCCCAGCCAGGTATGTTCTCCTCGGTCTCTCACGAACGGGCATAGTTAACCAACTCGGAACAGACCACGAAACCATCAAGCTTAACAAGTTCTCGCTGCTCGAATCCATCGGTCCTAACCGCACCTTTGTCGGCAACACGATTTCGCCCGATGAGTTTACGGTCGATGTTTCGCACCTCGGCAGCACAACCACCGCCTTCACCTACCGCGTCCACTCCGATTCGGATACGGCTTTAGCCAGCCAGTGTCCGATTGTCATACACCCCGTATGGAAGCCTCAAGGTGACAAGCTTGGTCTGCTGCTGCAATACCGCCTCAACCCGGCCTCGAACCTGCCCCGCCCAGTAACACTCTCGAACCTCTCCTTCGTAGCAACATACGAAGGTGCCAAGGCAAGCGGCGTGCAGACCAAGCCCTCGGGCACGCACCTGAAGGACAAGCACCTTGTATACTGGCGCCTCGGGGACGTCACCCTGACCCAAGACTGGGGCAAGATCATCTGCCGGGTAATTGGAGAACAAAACGCCGAGCCACAACCGGGTCATGTGGAAGTGAGGTGGGAGTACACATCTAATGAATCGGAAGGGCCAGGAACAGGCAGTGGGATTTCGGTAGCCAGATTAGGGGAGAGCAAGGGCAAGGAGAGGGAACTGGACGAGGAAGACCCGTTTGCTGATGCGGGGAGCTTGGCGAGTCCGAAGGACACGAGGAGGTGGGTTGACTTGCCAGTGGTGAGGAAGATGGTGGCGGGGAAGTATATGAGTCGAAGTGAGTCGAAGTGAGTCGGGTTCAAAAAGATGTGCGTTTTTGCAACGATGTGTGGAATGAAGGAGTTTCATGAGGAACCTATTAAGCCAGCATGGATGGATGGAATGATGTAGAAGAAGGCAAAGAAAAGCCTTGCTCTCGTTTATATAATTTTCCTAGAGGTTTTCTTTGTTTTTTTTTTGTTAACTTTCTTACTTGTATCACTTTTAACTATTCTTATTCTTGGATTATTATCGCCTTTTTTTGGGCCTGGTTGTGTGAGTGATGTGGTGAGTAAAGGTGAAAATGTATGTAAGTGGTGAGGAAGCTGGGAGGATGGGAGCATTATGTATACCTGGTGGACAAGTACACTTTTGAAGAAATGAACATATTTTCTTTCCAACACGAAAGTTTTATGCAGCTACATATCACAAGCCATCAAGTGTAGGACAGTGAAGCCCAAGTTGACCAGCAAGTGCTGTCACATCATCACAATACCCGAACCACCTGTTTTTGTGGTGCCTCTGTTTAATGTGTAATACTCGATTATCTCTTCATCTACGTCCTTCTTTGCGATGCAATGCTCATATCTCATTAAAACCTTGACCCTTGATCCATGTGAAAACTCCGTTTTTCGCCCACAGAAACAAACAAACAAACAAACAAGCCCATCCTACGCCACCTCCCTTCCATACCACCTCCTCTCCCACTCATCACCCCCCTCCTGCCCCTTCAACCCATCCTCCCCTCCCTAAGAAGAGTGATCCTCCTGCCCCCCGTGCCTCTCCTCCCAAAACTCCAACGTCAAAGCCGCCAAAAACCCCGGCACGCACCCCCTCTCCCTCACCCAGAATTTGATCAGATCCCCAATCCTCACCGCAAACTCGCTCCTCGGCCCACCACCAACCTTCATCGTCCCCTTCTCCCCATCAAAAACAATGCTGTTCTCGTGGTCGTCCGTTTTTGAGGGGTAGTAAACGCTCTCGACCCTCATCTTCCCCCCAGGGATAAAACTCACCGTCCACCCCAGCGTGCTAAAAACAGCCTCTTTGAACTCTGCCGACTTTGCCGCCCACACCTCCTTCAGTCGGCGTGAACTCTTGTGCGCCGAGGCGGTTTCTGCTTTTGCCTCTGCTACCTCCCTTTGGGCAGCGGCGAGTTGCGATGTGGGTATGGTGGAAAACAGTGTTGGCTGACGTTGAATGTGAGCTACCAGCTCGGCGTTTTCGGCTTTCAACGCGGCCAAGGTGGCGGTCTTGATGGCTTCGTAGTCGGATGTTGGGTTAGACCTAAGAGACAAAACTCGGGTCGAGGCCCGTTCTTTTGCCTTGGCTAGCTGTTCAACCGTGACGGCGTGTTCTTTTCGTAAAAGATGTAGCGTTTGCTGAACGTCGGCAAGCTCAGCCTGGAGTTTCCTGTTTTTCCTGGCCAGCTGCCCCAAATGTTCGGATTCCGTGTCGTCAGAGTCCGATCGGGGACGCTTGCTCCCAATGACAGGCTGAACCGGGGACACAGCGGCAGATTCGAGAGACGTCAAATCGGCGTGAAGCGTCGCAACCTCGGTCTTGTACCGATCAACCAGATCCTCCAGCTCCTGTATCCTCTGCGCCTTTTGCTCGTCCACTGTCTCAGGCTGCATGGTGATATCCTCCATGTCAAACGTCCTGAGTTGCGCCCTAAGGTACTCAACCTCCTTGACGGCAAGGGCGCGCTGCCTGTCCAGACGGGCACGAGCCTTATCGTTCCCCCCACTGGACCCCCCAGGAGCCTTGAGTTTCTCAATCTGCTCCAGCAGCCCGGCCTTCTCCTCCTCAAGAGACCTAATGATATTATCCCGATCAGCAACCTCAGGCTGGAGAGACCCTATCTTCTCCAGCAAGCTCGCCGAGTTGAGCCGCTCAGCAACAAGAGCCCTGGCCACCTCCTCAGGCGAGTCAAACTCAGCCTGCCCCTCACCCTCCAAATACGCCGCCCAAGCCATCCTCTCATCCTCCAACCTCTGCCTCTGCGTCCTCTCCTCCGCCAGCTCCCGCTCAACACCAACCGCAGCCTCCACCTTCCGCTGCAAAGACCTCTTCTCCTCCTCGACCACCTCCACAGCCTTGTGCACCTGGCGCAAGTGCCTGAGCTCGGTAATCTGCTCCCTATTCTTCGCCTCCAGCGCCCTAATATGCGTCACCTGATCCGACAGCTCCCTCCTGATGACAGCAATAGTCTCCGCGTCCCCCGTCTGCGCCTTGAGCATCAACACCTGCGCCTCCAGCTCCCCAATAATCTCATCCTTCTCCCCCACCGCAGCCTGCACCCTCTCCAGCATCTCCTCCCTCCCCTTATTCCCCTCCTCCAACTCACTCTTCCCCCGCTGACACGCCGCAAGCTTAGCCCGGAGGTCATTAACCTCCCGCTCCGCCACCCTCGCCGCCTCATCCTTCTCCGCACTCAAATCCTCAAGCTCCTCCCTCAGCACCCTCGCCTCATCCACCGCGCTCCTAGCCTTGGCCTCCAGCTCCCGTTTCTGCCTCTCCTGCTCCGCTCTCAGCTCGTCAAGTTCCGCCTGCAACACCTCAACCTGCCGCTGGGCGCGTCCCTTTTCCGCCTCGGCGGCTTGCTTCGCCTTGAAGTCGTCTTCCGCCCGTCGCTTGGTGTCTCGAATTTCATTCTCCATCTGCAGACGCGCCAGCTCCTTTTCTTGCTCGTAGTTGCTGATTTGGTATTTTAGCGTGCCGACCTCGGCTTTGAGGTCCTCGATTAGTTTTCGCTGTTCGTCGCTCTCGCAAGGTTCGTGGTTCTCTTTGCTGCTTTCGCGACTTTCTCTGCTCGTTGCGGGGGACGGTCCGCTGAGCCGTGACATGGTGCTGGCTCGGGGGTTGGGGGCGTTTGTTGGTTCGCCCGTGAGGAGGTTGTGGGAGGTTGTGCTGTTGCGAAAGGCGGCGATCTTTTTTGTTTTCTTTTTGTCAGCCTGATTGCTTCCGGCGCGCGTCGGGCGTCGCGAAAACTTACTCTGGATTGGGAAGAGAGCGTCGGTCTTGAGGCGCCGCCGGCAACGGTGGCGCGGAAGCTGGGGGCGCCGTTGCTGGAGACGGAGGGACGCCGGGCCGACCCGGGCGGCTCGCCTTTGGGGGTGAAGGACCGCATTAGTTGGGATGTTTTGCTGTTGTTCACCGGTCGCGGTTTGGGTGTGTTTAGTTCTGGGGGTTCGGGCATTTTGGAGAGCGATTGTTTGGAAAGGGTTGCTGTGGGGGGGGGTGATTGGCTGCTGGCAAAATAAAGCGGGGCTTGTCAACAAAGAGGGCTCGGCTGGGATTTCGGATGTGATGGTGGCTTCTGGAGAAGAAGCTGTCGCGGTTGAGATGTTGAGGGTACCTACAGAGTAGGATTTGGAAGAAAGGTTAAAATTTTGATGGATTGGTCGGGTTTGTTGGCCGAGGCCTTTATGGGAGAGCCCAGCACTCTCGGGGCAGGAGCGGTAAATGCTGTGTCTAAAGTACTTTGCTGTTTGCTTTGCTCCGCTGTCCGCTGCTGTAGCATGTCTCCCAGTATTTCAAGCCGTAGACTACCGATGTCCTGACATAGGAGTGCGATAGAATGGAGGCTCTCTCTCTCTCTCTCTCTCTCTCTCTCATTCAATGAATGTCCTGAAGACGAGAGCTCTTGTCAGTCTGGCCGCCGTGGTTGTGTACGTCCAGCTTCGGCATTCAGCAGTCACCGCTCCGCCTGTTACGGCCAGATGTCGGTATGTATACTGAATGCTGAGAGCCCTGTCCAGGTGAAATTCCCTCCTCCTCCTCTACCAAGACAAGCAACACCAGAGATGCTTTCGTGATATCAGCTCAGTAAAGTAAAGCTTGGCATGTCGATGGAATGCCCGCCAAGGCTTCGATCTGTGGGGAGAACAAAGAAAGCGCATGTGCCCCTGCCAATGACGCGGAACCGGGAGGCCCGTGCCCGAGCTATGGCCCGCCCAGGGTCTTTATCGTCCTGGAGCTCCCAGCTTCAACTTTCCCTGGATTCCACAACATCCATGGCTTTGGATACGGACACCAGGTGATACTTCCCGCGGCATCCGCTGCTCTTTTTTTTAAGAAAAACAACATTCCAGGAATATTCAATCTTTTTTTTAAATTTTTTTTTACTCTGAAATCCAAATCCCAATGGCTGCTCCCACCTCCAACCGCCTCCCGTTTCTGCTGAGGGTGAGTCCCCGTCCCCTCCAGTGGTTGGCCAACGTCATAGCTCACCAAAAGCTTTCTATCTAGGGTCGCCTCCCACTGCGCCCCTGGCCCACCACGACCAGACCACTTCCCTTTGGAACTGCGCGACGATACGGAACGAACGTTGAGGATAAGAATGAGCTGGACAAGGAGACAAGGGAGGGCGCCCAACACGATGCTGCCGCCGACCAGGCCACCGACACATCAAGGTCCGACACCAAGTCTGCCCAGGCCATCGCAGACGAGGCCTCGAGCAGATCCGACTCGGAGTCTTCGGTTGTCAGCGACCTCAAGGACTGGGAGACGAACCCAAACTTTAAGATCGAATCCTTTTCCGACCTACCCCACGCCAACTTTGGCGTCAACCAACACATACCGTTCGACGCCGAGTTCAAGGAAGTCTTGAAGGCTATCCCTTGGGCGTTCCGGGCGCCAATCCGTTATGCATTTGCTTATGGATCCGGAGTATTTCCACAGTCGAAATCCAACGGCAAAACGGCAACCCCCGAAGAAGTAAAGGCTATACATCCAAAATGCCCACCAGCGGTAGCAAGACATCAAGATGGCACACCGAAAATGATTGACTTTATCTTTGGCGTTTCCCACACGCAACACTGGCACTCTCTCAATATGAAACAACACCGCGATCATTACTCGGGCCTTGCCACGCTCGGGTCGGGGGCCGTATCTTATGTGCAGGACAGAATGGGTGCTGGTGTCTACTTTAACCCATATGTTGTTGTCAACGGGATTTTGATCAAGTACGGAGTGGTGCTGCTAAAGACACTGGAGGAAGACCTGACCAACTGGGACACACTGTATCTGGCCGGTCGGTTGCACAAGCCGGTGAAGATTCTGCGCGATGACCCCAAGATTCGTCTCGCCAACCAGATCAACCTGCTTTCTGCTTTGAGGACGGCCCTGCTGCTTTTGCCGCCAAAGTTCACCGAAGAAGAGCTCTATGCCACCATTGCCGGCATCAGCTACCTCGGCGACCCACGAATGGCCCTGCCAACGGAGAACCCAAGCAAGGTCAAGAACATTGTCGGCAACAACATGACCAACTTTAGACGGCTGTATCTCCCACTTATCGAGACGCTCCCCAATGTCGAGTTCAACGACCCGGGAACCAGCGCCAAGGACTGGGTGTGGGAGGCTAGCAACCTCAACCTCGTTCAGGATATGGACCCTGTCAAACGCGGCAACATGGTGCGCCGGCTGCCAAAGTCATTCCGGTCACGTCTCTACTTTCAGTACCAGAGGAAATTCGCCATCCCGCAGCTAGAGTTCAACAAGATGATGGAGGAAAGTAAGAATGAGGACTCGATCTCGTTCAAGCGTCGCGAGGGCGGCGGGTTTGAGAGGCGTATTGTGCAGGACGACCCCACCGAGCTGCGCAGCTATATTCGGGAGGTGATTAAGCAGACTATCAGCTGGCCGGCCACGACACAATCCTTGAAGGGACCCCTCACCAGCGGCTGGACGAGGACGTGGCGGTATCTGATGGAGAAGATGGCCAAGTACCGCGAGGGAAAGGCCAAGGAGGCTGAGGAGAAGGAGGAGAGCGAGGAGAAGAAGGCTTGATGTACGTTTATGATGACAATAATGAGCGTTGTTTTTGGGCTACATTGGCTGGAAGCGGTGGTTCGGGTTGTGTTGTGTCATGATACACGGGCCTCGTGTTTTTTTTTTTAGTGTACATATCACCATGCATGACTGTAGAGTAGAGGTTGGCGTTTTGTTACTATGAGCGATTGAGAGGGATGGGTCATAAAGAGAATGAATGTACTTGGCATCTTGTTTACTATTCTAGGCATACGTATGTGTGGCTTTGATGAGGGGGATGTGGTTATAATGCCGCGCGTGCTAAACAATGGGAATTTGGCTGGGCATTTGTTGAGCATATTTTGTGGCACGGTTAACACGGGAAGTAGGCTAAAGGTTTTGGTGTGGCGGTGGTTGGTGGGTGGCGAGTGGTTGGAGCGAGGGTCAGCGGGTGCTGGTCGGGTGTGTTCTGGGCAGAACGAACTATGACGTAGGTTTGCCTGACTTACACGCAAAGGCTACCGTTTGTGTCGATCGATCAGGCCGGATTGAAACGTCATTGAGGGATGGTGGGACCGTGGGGGGGAATATAAGGGTCTTTTTTTGGTGCGGGTTTGATTTGTTCTTAGCGACAGACTTTTTGAATCAAGCATCACCTTGTCACCTACAGAACTATCACGAGTCGAGCAAGTTTGATACCTACCACAAGCAACAACACAGTTTGATTACATACCTACAACATACCTACCTACTACGCAACAAGAGAGACCACGACCAGCTGCAAGATGGAGAAATCACCGGCCTACAACTACAACTACAACAGCGGGGGAATGGGAATGGACACGGGCATCACTGGCGGCACCTCCTCCTCTGCCAACCCTATGCAACAACCTGCGTACACCGACAACACCAAACCCCACACCAACGACTACTACGCCGCCCCTCCTGCCTCGTCTTCCGCAGGCGTAGGCGCAGGAGCAACACCAACAACCCACCCCGTGGGTATGGACCACACAAACCGCGACTCGATGGCATCCACCGCCGTACCCCCAGCTACCACCAGGACGAGTTCATCAAGTTTCACAGGAAGTGACGTCATCCTCCTCATCATGGCCATCTTCCTCCCCCCGGTGGCGGTCTTCTTGACGAGGGGATGTGACCCGCATTTTTTTATCAACATCCTGCTCACGATCTTGGCGTGGTTGCCGGGCATGATTCATGCTTTTTATGTTGTGGTGAGGTACCCTGGTGATTTGGGGGATCGGAGGGCGAGGAAGGGGGAGGGGAAGAGGGGTATTTGAGAGTGAAGGATTTGGAATTGGGCAATGAATGGGACAATGGTAGAGCTTGGGGGGGGGGGAGGGGAGGGACTTGGGGGATAGGAAGGGAGGGAGGAAATATGATACCAATTTGAGTAGCTGTTTTGATTTTTGTTATTGCGTCTTCAGGTGTGTAATGGAGTGTTGAATTTGGCAACCGTGGACTCGAGAATGGCACCAGCAGGTAGTTGACCACGTCCTCACGCTGAACTTGCACAAACTGCCCAGCCCGTATCATTCCGCACCTTCTTGCCCAAAACAAAACCATCCGTATAAACGCCACCGCGAAATTACAATCTTCCGGAGCATTCCCTGCGGCATTTGGCAAGTGGTCTTTGAATACTGCAATAGAAACACAACGTGTGGAGTCTTTGTTTCCTTATATTGTTTCCTGCCAGAAACCAAACCAATGCTCATCATCATGTCTATAGCTATTTAATTCAGTCATGCAATGCATACAAACTCCACCAGGCAAACGCTTCAACATGCACCACGACAAAACCACAGCCATTTATCCAACGCTCCATGATTATCTACTGGAACCAAATACTCACATGCAAAAATATGTTCCCCTCAACCACTAGCCCCAAAACCCTTCAAGAAAACCCATTCAAAACCGTCGTATGAATAATAGCCTCCACATACATCCTGTTCCTCACCGTACACCTCGCCCCCGCCTTGACCTTGAACATCCCATGCGGCCCCATCACAAACTCAGGCTCCTCCCCAATCTTGACCCTCAACTTCCCCGAAGCAAGCGACACCAGCCTGATCTGGTTCTCCTCCCCCTCGATCTTGAAAGTCTGACCGCTCCTGATAACATCCACCCGGAAAGCCACATCCTCGCACACCTCCACAGCATGCGTGCTCGAAAGAAAAGACTTGGAAAAGGCAATGCTCTCGGATTTGGGGTCCATCTCCCTGATCCGCCCCGGCGCAACCTCCCAGTCTTCCATTTCCAAAACTTGCTCCGCGATGACGAAGCCCGTGGTTTGGACACCGTTGGATGATGGTATACCTTCCAAAATGCGGCTTTTGGGTTGCCGCCGCTGGTGTTTTACGATGGGTGGTGGTGGGGCTGGTTCTTCTGGGATAGACTCATCAGTTTCTGGTGGAGCTGGGGGCGGCGCCTGTGGGTGGAAAAGTCCCGACTCAGAAGTCCGCGCCCTCAGCTTGTACCGAGTGGAAACACCCTCATGTTCTTCCTCAACCCCCTCCACGGCAGCGTCGCGCGCAATATCCGCCGGCCGTTCAGCTTGCGAGACCTGAGGGGCCTGTGGAACAACCTGCTGAGCCTGGGCTGTAGCCTGCGCAGCTTGTGGAGACTTTGGACGCGGTGGCACGGGCCTTTGATGCACATCCGACCATCTCAGTGTGTGCATACGATATTGTTGTTGTTGTTCCTTCCTCATAGCCCCGGGCGTCTTAACCCCCGGGAGCCAAACATTCATATGAACCCGGTTGGTTCCCGGTATTCTTCTAAGTGGCCTTCCTGCCATCACATTGGCCATTGGTTCCGCCGGGCTCTGCTGTTCCGCTGCCCTCTGCCGTTCCGCTGCCCTCTGCTGCTCCGCCGCCATCCGACTGGCGTTCTCTTCTGCCACCGCCCCCTGACTAGTTTTCTCTTCCGCCTCCAAATGATCCCAGGTGCTTTTTGGCGGCCAACTCCGATTAGCCAGTGCTTCATCGCCCACGGGCACATCGGCAGCAGCAGTAGCAGACAACATATGATGCCGCAAGACCCACCAGTTCGCCGCCCACTCAACCGACCCATCGGGCCGCGTTTTGGCGACAACAATCGAGGGGCGCGGGTGAAGGATCTTGCCGCTTGGGCCAATGTTGCCTCGCTTGGGGGCATATACACCAACGAGATCAAAGCTCCCATCTCCGTTGTCTTTGAGATAACTCGCATAATGGGAGCGCTAGGAAAGACATCAGAAAGGTTCGCAGACAATGACTTCACCAGCCAGGAGACGTACCGAGAAATGAAAACCCAGATCCTTCACCTTTATACACTTTGTCTCGCAGCTTCTGATAGGACACGGGAACGGTCTCGGTCCCGAACGCTCAGTATATCCAGCAGGAATCATGACTCCGCATAGCGATCTAGGGTCTCCGTTGTCATCTGCGACTCGTGAGTTTGTTTTGTCTCCAACACATTCATCAAATGCACACGTACCATCCCATTCCGTGTACCTTCTTCCCGGTGAAGCAAACTCGAAGCCGTCAGAAGATGAAACGGTCGGAGAAGTCTGGGTGGTGTTTGCGGTTAGCGAACCGACAGCTTGCCCCGACACATTCGACGTGTTGATGTCTGCATCGTCCCATCCTGAATCCTGGTAGTCCTGTTGGGCCCCTTGCCCGCTGCGAAGTATCCTGCCTGCCCTCTCCCTTCCCCGGTCCTTCAGAGTGCAATACGTCTGGTTAGGATGGTAAAAGCAGTTCGCACAGCCTGATCAGCTTGCTAACAATATCATCAGGAGCTCGAGGTGAAATCATGACGCATGACTGAAATAGGCCGTTGCCACTTGCGCCTCGGCCACACGACTTGGGGGCAGGCTCTCCTGTCACTTGCAGGATTAGGGCAGTGATGTCTCGCGGGTTGGTATCAGAGAAGGGGTTGGTCCTGATCCGCATGTGGTTCCAGTCGAAATCTGGTAGTTGAGGAAGAGAAAGCAAGGTCCTGGCATGCCCCTTGCCAGGAGGCTCCCGACCTTTGAAGTGCCTAAGGTAAGGCTGGAGGGCTTTCCAGAGGGCTTTGGGGTCGCCAGGGGGTAGGAGAATTAAAATGAGCTGCTGAGCTTACTTTGGCAAGACTGGTCATAGGACTCTGGGCACCACTATATTCGCTTCCAGCTCCCGATGGAGGCTGGCTGTTGTCGACATCGTATCGTCCGTGTCCTTGTTCCGGTAGCGAGGGAGCGACCATTGGAGGTTCAGACGGGTCCAAAGCTCCTACCGAGACCACAATGCCCGGTTTCGGTTTGGCACCCGAAGCTTGACCTTCACCATCCCGGAGTTTGGCATAATGTCCTCGTACCGAGAGAGTTCCGTCCATATTGTCGTGCAATAGGGAACCTCGATGTTGACGCTGTGGCAGAGTGTGAGCAATCATGGGTGGAAAAAATACAATTGAAGGCAGGGCATACGACGAAATGTCCACCTAGCTGCTTTATGGCAGGAAAAAGCTTCCGACACGATCGAACAGGGCAGATCCTAAAACATTAGTACATACGACTTCAGAAGTAGAAATTCCGAAACCTACCAGGGAAAGCCAGGACGAGCCGAGGACCACTCATATCCATCTGGTATAGTGGTACCGTACATAGACTCATTATTCCAACGCAAGTAGGGTCGTCCGGATGGAGTGAGGTCTAGGGCGTGCGGTTCGACCTTTGCTACTTCGGCGGCCTCGGCCTGAACCTGGCTGTTTACGGGGTTTGTGACGATAGAGACCTCACCTACTTGCGACCCCTCTTCCCAGTCACCATCGTTACTGTCGTCCGGGATGTTTTCTGGTGGGAAAACAGGGTCCAACTGGTCCATCATCTCGACATCAGAAGTCTCCGAAGTAGACGACGATGATGCTGGTGCTGGTGCAGAGACAGTGGGACGGGACTGATCTTGAGCAGAGACATAGGTCGGCAGAGGGACGGGTGATATAACTGTGGGTTGAAAGTTGCCCGTTTGCAACTTTTTGTGCTGGCCATGGCTTTGGTCATTGGCTCCCGAAGTGCGTCGTCGTTTCAAAGCTTCAGAGATGGCTTTTCTCCTTTCAGCATCGGTAGTATACTTTGTACCTTTGAGGCCGGCATCTCCCTGTGCAGTTGGGGCAAATTGGACTGCCGGGCTATGGGTTGCGGTTCGGGGGGGCAAAATGTCACTGATGATTGGGGAAGGCTCCGAGCCCGAGTTGGCGGGCGGCGGCAGGGTGGGGTTTTCCTTGGCGGGGGCGGTCGTACCCGTGGACGCACTCTTGTCGCGACCTCCGAAAATCCAGCTTTCTATTGAGCCATTCGCAGCAAGGTCCTGAAATGTCCGCGGCATTTGAGCTGTCATAGTATTCGAGGGCTCTTTTCCAGGCCGCCTTACCAAGGCAATGCCCGCCTACACACCGTGGAAGGAACTCCGCCTTGCTGCTAGCTACGTCGACGGAGATTCGAGAGCTGATAAAGCTGCGGTAGGCCACCGCGCAGATCCTGAATGGGCGTTTGCGTCGCAACTGTAGCAATTAAAGCCTGAAAACAGCATCAGGCTGGAAAGCGTAAGTAGGTACCAGGTAGGTAAGAATTGGGTCAGCTGAGGGTTGAGGGCTTATTGGTCGCCTGAAATGAGGTTTAAAGGATGCAGGAGTCGTCTTCTGTCCGAGATAGGGCTTCAAACGGAAAAAAGAAGTTTTGGTTAGGCTTTAGGCACTGTTTTGTACCTAGGCTTAAGTGGCCTGTGCGTGCTTAGCGCCTTAGCCTAAAGTAGCTTAAAAGAGAAATATCTCTTTTCTTTACTAAGCTAAATCCTTCAACTCAGTAGCAGGTTTTACTTACGTTTACGCTCATGTAACGAACTCTGATCCAGAACCTCTGAAAGGGATATATAGACCCGTGGATCACCTGGATCACCTTTCCTTCCTGTAGCTCACTATGCTCATCGTGATCCTGTCGCTCGCTCACCGGGATCACCATGAGCTCGTCGCTTCACTTCCAATTGGTCAGTAATGATTGACCAGGGGCATCCCGCGCCCCGTGCGTTAGCTCTTCATCCACAATTGTACAGCTCATAATTCTTTTCAAGTACTACCTTACTTACAGCAGGCCAAACAGGCAGAGCCCACAAGGCTTTACGTAGGTAGTAGGCCAGACTACTCCTGTCGCTTATCGGCTCCAAGCAGCTGCAGGGGCAAGTGCCCCAGACCCGCACTAATTGCCGGGCCGTTCCATTCTGTGTCTATTTAACTTCTCCAACCCGAGACAAATCACCCGACTACATGGCAAAGAATTCTCAAGACTACTATCAGCTGTTTGTCTCTACTCCCTTTCGTCTGACGAGAGCACTGCAGCTACCATGGAGTTCGCACAGAGCGCCACGCAGCAAACGGAGTCCTTGGCCATCCATCATGAGCATAGCTTCCAACTACCTACCCAGCATTCCCGCTCACCGACGCCGAGAACACGGAGCGCTGATCGAAACCGGTACGGCCATCTCTCGCCGAGGCCAAGACGGCTCCAGTGGGCTTTTCCGAGAATTGGGTTGTCCCGGGTTCTTGGGTTGCATGCGGAGACGTGAAACACTTATTTACAGGCCGTTATTGTTAATAAACCCGTGCTGGGATCTTTGATTTCCGCCAACGATGTCGCCGCGGAATAATTGCCTCCGCTTTGGCGAACATATTAGTGACACCTTTCGCTCGAGGTAGCGGAGGCGCCTTGGGGGGCTGAGGTAGGGAAATATATGAAGTCAGCTACTTACCACATCTCTAGTCGGTAGTACTCCCCCAGGATTCCCTTCCCGGCAAGCAGTCTCATATCAACCATGACGCAACTCAGCAGCCTTTTCCTGACCGCCGTGCTCGCCCTTGCCTCGGGTGTCCAGGCCCAGTGCGGTGCAGGCAGCCCCCATGCCACCGTGTCCGGCTCAGGCAATTCTTTCAGGACAACCAGAGGCTCCACTCAACTCTACTCTGGTTCCGACTACAGAGCTGCCATCCAGGCCGGTCTCGATGGAATCTCCAGCGGGCAGCGTGTTGCCGTTCTCGCCTCAGGATCCATCGGCGCCGGCACCATCACCCTCGCCTCGGGCAAGATCTTTGAGGGTTGCGGTGCCATCAACGTGGGCAACCGCGCCGGCCGAGGCGCCATTGAGATCCAAAACGTAAACGATGTCCAGATTCCTTTCCTCACCATGACGGGCAACCCTTACTTTGGCCTCCGTGTCTCCGGCACCCGCAACCTCAAGCTCGGCAAGCTCAACTTCAACCTCAGCGGTGGTCTCGCCATCCGTTTCGACCGCGACGCCGCCATGAACTACAACGTCGAGATGGACACCATCACCGTCACCGGAGCTGGAAGCCATGCTGTCGAGACCTGGAACATTGACGGCCTGAAGATCAACTCTGTCATTGCGCGCGATGTGGGCGAGTCCGGTCTGCTGCTGCAAAACACCAGAAACGCTTGGGTCGGTCTCGTCGATGGCAACAACGTCGCCACCGGCACTGGGTATGCCACCTTCCGTATGGCCAACGAGAACGGCAAGAACGCCAATGGGAACTACAACACCAACGTGTACATCGACAAGGTCATCTCCCGCGGTGGTGGTCGCGGTATCTTCTGCGTCTCTCGCTCTGGTGGTGTGGTTATCCAGAACGTCGACTTGTCCAACAACGGGAACAACGCCATTCTCATCGAGAACTGCTACAACGTCTCGATCCGCAGCGGCACCGTCAACGGCGGTGGAGAGGTCCGCCTGTCTGCCCGCTCAGAGTTCCCCAACAACAAGGACATCTGGATCACCCTGCAGGTGAACAACAACTCTGTTCGTGAGTCGCCATGTGGCGAGAACACAAACTTCTCCATCAGTGGCAACGCCCGACAGCAGATCTGCTAAAGAGGGGCTGGTGGAGCCAGTACTTTTGGGTTAGAAGTCAAAAGGGGTGGAGCAAAAGTTGCCATGTATATACACGGTTAAGCACATAGGAATGCACTTTCCATAAATCTTGATACTCAAGCTCGAGGCATTTGCTCGTCTCCGGGGAGTTGACTGAGGGAGTTGACTTGAGCAGACCTTGTTGGAGGTGCACTCGATCGATCTCAGGACCCACGGGGAGTTGAGCTAATCACGCCAGATCACACGTCGGCAGCAGCAGCCACAGGAGGATAAGCAACACGCGAAGCACAGGTGTACGGGAAGCACTAGTAGCAAGCAAGAGAAACACGGGCAGGAGAAACATACGCAAGAGATATCACGAGTGTGACATCAAAGCATATCGAACGCAAGACATCACAGCAAAGTAAACACCAAGGTTCAACCAGAAAAGCATGCTTTGAATTTGTGCAGCTGTTCCAAAATTGAACAACAACAACAACAAAAAAAAAAGATCCTCATTAAAATCATTTCCTTGATCCCTTCATGCGAACCACACGAGGAGTAGGAAAAGAGTGGCCCCCTTTCTAAACCTGTCATCACACTCATACATACATCCAATCATGATCATGATCATCATCCATCATCCATCATCCATCATCCATCATCCATCATCCATCATCCATCCCATCATGATCATCATACCAACCGTTCAAATATACTCCAAGACAGCACAGGTGTGAAAACATAACCTTTGCCACGGGTCCATGGGGTACGACAACAGGGCCTTTCACCATGACCGAGTTGCCGACGTTGTTGTTTGATATCCCTCTTGATCATGTCGAGGGGCGTGGCGCGGCGAGGAGAAGTTGGCGAAAAGGTGCAAAGGGGGTGTGACTGTCTCCTCTGCAAAATCTGATCACGGCTGCTTAAGTTGCCGTCCTTGATCATATCCTCCCAAATCCTCGTTTCTGTTCCTGTTCGGACCCTCTCTTCACATGTATGTGGCGGAGCGGAGCGGAGCGGAGCGGAGCGGAAAGGGGAAGGGGAAGGGGAAGGGGAAGGGGGAAAGGGAAAGGGAAAAGGGGAAGGGGAAGG
>NW_001914857.1:2226011-2243133 GCF_000226545.1 Podospora anserina S mat+
GTGGTCAGTGCAGAGTGTGAAGGGAGGAGAGGGTCAGTAGATATGTCGCTGCAGCCATCCCATCCCATCCGTCAGTTTCCACGCAGCCAGCCATCCGTGATTGTAACCGCCGCCTGGGCGGACGTCGTCATCGTCATTTCACTTCTTCCCCCTCTTCCTCTTCTGCACAACCGTGCACCACTGCCCACCATCTCCCTCCTCTTTCACCACACCACCACAACACTGACCGACAGGCCCAGCCGATAGCCTCCACTCTTCAACCTTCTGGACCTTGCAGTCCTTTTTCCCATTTGACGACGACGTCCGCCTCTTCCTCTTATCGGTGTCGCCCGCAAACGACGCTGGCGTCTGGGAGCGCCGCCAGGATTGGTCAATCTGGCGCGGTGGTGGTGGTGGTGGTGAGGGACTGGCCGCCAAACGCGCCGGTGGAGTCGACGGCGGCGTTGGCAAACCGGCGAGAGAGGGCCCAGGGGCGGTGGTGGTGGCGGTGGTCACCATGGCGTTGTTGACGTCGCGCCAGCGCTGCGGAGCCGCCTGGCGCATGTGAGCGAGGAGGTCAGAGAGGGACTCCCTCGTCAGTTGCTTGTTCTCCTGCCCACGCCAGGCGCTCAGGCAGGCCGCCGGCACGGCCTAGACTCTGGTCACGTCGATCCACGTCGGGAAGTTGAAGTGGATGCCGTGCTGGAGCTGGATGAAAGGCCGACTGGGATCGGGCCTTTCCGAGTTGCAGTTGGCGGCTGCGCGGAAAACCGTCTTGTCGGCTGTGAGGTAGATGGTTAGCAAGGTTGGACATGAAGATGGATATGAGGGTGATACGATGGTAGCGGGAAGGTGACAGGAAGGTGACATGAACTGAGCACGGCATGCATGATAATGGATTGGCGATGTACTTACAATGTATCTTCCTGAGGTCTGGCCTCCCCCATTGGAGCTTGCGCGGTCCCACGCGAAGAGCACCCGAACGACGAGATCAACGCAATCAGGGCCATGGACCCGTCATGCGACCGCTTCAGGAGAATGCAAGGGTGGCCAAAGCCTCCCTGGTCCATCCGCGGTGTGATCTGGTTGATGTCGCTCTTGTGGATGAACTTCTCGCTCATCAACCTAACACATTGCCCCGAGGGCATGGAGTCGATGGCGTGTGGTGCCATATCGTTTGCAAGCGCTGGAATGACTGCGGTTGCATGAGAGAGAGAAATGGAAAAAAACGAAACACCGGGGCAGAAGAAGAGTATATGTAACTGAATTAAGCTTAAACTTTTTCGAAACCAATGTGGACCAGGGAATCTCTTCAAAGTCACTGCAGTGACGCGTCGTGGCCGGGACTCAACCATCGTGAGTCTGATTATGGTCGATGTGGAGAAATGGGCTGGACGCCCTGTTTCTAAACTTGTCTTTCGATGCTTTCAATGCTTGTTGGGCACGACTGTGGACTTTGTGGCAGGACTGTCCGGTGAAGTGAGATGGAGACGGTCCAGCTGACAACTTGCAAAATTATTGACTGCTTTCTGGAAAAGAAGTAAAAACAGCTTGTTGGGGAAGTGAAGTTGGTATACCAACTGGGATAATTTGAATATTCCGTGTGGCGGGATCCCATAAGTTTCAATCTACTGCCACGTATTGAATATTCAGCGACTTCTGGTTATAGCGTAGGCTTCCGGTTTTTCTTTTTGGGTTCTGATGTGGCTCTGAATTGGAGGCCCGCCGCCCCCAACTTGATCCACACATTGTTCCAACAACCCACCTCGAGAAGATTCTGCCTCGGTCCTGAAAGCTGATTAAGACAGAGGAAATGAAAACTGATATACATGGTGATGGTAGTTTTGGTTCTATCCTGCACTTCACAAAACATACTACGGAATAATATATTTCCCAGGGGCGCTTTGTCTTATAATCAGAGCTACCCAGTTCCAGATTAGCAACTGTTCTATAAGACCGGCTTCCCAATACACAAACCATTGTGTCTGCAACATAAGAATTCCAGTAACAAGTCATTATATGACAAGTACGAAGGAAACAGCAGATCAGGATTGAATCCCAACATCAAGGCTCATGATAACAAACTCGTCTCTCTCACAACTTCCCCACAGCCTTCAACCCCCTCTCCCCATCAACAAGCACACACCACCCCTCCCCTCCCCAACCCCCATCCCCCGCAACCACAGCCCTAAAGTTGTTCTTCGCAAAAGCCAGCACCTCATTGTTAAAAGTGCCCGGCTGCAAAAACACACTCGGGAAGCCGAGCTCCTTTGCCTCTTTCAAACTGGCAAGGGTAACAGCAGGGGGGGTGATGAACGAAACCGAGGTCTCCTCTGGCTTCTCGATCTCTTTGAGCGAGGTGACAACGGGGTGGTCCTCACCGTCGACGGGAATGGGCTTGCCGGAGGGGTTGATGGGGGTGACGGGGAGGTTGTGGTTGAGGTACCATTTGAAGACTTGAACCGGTGTTAGTATGTGTTGTTTGATTACCTAGGGATGAGGTTGGTGATAGGTACCTTTGTACCCGTACTTCTCCTGGTTGGCACTAGCTCCCACGACGGCATACTTGGGAGACTGGAAAAACGTCCTGAGTGTCACATCGGTGGCAGCCATGGTTGCGAATTGAGCTGTCTTGAGACGGGGTTTGAAGAAAGTGCGGCTGTGAGAGTGTGATGTCGTTGTGAGTGGAGCACAGTTATGGCAGTTTATAGTTGTGGGAGTGTGGAGAGGAAACCAGGTGTAAGCTGGAGAATGCACTCGAACGGATCGTGAAACTGGACGGCGAGCGAGGTTAAATCGAGAGGACAAAGAGGGAAGCAGCTGACGATGCATCTAAATGTATTTAATGCGCTTAGGTGAGAGGAAAATGACAAATCTTTGCGGCACACGCTGCAAGCCGAATCACACAATGTCAAGCAAAGAGCCGCCAAGGACCCCAAGAGATGCGGGCGACGCCGATGTTATAGCGGTTGACGCCCCCGCAAACGGGAGGTGCTAATGCCGCTGGAGGCTGGAGCAATGACGTGCCTCGGTCTGGGAGGCGAGAGGTGCCCCGCTGGCTGGTAGGGTATCAGGCAGGGACAAAGGGGTCGGACTGCTGTGCAGCAGACAGCTGATGGATTGCGACCTGGAGCTAGTCGGATAAGAGATAATCCAACCAGTGAAACTCAAAGAGACAGAACCGTGTCGATGTGTGTGCTGTCACGTGCCTGGAATTAATGGCATCACGTGTTATGGCTTCCCCGATCCTCTCGTTCTGGCACTCCTGCCAAAGATTGGTTGACCTTGCCTTGAAGGCCATCTTCGACTTCAACTTCATGGAAACTGAGTGCCCCGTATCGATAAGAAAAGGAGGGGCAGTGCCAAGGCGTGTGGTGGGTTGTTGCTGGAGCCGTTGCCCCGTGAAACAATCAACAAGCACCGGCATGGAGGCACAGACCAAGACAGCGCAGCCCGACCATTTCAGCTGGCGGTCAAACCAAGGCCATAGAAATTGGCAACCCCCCCGTCTCTGAATCCACTCTCTAGACCGCACATCAACTTCCGAATAGCTTCGTCTTGTTCTGCCCTCAGCATTCCAACAAAGTTTCCTGCCCAGCCTTTTCCGCGCGTTCATTTAGTTTTGCATCACACACGCAATCAAAATGGTGAGTACATTTGCCACGCACAGTTCGAGGATCAGGAGAGCGCGATCAAAGCAGCAGCACAGCCAATCAGCCACCACAGTCCCCCCCAAATTGTTAGCGCACCGATGCGGTACGGCGGTACGGCGGTTACCTGTACCTGGCGGGCAGTGGTGCCAACTTTAAAAGTTGGATGGTCGTCTTGTCTTTGACGGCGACGACAACGACTGACTGCTTTCTATTTTTTTACGCCCAATTGCTTCTCTCTCCCGACCTCGAATCATCGCATCGCATCCTAAAAAGATGGCCACTAATCAGTTTGACTCCCCGCAGGCTTCGACCAACTACAAGGAGGCTTTCTCTCTGTTCGACAAGCGCGGCAACGGCCGTGTCACCCTCGATAGCTTGGGCGATCTCCTGCGCGCCTGCGGCCAGAACCCAACCCTTGCCGAGATCCAGGAGCTCGAGAAGAACGTTGGCGGTGATTGTGAGCAGAAGAACATGGAAGTGCACAAGGCACAGTGACTGACAGACGACTCCAATATAGTCGACTTTGAGACCTTCCAGCGCATTCTGAACCGACCGGGCGGCTTCCGTGACCCTGGCGAGCCCGACGAGTACTGCCGCGGCTTCCAAGTATTCGACAAAGACATGACGGGCTTTATCGGCGTGGGCCAGCTCAAGTACATCCTGACGAACCTGGGCGAGAAGATGACCGAGGAGGAGGTGGACGAGCTGCTCAAGGCGGTGGACACCAGCAACGGGCAGGTCAACTACACGGAGCTCGTCCGCACCATTCTCGCCAACTAGAGGGAGGTGAAGCTACCGGACGTATGGGGGTCTGCAGTATGACAGACATGTTTTCATCTTGGGGGCACTTGCATCGATTAAGAGGCGGGCCAGGCGTTGGAGTACTTTTGTGGCGATCTATCATGTATCGATTCTGGGCAGCTGGATGAGGCTCTGTTGTGCCCTTTTGGTTTGGGATAGTAATAGAGACTTGTTGGCAACATTTGATGAGACTGCGCTGGTGGCTGTGACTTGATGGATGGATGTGGATTCGAGCAGGTTCCAGCAGGGATATGGCTTTTCAGTCCCGGACACGGATTCATGCAGTCTTCACTTCCCAACTCTGTTTCCAAATGTCTTCGCGAATACTGGGCTCTCAATGCCCTCAAAACTCCAAGTCCCGTGTCCACGACCCTTTATATGTCCCTTACGCCGACATCGACAGCAGGGGTGGATCGCCAGATGCACGGACCCCTGTCGGGCCTGGTCCTAGCTCAAACATAGCATGCCAGACCTCGATTACCGAACATCATCGTCGAGCTGCAGCAAGTGAATACAACACTTGACGACGAATGCCAGTGCCGCTCGGCCTCCTCCCTCGGACCACGTAGCTCACGATTGAACTACTGTTAAGCACACCGCTCCCCCGCTTCTCGTCACCCATCACCCCGTAGCACCTTGTTCTCTATCCCTCTCACGAACCCCGCAGTTGGGTTCTCTTATTGACATCTGTCTCCGTGCGTACAGTGCAGTTGTCAACCTGGCGCCCAACATTCCCTCCGCACGGCAGGCCGTCTTCCTGCTTCTCTTTTCCCTTCTCCTCTTCTCCACCGTCACCGTCATCCTGGCCGCGCCACGGTACGCCCCCCGCATTTCTGCGCTGTTCACGCAGTTACGGTACAGCCGGCCCCACCATTTCAAAGGTCAAGCTCCTCTCGGTCACGTCTTCAGTGTGGTTACTGCTGCCACCACTACCTCCGCACGTCTAGCTACACTGTCGTACTCAACCCTAGGCTCCTTCTACACACACGCACCCGACGTCAACATGGCCAAATACGCCAACCCTCCCCAGGACCCCCCGCTGTTCACCGGCACCAAGGACTCCATCGTCGCCGACTCCAAGGCTCTCTGCGACAACACACGCTCCCTGCTCGACAAGCTCGTTGCTGAGATCAAGCCGAACGACGCTGCCACCTTCGAGTCCGTCCTCCGCCCCCAGATCGAAGACGAGAACCAGAGCTCGCTATCGGCCCGCATCCTTGGCTTCTACCAGTATGTCAGCGCCGATGCCGCCCTGCGCGATGCCAGCACCGAGGCCGAGAAGATTATGGACGAGTTCGGCATCGAGGTCAGCATGCGCGAGGACGTCTTTAAGCTTGTCGATGCCGTCTACAAGAACAGCGGGCTTGCTGAGAGCAAGGAAAAGGACAAGGACCGTCTGATCACCGAAGAGCTGGCCAAGAGCACCGGTCTGGAGAGCGTTGAGAGCGCCAGACTGTTGGAGAAGGAACACAAGAGCTACATCAAGAATGGCCTCGGTCTTCCCGAGGGTGAGAAGAGGGACCGCTTCAAGGAGATCAAGAAGAAGCTTAGCCAAATCAGCATTGCCTTCCAGAAGAACCTCAACGAGGAGAATGGCGGCCTCTGGTTCACCCTAGAGGAGCTCGATGGCGTTCCGCAGGATGTCTTGGACAGCCTGGAGAAGGGCACCGGCGAGAACGAGGGCAAGCTACGTCTCTCCTTCAAGTACCCCGACCTCTTCCCCACCCTCAAGTTTGCCAAGAACCCCGAAACTCGCCGCAAGGTGTTCATCGCGAACGAAAACAAGTGCAACGACAATGTTGAGCTGTTCCGTGAGGCTATCGAGCTTCGTGACGAGGCCGCTCGTCTGCTCGGTTACCCTGACCACGCCACCTTCCGCATTGAGGACAAGATGGCCAAGACGACCAAAACTGTTCTCGACTTCTTGAACGATCTCAAGGAGCGTCTCGGCCCCGGTGGTCTCAAGGAAATCGAACACCTCAAGGAGCTGAAGAAGAAGGACCACGAGGAGCGTGGTCTCCCGTACGATGGCAACTACTATCTCTGGGATCACCGTTACTACGACCGCCTGATGATTGAGAAGGAGTACAGCATTGATGAGAATGCGATTGCTGAGTACTTCCCAATCACCTCCACCATCGAGGGCATGCTCAAGATCTTTGAGACGCTCTTTGGCCTCGTTTTCAACCAGTTGACTCCTGAGGACCGCGCGCGTATCTCGCCTACCGGGAAGGCTGAGGATATCGCGTGGCATGAGGATGTTATCATCTTTAGCGTATGGGACGACAAGTCGGAGGGTGAAGGGTTCGTCGGGTACCTGTACCTGGATCTCCATCCCCGTCAAGGCAAGTATGGCCACGCCGCCAACTTCAACCTGCAGCCTGGCTTCATCCAGGCCAACGGTTCAAGACGCTACCCCGCCACTGCCTTGGTATGCAACTTCTCCAAGCCCACCAAGGAGAAGCCTTCTCTCCTCAAGCACGACGAGGTTGTCACCCTCTTCCACGAGCTGGGTCACGGTATCCATGACCTTGTCGGCCGCACTCAGTATGCTCGCTACCATGGCACTTCCACGGTTCGAGACTTTGTGGAAGCCCCCAGTCAGATGCTGGAGAACTGGTGCTGGACCCCCAGTCAACTCAAGAGCCTGAGCAAACACTACAAGACGGGCGAGTCGATTCCCGACGATCTTATCGAGAAGCTCATCTCGACCAAGCACGTCAACGATGCTCTCTTCAACCTGAGACAGCTGCACTTTGGCCTGTTCGACATGACGGTTCACACACCCAAGTCGCACGAGGAGCTCAAGAAGCTGGACATCAGCAAACTGTACAATGACCTCCGGGCGGACATTTCCAAGATCAAGGGGCCCGAGGAGCAGGGTGAGGCCAGGTAAGTTTTTTTTTTATTGTCAAGGGCTCGAGTCAGTTTTCAATGCTAACTGTTGTTTGTAGCAACTGGGGTAACGGCCAGGCGACGTTTGGGCACTTGATTGGGGGTTATGATGCGGGCTATTATGGTTATTTGAGCTCGCAGGTGTATTCGACTGACATGTTTTATACCAAGTTCAAGAAGGACCCGATGAACGAGGTGGAGGGGAGGAGGTACAGGCATACGGTGCTGGCGAAGGGGGGGTCCAGGGATGAGATGGTTTCGTTGGAGGAGTTTCTTGGGCGGAAGCCGAGTTCGGAGGCTTTTTACAAGGAGTTGGGATTGGAGGGTTGAGGGGTGGCCGCTTTTCTTTTGTGGTTTGGGCTGGAGTACTTTGCTAGCTATCGTTATCAGGAACAATGTTGCCAGTGTATATCGTTCTCGAATGAAAAGAATTTTGGACTGGTAGATGAGGTGGCAGTTGTGCTGGGGTGAGGAGGCTGAAAAAAAGGCTTGTTTCGAGTTTGCCACTTCCGTTTGGGTCATCTGAACTTTGTACATTACGCCTCGGCCCGCTTTCTAGTGTCTCCGAAGGGAAGTCCCGTCCCTCCATGTTGGACTACAAACGACTGCCGAGATCTTCTAGATGTTTGTAACTACCGCGAGTCATCACGTAGCAGTATTGGAGATACTTGCGCTTCCTCATTTCCGAAGTCCGGTTCTGGTTCTGAAGCTGCAGGTGAAGGATGAAAGGGGGAGAGGCTGGCTCACCGACAACGGCGGTGAGGGGAGGTGGGTTTGGGCTGGGAATCCTGACTTGGACGGATTAGGAAGGTGAGGTATAGGATCAGCTCTTGAAGGGGCGGGTTGCCGGTGGAGGTGAGTCGTCGGTGACGGATTTGGCTGCCGGTTGAGTAATGGGGAGAGCTTCCCTTTGGCCGTCGGCAGTTGGAGGGGGTTGTTGTGCTGTGTGCTTTCCTGAGGTATCTGCTAGGTGGTGAGGCTGTTGGTCAGGTTGTTTGTGGGGGGGGATGGATGTGAGAGATGAGACTGATTATGTACGGAGTACAATTCAACAGGAAAGGACTCAACTGACCCGTTAGGAGGAGGAGACGAAAAGGGGGTGACCAGGAGGTTTTGCAACTTGGCACAAAAAGAAATGTAGGGTGAGGGTGGGAAGTGAGAAAATACTAAACCATGAAGCCCGATTAGCTCAGCTGGTTAGAGCGTCGTACTAATACTGGAGACAGTATGTAGTCAATGCGAAGGTCAACAGTTCAATCCTGTTATTGGGCATCTATCTTTCCTTTTCCTATCTTCTTTTTCTTCTTTTTCTTATTGTCTATTTCTTTGCTCTCGTGGGTGTGACCTCCTGATGGTTTATGTATAGCTTGGTGGTTGTGATGAATGGCTATGTGACTATTGAAATTTTGGTGTGTAGATTTAATCAAGATTAATGCTAAAAAAGCAAAGAAAAAACATATATACATAAACACAGTGTGAGTCAAGATGTAGATTCCAAAGGTCCTGGTGGAGCATGAAGGGTGTAAGTAAGACTTGAGCTTTGTTTAACCCAAAACGAAGTTGGGCTTGGATGAGCTTGGGTGAATAGTTCCCCTTATTTTCCAATGTGGGGAGTGCAGGCAAATTCTATTAAATAGCGGAATGTGATATTTTGGGATATCGATATCTTGGGGTAGATTTAGTAGTGTGGTTGTTGTGCGAGGCGCTGAAAGAACAATCAGAAATGGCTACAAAACAATCACAACCAAAGACATCAAAATTGACACATATCAGGTATCATTACTCCCTTACATCTACTTTAAAAACTCGTTGGTATCCAGTCGCGCGCAACAAAAGCAACGCTTGATAACACAAAAGAAATACCCCCTTCCCACAAGAGAAGAAAAAGAAAAAGAACAACGCCGCTTCCGACCCACAGCCCAACACTAAGAAAAATGCCCACCATAAACCCCTCCAATGACCATGCCCATGCCCGATCCTTTTTGGCCATGAAACCCTCATGAATACTCCAAAGAAGACATTACCAGTTATGAGTTATGAAGGAAATGTTTGATGTTGTAAAAGGAAAATGCCAAAAACTCCAAATCGATTTCCCCCCCAAACACCGTTGAAATGCTCAGCTCAGGCGAGTGGAGCGCAGCCGAAAGAAGTACCAACGGCACCCGTCTCGTAGCGGATTGTGATGTCCTTGACAGCCGAGTAGGTGCCGAGCCCGAGAATGACCATGCCCACAATGAACGCCACCACGTTGAGCGCACCCAGCATGATGTTCCATGGCGTCCACTTGCCCTCCTTGATGAACATGAACCACATGATGGCCGGGAAGTAGAATGTGAAGCCAGACAGGAAGATGGCAGCGCAGATGGCCAACAGGGGCGAGAAGAAGGGAATGGCCTCGGCAACGACAAAGGCGACGATTGTGATGGCGGCATCGACACCAATCCAGGTGATCCAGCCCATGGGGGTGTTGACGTAGCGGATAACCGAGTCCTTGAACCACTTGCCATGGATGTAACGGGCGCAGACAACCGTGTTGATGCTGCCAGAGATGTAGATGACGGGCAGGGCGACACCAAAGGCAACCTTGGACATGGTGGGGCCAGCCGAGAGGAGAGCAGGGGCCTGGACATCGTGACCAACAAAGGCGAACACGAGGGCGCCGGTGATGGTGTAGAGGAAGATCTCGAAGATGCCGAGAGAGAAGATGGCGCGGGGATAGTCGGCTGGAGTGTGCATCTCGTCCATGAAGCTGAACTGGCAAAGCGAGTAGCTGTATGCGAACACAATGTTGGTGACCGCAATGAAGCCCTCGTGCAGCGTCAAGCCCTCCTTGGGGTAGGCAGACCAGCTGACAGCAGCCAGACCGCCGTCAGCGTTGGCCGACTGGATGCCGGTCGCGATGATAGTGACACCGATGGCACCAATGATGGAGACGAAATCGACGTATCCGAGAATGGCCATTTCGGAGAAGGTGGGCGGGATGGCCAGGAGGAACAGGAGAATGCCCGAGACGACGGCAAAGACGACAGTGCAGGCGCCATTGTTGGTCAGGTTCCCAAACATGATAGCTCCCGTCAAAACGTGGGAGGCGGTGGTGAAGGTGAGCTGCAGGACGAACATGAACGTCATGATAATGTACCCCCACTTGCCAAACATCATTCTGCCGGCGTCGGTGTAGTGGGCGATGTGGGGGTACTTGACCTTGACCTGACCGACGACATAACTGCAGTACATGGCCAAAAGACCCATGCTGACAGAAATGATGACGCCGAGAATCATGCCCAGTGATGCGAAGGCGGCCGGAAGACTGAGACTGCCCAGGGCGACGGCAGTCACGATGAGCACAACCGTCAGGCGTTTCCATCCAAGCTGGTGGAAAGCGGCCTCACCCTCTGCCAGCTTCTGTCTCTCAAAGTCGTAGTCGGCGGCACCCCTGTTGGCGCGGACGTCACCCTCCATGGAAGAGGCATGGCCGGAGCCGGTTCTCTCGATACCGGCCTTCTCCTTCTCGGTAAGGCTCACGCCCGTGCTTGGAGTGATTTCCGCCATGTTGAAAAAGCCTGTCGTCCCAACACTAGGTAAACGACCCGCCTGCTGAAGCTGTTGAAACTCGACAGGAGCGTGGCGTGATGGGCCGGGGTAGTGCCAGGTAGGGCGATGTGGGGATGGCGAAGTGGCGGACGGATGGGTGAAGAGTGAAGAGAGAAGAACCGAAGTCCGTGGGGAGATGGACTTTATGAACGAGTGTTGCAGGTCAAAAATTGTTGAACAGAAAAATGACCAGGACAAGCACCATTGACACAAAGCCAGTTCCCAAAATGTGTTCCGGATTGGATGGAGAGCCGAACTGCTGGGGAAGCAGGGAAAAGAGAGAAACTTTAAAAGAAAGCGTCAAACCTCAGTTCCAAGCTCGAGTCAGGCAACGGCAAGCACATCCCTACCATGCCGTTCATGCTCCGGCCGATCTCGGTGAACGAATTGAGGCGCGGGAACACCGGCAGGGACGTCCCATCGCCACCGAGGAGGATACCCCGATGGTTATCCCGATGGCTGTTGCTGGCTGGCCAGTATCATCAGATGAGCAGCTGTTCACCCAACGGCCCCGGAAAGAGCTCTCCCCAGATTTCGTGAGTAACCAGCACCGGTCCAAAACACTAAGCTTCCATTACCCAATGCCGCAGGGTCTCAAGGGCTTCGGGTATCCTCACACGGTGTGCTGTCAAGGCCAGGACCCCTCTGCAAGCCCTAGGCTGTCGTTGCTCCTGCATGTCGCAGACGGAGTTCATGGCCGGCCGGTCCACCCTCCCCGCATGAAGCATCTCTCCCACAGGTTCTAGAAGATGAGAAGCGGCAAACGGCGTATCTGAGAAGCCCTGTGTTCATGTGGCGGCTCGAGAATGTGTTGATTGTGGGGGCGCGGTAGCGGACATTCCGATGTGTGTACCGGTAGACGAATTGCCGTATCACTGGGAAAACACCATAGGGCAAAAACGGTTCATCTCGACAAGCCAGGAGCCAGCAATGAGCCAACTGCCAGTAGCGCCGGTACTTTGGTAGTTGGTGTGGTGACGACACTGTGGGACCCCTCAAACGCAGAAAAGGCGCCGTCTCGCCAGCCTCACGCCGATGTCCGCGGCAAAGCTTATTTTCCTCCTGATGCCCAATGCCAATGGCTGCGCTTGCACCGAGGAGGCACGGAGGTAGCACCCTGAAAAAGCTTGGTTCAACTGCGCTGTTCCGGACTGTCTGCGCCGTCTCCAGAGATCGTTGGAAGAGCCCGAGGTGTTAGATGGACCGGGATTCGCATTCTCGGGATCCTCGATTATTCCATCTCCAGCTCAGGCGGTGAAAATTGAGATGGTCGGCAACGTGCGAGATCGGTGTTGTCTCTCCGGGATCCCATCTCTCGTTCGCTGGGGGAGGCGGTGCAAACCCCAGAATGCAACTGCCAGTCCCCACCAGCCGCTGATGGGCGAGGCTTTTGTTGATGACCAATGCCAAACTTGTGAAGAAAACACTTAGTCACGGTTTGCTTGGGACCTGTCGTATATGTTTAATGTGGCCGGCTTGGTCTCTTGGAGTCTCTTGGGCACAACAGGCCCAGATCTTTCGGGTGATCGTCTCGGGAGTCCACATTTTGTTTTGCCTTCTCAACATGTCTCTGAGTCATCAAGTAGACCGGCACTTGAGAGGTCTGTTGTGAAGCTGAGAAAGAACGGGAGAGCGGACCATTGTTGAAGGTGGAAGAATGCCAAGAAGTTGGTTTTTGGCTTCAGAAGCCGTGGAAGCATCCAATATTGACTTCATGCAAGATGCCAGGAAGTGTGCGCTTGGCACACATTCCCGAATCAAGTGAAGTCTTGGCATTGCAAAGATCACAACCCTAACCCTTCACAGGAATCCGGTGGCGCTATCTGTGGCTGAAGCGAAGCAAGGTGTGGCGCACATGAGGCTTGGCCTCCACATTGAAAGTAAACAAACGGAGCGTGTTCTAACCAATCAACGACGTCTGGCATTTTATTAACTGCGACTTCCCTGCTCCCCCTCCAAATGTCAATGGATCCCACAGTTTGACTTTTGACACCATCACCAAACACGCGACTTGGGCCGACGATCCAAGCCTTCCTCGATTGACCCGTGATTGATTATTATCTGATATCGCCAGACGACAATGTCCGTATGTTATTGTTGAGGAGAAACGAACCCAACCCATATTCCAGTTAGCGGTAGCGGTAGCCGACTCGATCGCGTCTTAACTCGCGACAAACCCTCGAAACTCGACCTCTCTGAGCAAACAACCACACAAAAATGTCTATGATGGACTCGGAGGACGTGTTCTTCTGCCTTGAGAACCGGCTGGCATCGTTCCAAGCAACACAACCTGCCTCCAAAGGCAGAGCCTCCAATGCAAACTCTCGCGGTCCAAAACAGCTGCAATGGCCACACAAAACCCTCTCCCCTGTTGCGGTAAGCTTCCTAGCTGATTTCCCTCGGGGTTTCAAGACTGACTTTTGCTGTGATAGTTTGCAAAAGCCGGATTCTTCTTCGAGCCATACCCGCAAAGCCCCGACAATGTTGTGTGCTTTTTGTGCGACAAGTCACTCGACGGGTGGGAAGAGCATGACAATCCTCTGGAGGAACACCTGAAGCACTCGCCAACGTGCGGGTGGGCCATCATGGCAGCCATCGAGGCCGGCATGGGCAACTATGGGAAGGTACACCCTCTCGACCCGTTCATGGTCGAGGCCCGCAAAGCAACGTTTGCCGGCAGGTGGCCCTACGAGACCAAAAAGGGCTTCAAGTGCAAGACTAAAAAGGTAGGAACGACGAACCCTTGACCGTTGGCCCAAGACTGACTCGCCGGAACATAGCTTGTCGAGGCCGGCTGGAAGTACACACCATCGCGGGAGGCGGAGGACATGGCCACGTGCGCCTACTGCCAACTCGCCCTCGAGGGATGGGAGTCGGACGACAACCCGTGGGACGAACACTACAACCGTGCGCCCGAATGCCCATTCTTCACTCTCATCAGCTCGCAACCGGCACCAAAGAAGTCGGGGAGAGCCAAGGCAGCTAGACCCTCCAAGGCCTCGCGGCTCTCGGTGCAGTCCATTGCTACCATCGCCACTGGTGCCTCCGACTTGACCTCTGTTGGAGACCTCACCCTCGACCAAGACGACAGTGTTATGACAACTGCGTCCACCATGACCCAAGGTGCCAAGAAAACGACAAAGGGACGCAAGGCGACTACTGCAAAGGGCCGGAAGGCCAAAGCAAAGAAGGAAGAGGTCGTCGAGATACACGAAGACGAACCGCAAGTAGAAGCACCTCCACCAAAGCCCGCCAGAGGACGTAAGCGTTCTAGCGACACAATGGAGGAACCTTCCATGATCAACGCCGAGGCTCCAGCTCCCAAGAAACGGGCCACACGCACCAAGAAGAACGCTGCCGTAGAGCCGCCCGCAGCGCCACAAGACGTTGATATGGTCGATGTCATTGAGCAGCCACCACCCCCGGCCAAGAAGAAGGGCCGGGGGCCCACCACAAAGTCCCGCAAGGTCTCGCAAGCCTCGGTCCAGTCGGAGCCATTGGATGTGCCAGATGACGATGAGATTGAGCGCCAATTAGAAGCCGATCCCGACCGGTACGAAGAGCCAGCTCTCGAAGAACCAGTCGTCGAAGAACCAATCATCGAAGAGCCGGTTGTCGAAGAGCCAGCTGCTGCAGAGCCGGTTGTCGCAGAACCCGAGGTGGAAGCGCCACGGCCAAAGACAAAAGGAAGGCCCAAGAAATCTACCACTGCACGCAAGACAAGTCAGGTGGCGGAGGAAGAGAGCAGGATACACCCCATGTTCGACGCAACACCTGCGGAACCTGACGAGGCCGAGATCGATGCTGAATACAAGGCTCTTCTCGCCGAGGTTGATCCAGAACCAGAGGAGCCAGAGGAGCAAGAGATCATGGTCCCGAAGAAGGGACGGAAGGCAGGGACTCGGAAAACATCAAAGACGAAGAAGCCTAAGGAGCCTGTGGCCGAGCCAGAACCTGTGGATGAAATCGCCGAAGCTCCTGCGCCATCAGTCGGTGATGTCCAGTACCCAACCCTTAAGATGGAGGATGCCGTTCCAGAACCTGAGGCCAAGTCAGAGCCTCAACCAGAAGAAGTTGATCCGGATGCCAGCAGCGGTACTGTTGTAACCCAGCCTGTGAAGAGGGGTCGCGGTCGTCCCTCGAAGAAGTCTTTGGCTGAACGGGCATCTCTCGAGGCACGGGCGTCTCTGGAGGTCCGGGCATCACTCGACGCACGAGCGTCCGTCGAGGACGTCGAACCGGCACCAAGGCCACGACGATCATCTGCCAGAATAGTCAAAGCTCGCGAGTCTGTTTTAGCGAAGGCGACGACGCCAGAACCGGTCCAGGTTGAGAAGAAGCCTGCCAAACCTCCAACACCACCACCCGCCCCAGTTGTCGAAGCTGCACCTGTCCCACCGACCCCGATGAGAACCAACAAGTCTCTTCCACCACCTCCTCCTTCATCTGCCAGCCAGCACCCATCAACGCCGAGAACACAACCCAGCCGACGGGCGAAACAAGCAACCATGTCCCCTTCGCCGTCGCCGCAATCCTCGGATGCAGAAAACACACGGCGATCGCTGACCAAGACAACAGCTGTTAGCGTCGTCTCCAACAGAGTTGCGCTATCACCAGTTGTTGCCACCCCGAGTCGGAGTTCCCCGTCGAAACGAGCTACGCTGGGCGGACTTCAGAGTGCCACGCCCTGGCAGCCGACAGATCTCGAGATGGTATTTTCACCATCGAACAATCCAAACAAGGAGAATGGTGTCTCCAGGTTGCTGAGCAAGGGCAAGGACTTGACCAGCCCTGAGAAGGGCATGACGGTGGAGGAGTGGATTTACCACAATGCTGAGCTGGCAGAGCAGATGCTCAAGATGGAATGTGAGAATATGGTCTCGGCCTTTGAGAGGGAGGGTACGAGGGCGATGAGGGTGTTGGAGGGGCTGATTGTTGAGTAGATCAAGGTTGTGTGGGTTAGTGAGGGTTCAGGCTGCATGGAGCATTGCCGGCACAGTAATAAGGCGTTGTTTGGGTTTCGGGTGGTTTTGCGCTTAGGGTTGTTTAGCTGCTCAATCAAGGGTTATTGTGTTGTATGCCTCAGACTTTACCTCATCCACACGAAGAACTCATCAAAAGAGGGCGTATTGGAAGCTGCTGAATGTTTGTCAGCCAGAAGTTATTGGACGCCACTCAGATCAAACTGCGGCTTTTCTCCCTGGACTTCACCACACCTTGGTGTGTAACACCCCGCATGCTAGACGAATACGCTCGGTACGCTCTTGTGGTTGGAGCCATATGATTGGAGGGTCGACGGAGATCAACATGAGCATGCATGAGCATTGGATATGTGCACGGCGCATGCACTCGCACCAACTACGAAACATCGAGTGAGAGAGCTGTGCGAATGATTACAGGTGGGATTCGGGCTTGACAATCACTTTGATCATACATGGCAAGCCCTCCACTCGGGGATAGTTGAGCAGTGAAATGCACCTAATGTATGGCTCACACCCTTCCACACGAGATAAGGGATTCATCCATGTTATATCGTTATATCTACCACTGGGTCCCTCGCCCATGACCACTCCGTTGTCAATCTTTTTTGGCCGCCCCATCTTACTCTCTCTCCTTGCAAATCCCTTGAAGAAACAAACCACCACCATCAATCACCACATCATGTCCCACATCACCCTCTCCCTCCTCCTCTCCCTAACAGAACTAACCCTCTCCCACCTCTTCCTTCCCCCCCTCCCCATCCCTCCCTCTTACCTCCTCCCCCTTTTCCTCGCGCATTACCTCCCCTTGAAATTCTACTCCCTCTTCCTCCACCCCTTTTATTTCTCCCCGTTACGCACCCTCCCCACACCTGGGGGAAACCTCCCCCTGCTAGGCCAAACCCTCACCCTCCTCCGCGCAACCTCCCCCGTGCAAACATACGTTGATTGGGCCAACCGTTACCCACGTGCCCCGTTTATCCGGTTTTTGGGTCTGTTCCATTCAGAGATGGTACTAGTTGCCAGTCCGGAGGCGCACAAGGAGGTGTTGATGACGCACTGTTATGAGTTTAAGAAGCCGGATATCATGTACAGGTTTGTTGTGCCCGGGGTTTCTTGTGTTTTTTTTTTTGGTTTTTTGTTTTTTTTACTAAGATGATGCACAGGTTTATTGGGGATTTTGTCGGGATGGGGTTGTTGTTTGCTGAGGGGGGGGAGCATAAG
>NW_001914857.1:2243283-2246102 GCF_000226545.1 Podospora anserina S mat+
AACCTCTTCCTCCCCATCCGCCGCTTCCTCCCCATCGAGGCCAACCTAGGCTACCTCCGCGCCTCGGCACAACTCCGCCGGATGACCCTCGACATTGTCAAGAACCGCGTCAAAGAACTGGCTCAACCGGACTATCGCAACCCTGTCAGCAACGGAGCTGACTTGCTCACGATGATGCTAGAGGGGGAGATGTCCCTCAGCAAAGCCGGCGACAAAATGACAGAAGACCAAATCACGAACGAGCTGCTGACCTTCATCGCGGCGGGGCATGAGACCTCGGCTAATGCCCTCCTGTGGGCGAGCTATGTCTTGGCTGTCCACCCTGACATACAGACGCGTCTCCGCAGGGAAATCACATCCCATTTCGAGGCTGGCAAAACCCCGACTTATGAGCAGCTCGAGTCGCTTGTTTATCTCCACAACTTTTGCAGGGAAATCCTCAGGCGGTATTGTCCTGCGTTGATGACGTTTAGGGAGGCACTGAAAGATCTTACCATTTGTGGCACTTTTATCCCAAGGGGCACCGTACTTCTTCTCCTCCCGGCGGTGGCCTCACGGACGGCCTGGGTTTGGGGGGAGGATGTTGACGAGTTTAAGCCGGAGAGGTGGGAGAATTTGGCAGGGACGGAGGCGGACAGCCCTTATGCTTTTGGGGCGTTTATGCATGGGCCGAGGATATGCATAGGGAAGCAGTTTGCCATGGTTGAGTTCAAGGTTTTGGTTGTGGAGCTGGTGACCAGGTTTGAGTTTGGGATGACGGAGGAGTTGGAGGGGCTTGGGGGGAGGGAGCCGAGGACGACGAACCCGGGGATGGGGTATGTTCCTGCTGGGGGGATGAGGGTTAAGTTTAGGAAGATTTGATTCTTTTTTGGGGTGTTGAATCGAATATTTTGTATCACCACATGGACGGCATTACCGGTGACTTTGGGGGTTACATGAACATTTTGAGTCTGATTTGGACACCAGTTGTCAAGTTGAGCACTTATTTCTAGAAAGAATTTCCATTTATGATACTGTGCAAGCTGAAAAAAGAGAAGAAAAGCTGTGAGAATACCTAGAAAACAGACACAAAGGAAGTTAGATGAGAGGTAGTGTGAAATGCCCAGTTCATAAATCCAAAAGCCCCTTGTCAGGCCTTCAAAATCGGCGCTTGACCATGGCTTTCAAGATCAAGCCCTGACAAGTATCTTGCCGGTTACCTAAGTCCAGTGGTTACAGTGCCTCTCTCCGAGACCATTCACCAAAATATTGTTTTTTTTTTCGCATAAGCGATGATTTCTCTCTCCGCCGACTTGGTGCTTCATCCTAGTCCATCATCCTAGTCCATCATCCGGAAGATCTCCCGGACACGCTTCTCTAGCGTGTCTTCACCCTCTTGGCGTCCGGAAAAAGATCACCCATTCGTGGCTTCTTCAGCCGAGCTTGGTTGGCTAGCCACCAAGGCCCATGACGGAGAGCGAATAGCGTATCGCTCAAGCCAAATGGTGGGTGGACGGTACCTATGGAGCATGTCAAAGGACTGGGACTGCGGGGCGCTAGACTGGTTGAAAGCGGTGTTGTGAGGCCGAGTCAAGAGAGGCCCCGACCACGCCTACATGATACATCTACCGGAACACGGTTTTAGTCGTGTATCGTCCACCGCGGCCAACGGGAAACATGAACACGGGGGTTTGTAGAAGCGATGGAAGTCGACTTCTTGGAGCCAGGGTTGCAAGCACCTGACGTGTTGGTTGAGGAAGGAAAGCCCCCAAGGTATCTCGAGAATGGCTAAATAGGTAGGTAGAATACATCACAGGAAGGCATCGACATAGCCTAGAGGCGGAGAAAGCAGTGTCATGTGAAGGTTCAAGTCTCTATTGACCTCTATCATGGCCTTTGCTTCTTCGCCGCTGATCATGAAGAGCGGTGGTGCCCGGTCGTGGCTTTATTACAGGAGGGTGAATAGCAAACATGACGGGTAAAGACAAGGTTTGTTTGGCCACCCCAGCGCATGCTGATTCGCCGGCTATTATTCCAAACTTGAGTACTTAAGGTAGGCTATGAAAGGGGTACTAGGTTGAGAAGATGGTGAGATTGAAGTAATTGGAGAATAATCGTTAAAAGCAAGTATATATGAAAGATTGGCAAAGCAGTGGGCTGTTGCTGTGAGCAGCACAACTCTGTGCTTCAATAGCCGATGAGCACCTCAGGGGTTTGTTTACATGCCCCTGTTTTCCTCGACTGCACGCCGTATTCAGGGGCTGAGCTGATATCTTGGCTTGTACAACACGGTCTAGAATAGGCGTGTCTCCGTGGAAATCATCTACTGAATATTCATCTTGCTCGAAGAATTTCCATTTGTGCAAAAAAAAAAAAAAAAAAAAAGCCATTTTTGTGAACAAGCACACGAGAGGATAAAAGCAAAAAAAGAAATAGGAAAAGCTAATATCCCCAGCGTCGGCCCGAGCAGCCACAAAGCCGAAGAATAAGAAAAGAAAGAGGGGAAAAAGTATAAAATAAGAAGGGAGGATAATAAGATGAAAAGAAAAAAGAAAAAGAAAATGGCTCTCTATTTATAAGAAGGGGTTAAATTGAATGGAGAATGAAGTTAAAAGTAGTAGTAGATTAAAATAAGGAGAAGAATGTAAAATAATAATAAGAAAAAAAAATGAAGAGTGAGTAAAAATAGTGAAATGGTTGTAGTAAATAAAAAAAAGAAATAAAGAAAGAAAATTTGAATAAATAGATATGAAATTGAGTAAGGAACTTATAAAAAAAAGGGAGAAAGGGGGGGGGGGGGGTGTTATATATATTTTTTTTTTTATTTTTTTTATTTTTAT
>NW_001914857.1:2246252-2331931 GCF_000226545.1 Podospora anserina S mat+
TTCTGTCGACGCCCACCCATCGTCAACAAAAACAAACAAAAAAGAAAAACAAAACAAAAATGCAAACCTCCTCCCAAGACATCGCCGCCACGGCCACCGAGTTCGGCATCTCCACCAGAGGCGCCTACAACCAGCTGTACATGCGCGGATGGAGCTTTTTCGAACAATGTCTAGCAACACCGTGGTCACCCGCGACTCCCGATGGGGTGTAAGTCACATAAACACACACACACACACACCACACACACACATACACATACACACACCTACACACCCAGCCTCAAGACTCACACCACTGACACCATACCCACACACACACAAGAATCAACCTAGGCGTGGCAGAAAACTCCCTCATGCACAACCAAATCGTCAAATTCATCAAGCAAAACACTCAAGTCGACCCAATCAGCCAACTCACCTACGGCAACGGCCCCCGAGGCTCCCCCCGTCTCCAGCGTGCCCTAGCCAGCTTTCTGAACAGAAAGTTCTCACCCCTTGAGCCGGCAAAGAGTGATGACATCATCGTCATGGCCGGCGTGACGCCCGTGATAGATGCTCTGACATGGGCGCTGTGCAACGAGGGGGAGGGAATCATCATCCCCCAGCCGTACTACACTGCTTTCGCGACCGACATTCCCGGTAGAGCAAGAGGGGTGATAATCCCGGCCACATTTCAAGATATCGAGGGATACAAAGGGTTTGACGATGTTTTTGACGCGGAGATGAACGTCCAGGCTCTGGAGACGGCCCTCAGCAATGCTGAGAGCAAGGGCGTCAAGGCGAAGGGGCTTATGCTGGTCAAGTGAGCACCTCTGGCTTTGGGTTGGGGTGTAGGTACTGACTGTTGACACAGCCCGCACAACCCGCTCGGGAGATGTTATCCTCCAGAGACGATCAGGGCCATCGCTGGTTTTTGTCAAGCTCATAACCTCCACCTCATCAGCGATGAGATTTACGCTCAGTCTATTTACAACAACCCAGACGCCACAGACGTAGTGCCGTTTACATCTGCCCTCGCGCTGGATCTCCCTATTGACACTCAAAAACTCCACGTTGCGTACGGCGCAAGCAAAGACTTTTGCGCCAACGGTCTCAGATTAGGGATGCTGCACACCCGGAACAGGGGACTGATGGGCGCGATGGCGAGCAATGCCATGCTTGGCTGGCCGCCGTACTTGGTGCAGGACATTTGGGCCGCCATGCTGGAGGACACCGATTACACTGACGAGTTCCTGGGGAAGAACCGGGAGCTGCTGGGGGAGTCATACAAGGTTGTGACTGATTTTTTGAAGGAGCAAGGGGTGGGATATTATGGGAATTCGTAAGTCACCACGGATGAGCTAGTGAGGAGAAATGCTGACGATGGGATGGGGAAAGAAACGCGGGTATGTTTCTTTGGATAGATCTCAGACGGCACTTGGTTGGGAAGAAGGAGGGTGGACAACCGCCTGAGTTGAGGGTTGGGAAATTGAGCCCGGGGGATTTGGAGAGGTATCTGGAGAGGGAACAGCATATTTGGAAGGTTTTGGGTGAGAATAAGATCCTGTTGGCTACGGGCAGTGTGTTTGCGAGTGAGGAGCTGGGGTGGTTTAGGATGACGTTTAGTGCGTCGAGGCCGGCGTTGGAGGTTGGGTTGGAGAGGTTGAAGAGGGTGTTTGATGCGCTGAAGAGAAGTCAACTGTAAATACAGCGGAGGGTTGGCTGGGTTGGGTCGCGTGTTGCGACGCGCCGCCGCGGGGTCAAATGCAATTAAGGGAAATAAGCGGGAACAAAAGTGGTTGAGCTTAATCTTATCTCCGACAATTGATTGCATCACCAATCCAACTGATCGTTCGTTCGTCCTCCACTTCAAGCAGAGCCGCAAAGCTCTGCAACAGCCCTCCCTATACTGCCGCTTCTTTCCGTCTTCTTCTCTTGTTGTTTGCGAGCGATATTGATACCCAAATCCGAGATTGTTTCCGTCATAATGGCCTACATCGCCCCAATCCACCGGCCAAGCAGCGTCGACCATGCCCTGCTCGCCAATGTCTATTCAGAAGAGGAGCAGAGCTTGGTTCTCTCGTGAGGATCACCCCCTTCTTTCGTTCTGTATACTACCAAACCGAGTTTACTAACAGACATCGGAATGCAGACGAACAAACCGAGTAGAAGTCTGGCGCCCCTCCCCCGACGGCCTCCTCTCCCAAGCCCACACCACCAACGTCAACGGCACCATCGCCATGCTCCAAAAACTCCGACCAAAAGACGCCGAAACAGACCTCTTATTTGTCGGAACCGACCGCTTCGAGTACTTCACCCTCTACTGGAACCCGGAAACGTCCCAAATGGAAACCACGAATGCGACCCGCGACCCCGGAGAGCACTTTATGCGCAACTCGCAGTCCCTCGACAGAGCGATTGTCGACCCGTCAGGACGGTTCATCGCCATGCACCTATGGGAAGGCGTCATGACGATCGCCCGCCTCGGCACCCGCAAGACAAACGCGGCGCAGCTGGACTGGATGGGACAGATCAGGCTGGCGGAACTGTTTATCAAGGCCTCGACTTTTTTGCATAACGAGACGGGACACCCGACGGTTGCTTTTCTATACCAGACTAGCGCTAATGCGCAGGATTCGAAGCTGGCGACGTACCGGCTTACGTCTGACGACAGGAACACGGTGGCCAGCGAGTTCAACGCGCAGAAACACAGGATCATTGATATCACGATTGCGGATGCGGGGGCGAATATGTTGATTCCCGTGAGGAAGGTGGAGGAGGAAGTGAAGAGGCACAACTTTCGCAATACGGGATCGGCTAAGCCGCATCTTGGGGGGGTTATTGTGGTGGGGGAGACGAGACTGCTCTATATTGACGACGTGACAAAGGCGACGGTGGAATCGAAGCTTGACAAGGCGAGCATTTTTGTCAAGTGGGCCGAGTACAATGTTCAGACGTATTTCCTTGCGGATGACTACGGCTCGTTGCACTTGTTGACGATCAACACGGACGGGGCGGAGGTGAAGGGGATGGTCTTGACCAAGATTGGGGTCACGAGCAGGGCGAGCGAGCTGGTTTATCTGGGGAATGAGATGCTGTTTGTGGCGAGTCACCATGGGGATTCGCGGCTGTTTCAGCTTGACTTGAGCGCGGATAAGCCGGCGGACAAACCTTTCCTGACGCTGATCCAGACGATATCGAATATTGGGCCGATTATGGACTTTGCGGTGATGGACATGGGGAATAGAGGGGGGGAGGATAGCCAGTTGGGGAATGAGTACTCTTCGGGGCAGGCGAGGATTGTTTGTGGGAGCGGGGTTTACAAGGATGGGTCGTTGAGGAGTGTGAGGAGCGGCGTTGGGCTGGAGGATGTGGGGTTGTTGTTGGAGGATCTTGGGCAGCATGTGAGGGGGGTGTTCTCGCTGAGGGGGGCGGTTGGGGAGGGGAAGATGGATACGCTTGCTGTGAGCTTTTTGACCGAGACGAGGGTTTTCAAGTTTGACTCTGAGGGTGGGGTGGAAGAGGTGGGGGACTTTATGGGTTTTGGGTTGGATTGCCAGACGTTGTTGGCGAGGAATCTTGGGGGTGGGATGATTTTGCAGGTTACGACGAGGGGGGTTGTATTGATCGATGCTGAGAGTGGGGTTACGGTGGCGACGTGGGTGCCTCGGGATGAGAACACCATCATCAATGCTTCTGCGAACGGGGAGTGGCTGTTGTTGTCGGTGGAAGGGACGGGGCTGGTGTCGATCAGTACTGCTGGGAACGAGCTGCGGTTGGTGAAGGAGAAGGATATTAGCCAGCAGGATCAGGTTGCTTGCATACATGTTGCGCCGCAGTTACAAGGGATCGGTGTGGTTGGGTTTTGGACGTCAGGGACGGTGTCGATTATTGACTTGAACACACTTGAGCCAATGCATGGGGAGTCACTACGGCAGAGCCAGGACGACGCGTCGATACCTCGGGAGGTGGTGCTTGTTCAGGTGGCTTCGCCTAAGGTGTCGGGGCCAACGCTCTTCATCGCCATGGAGGATGGCCATGTTGTCACGTTCAACATCTCGGCCGATTTTGAGTTTTCGGGGAAGAAACAGGTTATCCTGGGTACACGGCAAGCCAGGCTTCACCTCCTCCCGCAAGACAACGACAGCATCTACAGCATCCTGGCCACGACGGAGCACCCAAGCTTGATCTACGGCGAAGAGAACAGGATAGTATACTCGGCTGTCACCGCAGAGGAGGCCATGTTCATTTGTCCTTTTGATACAGAGGCATTCCCCGATTCGATCATTGTGGCGACGGACACACAGATCAAGATCTCCAAGATCGACCGCACGAGACGAACACACGTTCGCGAGTTGCCCATGGGCGAGATGGTTCGTAGGATCGCCTACTCGCCAAAGGAAAAGGTGTTTGGTCTGGGTTGTATCAAGCGGTCGTTGGTGGACGGGGATGAGGTTGTCCAGAGCTCGTTTAGGCTGGTGGATGAGGTTATTTTCCAGCCTGTCGGTAAGACTTTTCAACTTGAGAGGACAAATTACGTGGAGCTGGTTGAGGCGGTTGTCAGGGCTGAGCTTCCAGACTCGTATGGGAATCCTGCCGAACGGTTTATTGTCGGGACGAGCTTCTTGCCTGACCCGGATTATGCCATGACTGGTGAACACCGAGGGAGGATTTTGGTGTTTGGTATTGATGATAACAAGGACCCCTACTTAATCCTGAGCCACCTTACCAAGGGTGTGTGCAGGTGTCTGGAAGTCTTGGACGGGAATAAGATTGTGGCTGGGCTGGCCAAGACGGTGGCGATTGCGAGATATGACGAGACTTCTACGACGACGGCGACGTTAACGAGGCTGGCTTCGTACAAGCCGTCGACGCATCCGATTCAGATTGCGGCGCAGGGAAATATCATCGGGGTGGCGGACGTGATGAAGAGTATGACGCTGGTTGAGTACATGCCTGGTGACAAGGATAGGCTGGTGGAGGTGGCCAGGCATTGGCAGTCGGCTGCGGGCACGGCGCTGTGTCATGTTGATGGGGATGACTGGCTGGAGGCGGATGATCAGGGGAACCTGATGATGTTGAGGAGGAATGCGGATGCGGTGGTGATGGAGGATAGGAAGATTATGAGCGTGACGGCGGAGATGAATTTGGGGGAGATGGTGAACAGGATCAGGGCGGTGAGGGTTGAGACGAGTAGGGGGGCGATGGTGGTGCCGAGGGCGTTTTTGGGGACGGTAAGTCGCTCGGTGGTGTCCAATATTAAGACGGTTATGCTAACAAGAGACAGGTCAATGGCGGTATATACATGTTCGGCACCGTTGCGCCCGAGGCTCAGGACTTGCTATTACGATTCCAGGAAAAGCTGGCGAGAGTTGTACACACGGCGGGGGAGATCGAGTTCAACTGCTACAGGGCGTTTAGAAATGCAGAAAGGGAGGGGAGCGAGCCGGTTAGATTCTTAGACGGGGAGCTATTAGAGCGGTTTCTAGACCAGGACGAGGCAACGCAGAGGGAGATTTGTGAGGGTTTGGGGCCGAGTTTAGAGCACATGAGGAATGTTGTGGAGGAGTTGAGGCGGATGCACTGAGAGATATCCCGTAAAATGTACATGAATTGATCTGCTGTCGATGTTGATAATGACCTCTTCTTCAGTGAGACTATTCATGGGAATGAGTGATGTCAGCAAGCATGAGTGTTCTGTGGATAGTGTAGTGTAAAGCGGGCTTGGCATGTCACGGGAAGAATCGGAGTCCTCGGGCTCTGTCCAATCACCAGCCAGGCAATTGCAAATTAGCTGCCTCAGGCACGCCACCTTTGCCAGACGTTTGACATTTGGTGCACAGGCCAAGTTCACAACTGGTCGGGAAATGTGGGAACAGCTCGGCCCAGAGAAAGCGAAAGTGAGACTAACCAAAAAACCTCAGTCCACGGACGCCGACGTCGACTTTGTGTGTCTCTCTCTCCTCTCTCCCCTCTACCTACCACCACCGCTCTTTTTTTTAAAGAAGCAGAAGCAACAATGGCGCCCCTCTCGACCGTGACGCGCGCCCTCGCCCGTCCCTCCGTCCTGCGTGTTGCCGCCCGCACCATCTCGACGACCCCGGCCGTCCGCGGCGACTCTTCCTACTCTAGCCCTTTCAAGGGCGAGAGCAACAGCACCAAGGTGCCGGATTTCTCAAAGTACCTGTCGGACAAGAAGCCGAGCTCGAATGCGCTGATTAGCTATTTCATGGTGGGCACGTTGGGTGCGATCACCGCGGGGGGGGCGAAGAGTACCATTCAGGGTAGGTGATTTTGGGGTTAGGAAGGACCGACGGGGGGGGCAAAGGGGTGGGGGGGAGTCAATTGGAGGGATTTGGGGTTGGTTAAAAAGGGGGGGGCTAAAAGTGTGGTTGCTATACAGAGTTCCTCGTCAACATGTCCGCCTCTGCTGACGTCTTGGTTTTGGCCAAGGTTGAGGTTGATTTGAATGCCATTCCCGAGGGCAAGAACGTAAGGATTCTTTCTCTCTGGAGAATAGTTGAGAAGGGATAGGAAGGTTGGCTGACGGAGACAACAAAAAATAACAGGTCATCGTCAAGTGGAGAGGCAAGCCCGTGTTCATCCGCCACCGCACAGCCGCCGAGATTGAGGAGGCCAACAACATCAACGTTGCGTCGCTAAGAGACCCCGAGGCCGATAGTGATCGTGTTCAGAAGCCTGAGTGGCTTGTCATGTTGGGTATGTCAAGACACAACAAATAGGGGGGGGGAGGGTGATGGATGATACTGACAGCAACACAACTAGGTGTCTGCACACACTTGGGCTGCGTCCCCATCGGCGAGGCCGGTGAGTACGGCGGCTGGTTCTGCCCCTGCCACGGCTCCCACTACGACATTTCGGGCCGCATCAGAAAGGGCCCTGCCCCTCTGAACCTCGAGATTCCCGCGTACGAGTTCCCCGAGGACGACAAGCTGGTTATTGGTTAAACGCTTGCTACTTTGCTGCGGTTTTGTTGCGGAGAAAATAAAAAGCGAGCGAATCGATAGAAAGAGAGAGAGAGAGAGAGAGAAAGAGAGAACCTAAAATGCAAAAACTTGTATATTCTTGTCCACCACCAATGCGCAGGTTTTCTAGAGGGGTTAGGGGGTTGGGGTAGCTGGGAGGAGCTGACGTTGAAATTGTTGTATTAGTACCATGAGAAGGGGAGGCGGTGGTTTGAGCAATATTGATAGACGTGTCAAACAGACAGATGAGAGAGGGTAGAAATGGATATACTGGAGACTCAAGCACGCAGGGAATTTTGAAGTTACCTGTTGTCCTTGCCAATGCTAGTGAGTGTTTCTTTGGCTCAACATATGGCTCAACTTTGCTGTTCATGGCTGGCGAGGACTGAAAATTGTCTTGTATGTTGAGACAAAGCACCCACGCCGCTTTGTTCCAGCCTAATCAAGTCGACAACATGAGTTTTGGTGGCAGGGTTCCGGAAACGTGCCTCTTGATGAAAGAAGCGGTTCAGAGTTAGTTGGCTGTTGACTATTACGAGAGTGGTGTTGTTAAAGTATCCTCTCCAGCCTTTCCCGGTGATGATGGTTAACCCCCCTTTTAATACGGGAGTTTATAGGACTGGGACGCAAGTGAAACTCTCTGCTCAAAGTGAACCTCTAGGGGTTCTCGTCAACAAATACGTTGTCTGCTCTTTTCTTATTGTGGTAGCCCTCCCGGTGGGATACGCCAGCAAATACCCCTTTTTATAGGTACATCCATCAACATGGCCTCCTCCTCCTCCCCTCGCCGCGCCCTCCTCAACCACGTCCACCAACTCCGCACCTACCTCTCCTTTTCCCCCGAGCAAAAAGCCCGCCGCCCCGTCCCATTTGTCCGCTGCGACATCTGCCGCTCCGAAACAGGCGAGATCATCACCCCCGCGACCCCCGGCTCGGCATTGACAACCTTCCCCCTCAGCCCGACGGACCGCGTCCGCGCTGGTCTTGTCTTGCCGTGCGGCCACATGTTCCACACCGAATGCTGGGACCCCTACCCAGCCACGTTCCGCGGCAAGGGCGCCATCACCTGCCCGCGCTGCCGCCTCCGGCTCAACTTCTCGGAGATGGAACGCAATAGATGTGCTGATCTCCCCTGGCGGTACCACATGCCCGAACCGGACAACCCCAGCTGGAAGTGGGAGATTGAGAAAATCCCAAAGACGGCGCAGGAGTATATCCTCGAGGGGAGGGAGGCCGAGTTTGAGTTGGGGGCCATGTGCAACGTTGACAGGTTGATCGGGGCGAGTTTGCTGGGGGAGAATATCGAGGTGGAGAGGGACTTGGTCGAGGGGAGGGGGCAGAGGGTTGAGTTGAGCAAGTTGGTGGACAAGGTGAGGGCGGATGGGTGGTTTTTTGAGGAGGAGATTGATCTTGCTTTTCCGGGGTGGTTGCCGAGGATGGAGGTGGGGGATATAAGGCGGGAGCCGCCGAGGGGGGAGGAGGAGGATTGGGTGGAGGGGCGGTTGAAGAGGTTGATGAGGAGGGAGGGGTACACTTGGAGGGGGGAGCCGCCGACGGGGAGCAGGAGAAGGGGCCGTAATTTGTGGAATATTGGTGGGGATTATGATGAGGATGATGAGGATGATGAGGATGATGATGAGGATGATGAGGATGATGATGAGGATGATGAGGATGATGATGATGAGGAGGAGGTGGAGGAGGAGGAGGATAGTGAGATGGATGATGAGGATGAGTAGTGAGGGAGGGAGGGAAGGGAGGTTGGTGTTTTGATCTAGAACCAAGAGATGTCTTGTGTGTCTGTTAACACACACTCTTCTGGCCCCTTTGATACCCCAAGTGCGGTACTAATCCACATGAGATAAATGTAAGCCCCAGCTCCAAGACATTTCACACAAAAAGTCACACTTGCAAGATTCACACTTCACCAAAAAACACAGACAACAAAATAGTAACTATTCATTTCCGTCTCCATTTCCCTCCTGCTCCCTCTCAAAAAAATAATAATAAAAAGCCACGCCTCACAGCGTAAAGAATACCGGGTTAAAACTGTTTCCATGATTTACCCTTCATATTTCAAAAGTATACATCCTCCTCGCACTCCACCCCCTTCACAAACTATCCTACATCTCTTCACAACCCCAAAGCAGCATTAAACACGCTAGCAGCCTGAGCACCCTCAGCCTGACTAGCAGCCGCCGCGCCCTCCTCACAAGCCTCGATCGTCTCGGGGCTAGCCTTGCATGCACTATCCAGCCTCTGGCAGACAAAGAACGAAATAATATCAATGTTGAGCGCAGACCCATGCGAGAAATCAGCCGCGTTCACAGGCTGGAAGCTCTCCTCCTGACGCCCGTCAAGCCCAGCAGCGAACTGAATAGCGGGGCTGCCGCAGCTCCCAAAGTCCAGGACATTCTGGCGGCGACCGACGACGGAACGGCGAGCCTTGCGACGACGAGCAGCAGCCAAGCAAGCGGCCTCCTGCTGGTCGCACTGCCCAGCACCACCCTGGATCTGACCAGAATTAGCAGCGTTGGCGCAGGCGTTCTTCTGAATGGCGCACGAGCGCTGGATGGCGGCGCCGGCTTGGAGGAAGGTGTTTCCGTTGACGGAGAAGGGGCGGTTGGAAGCAGGGTCGGAGATGACGGCGGGGGCAGGGCCGCCGAGGGCACCGGTGAAGGTCTGGACGTTCACAGTGCCGGTGGGGACCTCCTCAACGGGGGGTTCCTCGACGACTGGTGGCTCCTCATCTTCAACGACCGGCTCGCAGACCTCCTCCTCGTCAACGGGGGGCTCCTCGACAGCCGGGGGCTCCTCGACAGCAGGCCCGTCATCAACAACAGGCTCGCAGACCTCCTGATCGCCAACAGCGGCGAGGATGTCGGCCTCCGAAACAGCAGGCACCAAAAGGTTCTGGGAAATGATGCACCCGATCGCATCGTTCTCGTCGTTGCAGGTGTTACCAGCAGCAGTAGGGTCGCCAATCTCACCAGGGGCAAAGGTGCCGCTCTGCAGAGCAAGAAGCGGGTCAGCCCCGATGGAGAACAAAGCCTTGGCGACCTCGAGCTCGACCTCGGCGTTGTTGGCCGCTTCGGCAGAAGCAGGATCCTGGTGCTGGTTGATGTTGACGAGCTCGGCATTGACAGGAGTCTCGTTGCAGAGGGGGGAAGCCTCGCCGACGGTCAAGGTGTTACGCTCGAGGGCACGGAAGAGGATGGCGTTGATGGCCAAGTCGAGGTCGTTGGCGGCCTTGGCGTTGGTGAGAGCCTGGTCGGCGACGATCTGCTGGAGGCAGTCGAGGCGATCGGCCGAGATGTCACCGGCGCCGTTGGCGGCGGCGGCGTTGCCGAGGAGGGGGAACACGCAGTCGAGGATGTTGTTTGGGTTGTTGAGCTTGAGGGCGACGTTGCAGGCGCGGAGGACGGCCTCGTGCGAGTGTTCCTGGGGAACCTCGCGCTTGGTGGCTCGGAGGGAGTAAGTGGGCACATCGCGGGCCGAGGCGAGGCCAACGGCGATGGCCACAAGAGCAGTTCCGTACTTCATGGTGATGGTTGGTTGTTTGTGGTGGTGGTGGTGATGTTTACACACAAAAAGGGACTGATATGTACAGTTGAAAGAGAAGGGAGGCCCGGCCTAAGGATGTAAAAATGATCGTGTACCAAAAGAGCGTCTTGGAGCCAAGTTCACAGAACTAAAGCTAACAAAAAAGAGAGGACGAAGTCGGGATGAGCGTGAGGAGAGAGGTGGAAAGGAAACGGTGACATTGTGAAGGGTGGTGGTATCTTATATACGGAGTATGGGCATATGCCACTTGGCTATGCCAGAGGCAGGAAGATCGGGAGGATGTGCCGCCAGACGGGGGGAGCATGGATCCTGGGATTCTCTTTCTCCTCCTTGCCAACGGTGAGCAAGGCCTATACCGATTGTCAGGACGAAGCTAGAGACTATGACTAGCAAGGTGGCCCTTGTCGATACACCAGCTACAGGGTGCTGTGAGCCGCTGGCGTAGAAGGGCGCCACCGGTTGCGATGTGTTCCGGAACAAGACGAACACCGTGAGCCGCGTGGGCGCTTGTGGTTGTGGGGCTTGACCATAACCCAGCTTCCCGCTCAGGAGGTGTGGCAGACCCATGCTTATTGTAAGTGCGTTGGTGAGAGTCCGGATTTCCCGTTTGGACTGACGACTGCCTGCTTTGACCCCTTGGCGATGCCTGGGCAGCTTGAGATTCTTCTTCCTGTCATGATTACAACTGTTCGGAGGTAAGGATTGCGGTGGACCTGTACAAGATGACAAGGTCGCATGGCAGGGCGAAGAATGGCCGTTCTTGGTGTTGGCAACCGAGAGAGGCTCCAGTGGGCTCACCGTAGCAATTTCCTTGTGATGTCACATTGGATTCCTCTCTGAAGTCCATGATCAGATCAGACGGAACATGGGACGTCGCCTGTCTCACCTTGGTGGATGCATGGACAGAGCCGCATGCAGGGGGACGCTGAAGGTACGTAGCGCCCCGCTCGAAACGATGAACGGTGGCTCGCGAGTTGGCGGCGTCATCCCCGCTAACACCGTTCCACCCAATTTCTGTTGCCAAGTGTTAGTGACGGTCCATCGGAGATTTCCTCAGACACCACAGAAACATGTCGACATTCCCCTTGAAATCCCCAACCACGGCGCCGACCCAACGTGTACGCGAGCAAATCTTTCCTGCCGTTTTCGTGATCACCACTGTCATCCAGCCACAGGAAAAAGAGACAACCCTCTCCGGGTTTCTTGGAAAAGGTCAACATCAGACGAAAACGAGATGAGCTTGCGAGCCGTCAGATAATGGCATTCGCCCGTCTTCGCTTGGCTGAAGAGATGGGATTTCGACATGGTATTTGCCGCCCTCTGATACAGCATGTGATGAACCTTCGATTTCGAGCATGCTCCCATCTATTACAATCGATCAGATCTCATTCGGCCTGTCGTCCGAACAATTATAACGCCTCTTCCGCTGTGGCTGTCTATCACTCACCTATCATGCATCTCATCCCTCTTTCCCACCATTTACTACGCAACATCCTCTCCTGCTCAACATTCCCCATCCCATCCCATCCCATCCCATCCCATCCCATCCCAACCCCCACGCATCACCCCCCCCTCCCTCCCCAGAAACAACAACGTCACCATCACCAAGGCATAAACCCTCCAACCGGCACATCCATTCCCCGAATCATCAAAATGACACTCAACCTCTCGACCTCCAAGCGCCTGCATGAACCGTTTTAGGGGCTTCGTTTCCAAAAGAATTGCCCCTAAGCAAATACATGCCGGGTAGGTCAAGCTTCAGTAACGTCAACCGGTACTTGTATGATCGGCGCCCTATTGAGGTGACAGTACCACTCTTTATCAAAGAAAGGGGGTCATATGATCAAGGCATATACGCCTGGGCAGCAGGGGTGCAGGTTCATGATCGTTGACGCATCAAACACTGTGACCATCCATCACCGGTGCTCGAACGTACAAGTACTATACGAGTACGCGTGCCAGCTCCCAGAGGGTCGCTATTTGCTATCGAGACTGACAGTGCTCGACCATTAAGCACCTACCACTGTTTCTCGCCTTCGATCGGCATGCCCCATTCTTGGAAGCTTGGCCCAAAGCTTCTTGTGCAACAGACCCGAGGGCAAGGACCAAAGGAAGTCACTCTCGATCCATCATTGCCTTGTGGACTTGATCTCTTCCAAGCTGTATACCTATCCACGCCAGGTCAGGTCACTCGAGGTGAACCGAAACGCTCCGGAAATATATATACGCTTGCCCATCACGCGGTGTAACTGGAGCTCTCTGGAGCAGTAGCAATCTTGCCCAGCTTACCAACCCCCAGCTTAGAACATCTCCCACAGCGGCGGTGGCAAAACAGGCAAATGCTGCTCCTTCACGGCCACCTTCCTCTGCTGCTGCTTCTTCACCCCCACAAAAATGACCTTCTTCCCCTTGCTACCCTGCCCCTGGATGAGAACACTCTTAGAGTCCAAGCCATAGTAATCAGAGATGGAGTGCGTCAACCACCGTCTAAATGCGCGCTCATTAGTACCCTCATATCACACACACAGTCACTGGGCAGGAGAAACATACTTAAACGCACCCCCAACCTCATCATCCCCCGCCGTATCAAGCACCATCCCCCTCTCCTGCTCCCCACCAACCCGCCTCGTAGCACTCTTGATCTCGGTCTCCACTGGCGGCTTCCCCTCCCTCACTTTATCCCCCCTCCTCCCCACAAACACAATCTCCTCATCCTCCGGATCCGTCTCCTCACTCTCCATCGCCTCCTCCTCCTCCCGCGTCTCCTGCTCCTCCACCGTCACCGCCAGCCCCCTCTCAACAACAAACCTCCTAACCGGCTCCTCCAACACCCTCAACCATCTCCCCACCGCCGGCGTCCTCTTCGCCGTAGCCCGAAAGTTCTGGGGTATATACCCCAGCCCCCCCGGGCCCGGTTTAGTTTCCTGCCTAGGATGCTTCCTCCGCTCCACAACCTCCCTCAACCCCCGTTCCCAGTACCCCGCAAGTTGGTACGGCACCGTGGGCAAGACAGGATACGTAGGCTGAATCTGGTAATCACTCGGCAGAGGCGGCTGCGCGTTGGGGACCCCCAAAAGGTGATCGTTCTCCCACCTCCTCCTCTGTCTCGACCCAGGGTTTCCCTTGATCAACGCCTCCCGTTTCTTCATCGAGTCCCTTCTTGACGGGGGGCGGCGAGGAGGGGTGATTGTTTGCCCTGCTGCACCCGCAGCGGGGTCAAACCTCAGCTTGAGAGCCGCGGCAGGGGGATCATGGCTATCAATCGGGATAGCGAGCGAGTTCGAGGTCCCGCGCGCGACTTGGGGGGTGATGTTCAGGGACTCGAGCGCCGAGACGGTCCAAGCTTCGATGTCGACCGTGGCTGTTGAGGCGGAGGAGAGGGTGTGCTGATGCAGGGGGGCGGATGGGGGGTGCTGCTGTTGAGGGTGGCTGTCGGAGTGTCCGCCGTCCTCGGAGGGGGCGGAGGGGGGGTGCTGGGTGATTGCCATTGTTTTCGTATTGTCAATCAATACCAACTTGTAGATATCGCGCACGCGCGCAAAAGCCGGAAAATCCTCGCGAAGAGGTTGTGCGAAGAAGGGTGACGGCGAAAGCGCGTAAAGTGGCCGTTGAACTTCCCCGGCAAGATGCCAAGAACGGGCCTTATCTCTCGGTGATAAGAACCGCGGGGCAGCTGGAATAGAGGTCCGGATAGGAAAAGAAAAGAGTTCAGGAAAAGGAAAAGGAGAGGAGAAAGGTTGAAAAGTAAATAAAAGAAATCCTCCCCAGTCCCAGAAGCGGTGAAACAATGCTTAGGAAAGATGGATGATGAAAGAGGGGGAGGGGATCATGACTGGCAGTGACACATTGACCATTGTCGGGGGTGAGCAGCCAATCGGAAGCGGAGCGCAAGGGCATGCGGAGCTCGGCGAGTGACTCCAATTCATCATCGACGACCACATGTCTCAAAGGCACGCCCTTATTGATGATGGGTCTTCGATGTCTGAGGAGGGCCCGGGGAACAGTCGATAGGCTCTGTCTGACAAGTTTTCCAATGCCCACCCTTCTCAAGTCCAGGAAACATGACTCTTCCCCTCAAGCAGAGCGTTTTGAACTCGAAACATTGGGGACGATAGTGAGCAGCACAAAAATAAACAGCACAGAGTAACAAAATGGTATTACCTCCAACTCCACCTCCCCCAAAGACAATCCTCTATCCTACCCGCTTTTGTTGCCATAGTCCATCCATCCATTCACCATCACCAAACATTACTACACCCCTCACGACCACCGATTCTGCCCCAACCCATTCAAACTACTCCTCAACTCCCTCAGCTCCGCCCTCCCATTCCTAACCTCATAAACCTTCACCCCTCCCCTTTCCCCTTCCTTTTCCCCTCTCCCCATCTCCCCCTCCTCAATATCCCCCAGCCTCTCCATCCCCCTCCTATCCCTGTCCCCCACCATACTCAAAACACTATTCCTCACACTATTCCTCCTTTCCCCAGTATTTACTTCACTAAAATTCCCCATCCTCCTCCCGCTACTACCCACAGTAGAACTCCTACTCACATTACTATTCCCTATCCCCACCGGCAAAGGCGGAACCCTCGGCACTGGACTGGAAGACCACCGACTGGGCAACCAAGCGGTAAACAACCCTGATATTGGTGACGGTCTAGAAATGTCCCTTCTCGGCTCGGTCGGGGACGAAGAAGGGGATGATTGCCTTCGGCGTTTGAGCATGATAAAGGATATCACTATCAGTGCTATGGCAGCTACTGACCCGACGACGGGCGCGGCGATCCAGGCGTTGCTTGAGGGGGGGTCTATGGAGGGGTCGTTGGCGCCGCCGGAGAAGGTGTCGGGGAACTGATCTGGCGAGGCGGAGGGGGTAGGGAATGGGAAGGCCGGCGGCGGAGCGAGGGTTTCAGTGGTTGAGCTGATATCAGGGACCGCAGTAGTGGCTTCGTCTGGTAAAGCCGTTGTGGTGGCGGCGGGTGGGAGCTCAATAGAGGATGGGGTTATGGATGGGTTCGCGGGAGGAGTGAAGAAGACCACCCCATTGCCGTTCGCCGCTCCCCCCGGTGGCACCGGAATAGTCGACACCCCCGGCCCGGGCGGGGGCTGATTCGGGTCAGCCGCCGCCAACACACGCGCCGAATCCGTCCTCCGGTCCGCGGCTAAATCTCCCGGGTCGGCGACGCCGGTCTTGAGATAGCAGTTCTTGAACCCAAGGTTCAAGGTCGGATCGTAGCTCACGGCTGCGCACCCTGATGTAGCAGCACACTGTCCCAAGCAATCCTGGAATGTCGGTGCGAAGTTCTGGCTCATGTCACTCCCAGCAATAATGAACCCGCACATGACCTGGAAGTTTGTCCCCAGTGCCACCTGGGTGCCGGGTAATGCAGGGCAGTTGGACGAGGCTTCGGGGAAGGAGGCGATTCCGGAGTCGACACCACGCACGAACTGCCTCGGGTCGACCGGTGCGAGGCGGGTCTTTAAGAAGCATCTTGTCCCGTCGTACGACGCCCCATCGCAGCGAGGGTGGAAAGAGGAGCAGAGATCCATGCACGCCGTCAAGTCGAACGCGTCCAACCTCTCCACAACATCCCCGTCGAGGTTGGTGTTGCAAAACAGGGTAAAGTCCTGAACGCTCCCTATCGTCGTCCCATTCCCGCTCGCCCGAGTGCAGGGGTTATTCTGTCGTCGGTTCATCCTCGCTCGATCCAGTATTTTCGTACGTTGTAGACTGTGTGAAGGTGACATTGTGATATGTGTGTGATCAATCATCCAACCCAGTTGGAATGTATGTGATGACAAGTGTGATGGGAGATCAGTGTTCGAGGAAAAGTGTCAGGATAATTCGTCATCCAGACAAGCAATAAACATTATGATGAGACGTCCACCATCCTCAACACACTTTGGCAAGACCAAGAAGAAAAAGAGAAGGGGGAATCGAGCACACCACGAACCCCAAAAAACCTGCCCAACACCCTTTATACCAACCAACCTCGCGGAACATCGCCAGTCAGTCCCCCAAACCCGTCGCAGACAAAGCATATCGCATATGCCAGACCTGATCGACCTCACATCAACCCAATGCCGGACAGTGCTTCACCCACCACGACCACCACAGCTCCAGCCCATCCGGTCTGTGGCTGCTTGTGGCGGGTAAACTACCACATGAGACGGCACTCTTGAAGGATGTCCCAACAGCCTTGTTCCATGTAAGCAGATCATCCCCCTCAACCCGTGCCCCTTCCGGTTCGCCAAACACCCACACCACCGGAACAATCCCCCCAAGAGCCCCAAGCCTTATTTCTCTACCCGCTGCCCCAATCCCTCAGGATAAATACCTCTTCAAGTTTGATGTTTTGTCGCGGCCATCGATCAGAACAGACAGCCATTTTGCCGCCTGCTTCGGAGCCAAATGTTAACCAAAAAAGGGGTGGTCAGCCCCCGGGTCATCACCATTGAAGGCAATGCACAAAAGAGAAAACCAGCCCTCCATCCCTCCCAGATCCAATCTGCAGGGACCCGCGATCTATCCCAGATGTGTCCTCGCCCGTCAAGCCACTGGCGTTTGGGTTCCATGCCCGTGCGCGCGCGCGGGGTTGCATCAGATCGCATTGTCAAGCATATCGCGCTCAGATGCCAATCCATCCTCAGACAACAGGCCTTCCCCAGAAAACCCCCCCCATCAGACGGGGCGTGCAAAGATCTGGGGAGGAGGAGGAGGGTCGCTTAGCATCTTGCAGATTCTCGGGGTGGGCGATTGTCGAAACAACACGATCCGTTCAATATCACTCATGGTCGGCGACGCCGTCGCTGTCAGTCAAGCAGTCAGTGCTGCTGCAGGGGAAAAAGAATTGGCGTAAAAATAGTCGTGTTCGTATTGATCAACCATCGTACCGTACCTACACATCATGTAGCATGATCCCCAAATCTGCGATTGCTCGTAAAAGTCGAAAGTAAAAGTCGAAAGATAAGAGTCGCTCAAGCAACCGACCACATGCTTACATGCACCCTAACCCTAACCTAACCATCCGTCATCCTCCCCAAAACACAGAACCACTCTAGAAGCGCTCCTCTTCCCTTTAAAGCCAAACGCCATATATTTCAGACTCGATAACCCTACCTGCCAAAAAAATGGGCTCAAGCCGCCTTCATAACGCCGCGTCCCAATGTAATGCAAGTCGTTTAGATACCGGACAGAGTCGTCCTCTGTTCCTAACTGGTCAAGAAATGAAATATGAACCTAACAATGCTTAACCGCCCTCAATACGGAATATCAGACTTTCCGTTATCCTATCCACGGTTGGTGTCAAAATTCCTGTGAGGGTCGCCAATACCGCCGGGCTTGAGCAGCGGTGTGGTCTCCGCTGCTGCGTCGCTATCCTGACGATCCAAGATGGTCTGGAGATGGTCTGGGGAGTTGGCGTAGTGTTCGGGGTGAGAGGTGTACCGGCCGGGAGTATCATCATCAAAGCCATTAGCGTGAAGATGTGATGGCGGCAGGCTGTCAATGGTTGAACTGACGAGGCCGTTGCGGGATTGGATCTCGTAGTAGATGGCGAGGTACAGCAGCAGCCCTTGCATGGTGGCCGTCAGGACGAAAATGCCCCACGAACTCCAACCAGCCAAGCCAAGGCGCGCAAACAAGCTGGCCGCAAAGAGGAAGCCACCGGGCGTCTGGATGCACATCATGGGAATGCTGAGACTGCCCACATGCTTAAGATGGTAAGTCGTCCAGATTTGCGGAACGTATTGCACTGCCGCCAAAAGAGCAGCCATGACGCCCAGTACGTTGGCCCAAATTTCCAGGTGGTCCTTGGCAAGCGTCGACAGAATGCCCGTAACGAGAATGACAGCGAGGCCGTGGAGCAGGGTCAACGAGGCTACCAACAGAGCTGTCTGCCACCTCGGCTGGTCCTCCTCTTCACCCAGCTCTTCGTTATCGGGGTCGTGGGCGGGATTATATCGGAAGAAGACGAGGAACAAGACGAAGCTATGGGTTTGTTAACAACGGATCCCACCATGCCCAGCAAATAAAGACTTACATGAAGGTGAAGCAAATCCACTGCACACCTAGTTGCGCAATCCCAAGCAGTCCAGCAACACAGTGCAATGTCTCGAGCTCCTTGCAGCAGGCGACGTCTTGTCTCGATTGGGGAAGCAGCAAGATGTTGGCAAAAGCCGATGTCGCCGAGGTTGTACCGAGCAGGATAAAGTACGGGGAGATGCCCTCGGAGGTGCCGCGCGAGATGATTCGGAAGTGCTGGGGTAGGTAGCTGATGAGCATGCCAACCACGATGACGCTGCGGGACTGTCAGTACAGGAAGAAGGCATGAGAGAAGATCAGGCCCACCTCGAAACGATGAGGTTCACAACGTTAAGGTCGCGAAGTTTCTCGCAGCGGTCTGCACTGAATAGTGACTCCATCTTGAATACCTTGATGGGTTTGGTGATGGCTGATAACGGTGGAGACGCTTTTGTTGCGGGGAGTTCTCGGGAGATGCTGGCACCAGGGCTCCTGCTCGACGTTGGTTCTGTCCCACACAGAGTCTCTCTCGTATGACACTGCGTCTCAATCGTCTGGTAACTTTGGTGAGGAGCAGCCGCGACTCTCGAGGCTGATGTCGCGACTGGATGTTTGGTGAGCTGGAGAAGGCGTCAGGCGGACAGCTCATGCATGGTTGCGTAGCTTTCCCCCTGCAGTTGCCTGCCGGGTGCTGGTTTCAAGGGCGCCCGCCGCCATTGTAGGGGAGGAAATGTGGGGCAACGACGCCCTAGACCTTCAAGGTTCTCGCTATTAGCGCTTTCCATTGATCAAGGTACTTTATCAGCAAATTCATGTGAGAAGATACTTGGCAAAGCGGTCTACACTATTTGCAGCTTGACTTCAACTCTCACCTCATCGCGACTATCATCGAGCTCAATATTAAGACGATTTCCCTCAGACTCTCTCTCATTCAACATTGACTCGAAAAAATACAAAATACAGAGAGAGTATCCAAGATGTCGACAGAACCCAACAAAAATTCCCCGACTCACAAACTACCCACCCATTTATTAAGAGAACCTACTCCCGAAATTCAACCACCAACCATGAACAAACCCTCCCTCAACCTCCTGACTTCAACCACCTGCCCAACTACCTCCCTCCCAAAATCCCCCGACCCCCGCAACCGCGACACCCCCTTCTTCAAATCAGCCCAATGGACAGCAGACGGCACAACCCTCCTAACCCTCACCTCCCACCCCTCCATCCAAACCTACGTCCTCCCCTCCACCCTCCTCACCCCCCCTCACCCCCCCCTCACCCCAACATCAACCCTCCCCCTCCCAGAACCAACCTCAACCTTCTCCCCCTCTCCCTACTTCTCCCTCTCCCACCCCTCAACTCAATACCTCCTCACCGCCACCACCGACCACCCCATCCACCTAACCCCCATCTTCTCCCCTGCTTCCCCCCCGCTCGCCTCCTTCTTTTTGATAAAACCAGAAACAGAATCCTACCTCCCCATCACCTCCCTCGTCTGGCCCTCCCCAGGTACTCACTTCATAACCGGAACAACCAACCTCCTCGCCTTATTCGACATCTCCCGCCCTGATTCCCTGTGCTCTACCCCCCTCTTGAGAATCCCTACCATCCCCTCCACTCGTCACATCAGCAAGGGAAATGGTATAGGAATGCGAGGGACCGTTTCCGCGTTGGGGCTTCAGCCGACAGGTGCTGGGGAGGGGATACTAGCTGCGGGAACTTGGACAAGGTGGGTGGGGTTGTACGACATCTACCGCTCCGGCAGCGTCATCGCCAACTTCAGCGTTAAACCCTCCGCTGATCACGAAGCGGGGATTAAAGGCAAGGGAGTAGTCCAAACAATCTGGAGTCCGTGTGGGCGGTACTTGGTTGTGAATGAAAGAGGGAGTGAAGGGTTGCTGGTTTATGATGTGAGGGGGACGCATAAGCTGCTAGGGTGGTTATCCGGCAGAGATGGGACGACAAATCAGCGACTCGGCGTCGACGTCTTTCCCGATCAAAACGGCAACGGGTTTGAGGTTTGGGCTGGGACGAAGAACGGGACGGTGGTCATGTATGAAGGGGTTGGGATGAACGAAGGGGAAACGAAGCCGACTTGGGAGTGGGGGGTGAATGATGGGGAAAGTGCGGTTGGTGCGACGGCTATGCATTCGAGTGGGAGTGTGCTGGCTACTTGCTCGGGGAGTTGGAAGGTGGCGGATGATGATAGCAGTGATGAGGGTAGCAGCGATGATAGCGACAGCGACAGTGAGGATGACTCGTCATCCGGGAAAAAGCCAGCTTTTGTCGTCGAGGAAACAAGCCTCAAGGTCTGGAGTATTGATGCCAGCAATGGTGCGGCAGCGCAAGAATTTGAGCCACTAGAGGGAGATGTGGAAGAGAAAGAATGAAGTTTGGTATTTGAGCAAAGCATTTGAGCAAATATCGCAAGGGGTCAACACTGCCCATAGCTACCTGGTATCGAGCAAACGATTTTCAGAGAAAAAGCCGGCAAAAGATCCGAGTACATCATCCGACATCGATCGCCTCCCGCCATCTTACATGTCAGAACCCTCAAATACATCGTCATCGTCATATTCGCCAACCGCATGTTGGCCCCACGGCTCATCAAGAACCCGGCTGGCTCGTTCCAATATCTTCCGCCCCCCAAGCAATTCCTCAAACATGGCGATTCTATCCTCCAACGACATCATCAGAAACTTCGGCAATCCATACGACTGCCCTCTCTTGCCTCCTACGGCCAAGTCATCTGCCGGGACAGGCAGCCTTTTGAGAATGACCTGGGCGGCAAACACGTTCATGCCTGCCCGGAAGAGAAAGGCCTCGTGGTGAGTTTCCGGAGGAGTCACCAAGCTCCTCACATCAGCTTGCTCGCTGGCATGGTCACAGATCGTCTTCGCCACCCACTTCGCCAGCGTCTCGGTTCCTCCTCCCACATACAACACACGCACCTCTGTGTCCAAACCGCCCACAAATCCCTGAAACTCGGCCAGCGCCTTTGCATCTGACTGAGACAGCGGTGTCATCGCCTCATTGAACTTGTTGCCCTCAGACACAAAGACGATCAACCGCTCGTACCGCAAAGCAGCATTCTGGACCACGCCGTGATAGTTCACTGTCTTGTCCGGTTGGCCTGGCATGGGCCTTTGACGCAGTTTTACCATGGTCAGCAGCATAATCCCAGTGGCAGGGGATATTGTCAAGTCAGCATCGTCAAGGTTAGGCGAACGCAGGCCTGGGAACCATGTAGCTGGTCGGTGAAGTTTGTAGTCGCGACGTACAATCTCTATTCCGGGGAGGAGCTTCGCTAAGAACTGCGCCATCGGGCCAACCGCCGTGAAGGATGCAACTATTCTGGGCCGCTGTTCCGGAGGCGCAATGTCTGGAGCAGCTGCTGGGATCTCAGGAAGAGCAGGGAGCGACTCCGCTGGTTGTGTGGCCCCGAATAGTTTATTGACCCGATAGCTGGGATGGCCGCTGTTGGATCGGTCTGTTACAGCGCGGAAGTTGACCGCAACAAAAGAATCGAGCAACGTTCTGAAGTCAGGGTATTCTTGCACAAGCCCCCGGAATAGATCTGTTGTTGGGACCGGCGGGAGGTTATCACCTTCAGCTAGGCCGAGCATGCGGCGCGTTGGTGGGTGGGCAGATGGCCTTGGTATTGGCCGTATCTCTATGGGAGCTGCTCGAAGTCTTTTTTGGCCGGCCAAAACCGCAACGGGACCTGGGACCGGCGGCTCCACTACACCATCTTCGACTGGCCGGGCTCGGTGTGTGACTGTTGTCCTGGACAGTGGTTCGCTCGAGCTCCCATCTTCTCGATTCGCACGTGAAGTGGTCAATGTCGGGTCTCCCGTGGAGGACAAAGGGAGTAATTCTTCATCGTCGTCAAGATGCATCTGCAAGATCATCAGTCCTGGTTTCTTGTGCACCAGGTCTTCACTTGTCACCACATGTTCGTCTTCTCCATGTCCTAGGAAGTGGTCAAGGTGCCCCTGGTCTACCTTGATGGCCTCAGGTGCAAATGTCTTTGCTTTCATATGCGCCATAGGCGTCCAGACCATCCGCTGCTCAGCCGCTCTGTTGTGACCCCACTTGGTCCCTTGCCAGTCGACGTCGGTTGTCCCTCGAATAAAGCCGAATTGTGCCCTGGCGCTCTGGAGCTGTTGCTCCCATGCCGGGGTCGGCAACGAGAAGTCCATGAGAGGAACTGAAACCCGGGCTATGGCGTCAAGTGGCTCGAGTCTTTCCTGTTCAGCGTACCGCACGAGCGTGGCAGCCTTGTCGTCAAAGAACCTTGAAAGATGGCGTTCCTCCTCATAGATCTCTGGGGACATGCTTCTTGGCTCAGTCAGAACACCTGCATGTGTAAGGTCTTCGAGCCACAAGGCATCGTCAGGTTGCGAGTGCGGAAGAGGTGGAAATATTGGCACGTCGAGATACGGGTGCTCGGAGAGCGGGTGGTGTATCGGTGGCAGCACTGATGACTCAAAGAGCCCACCTCTTATCATGTCCGTGATGTCCATATCATCAGAGCGGTCAGGTGAGATTTGAGCTGTCGACGCCTCATCCCAAAAAATCTCGTCTTGCCGAAGAAGCTTGTTTTCCGCAACCCGGATCTCTTCACTGATGTCAGAAAATGGAGAAGAAGGTTGCGGAACCCGACATGTCTCTTCATCAGGAACAAACAGATCGTCGAATGGTTCCAGCATAGGACTCAGGGGCGGTGACAGAGGCTCTGTAGCTCCAAAACTTGGAAGCTTCACACAATGTTAGCATCTAGGCCAACCCACGAAGCTGCCGAACTTACACCATGATAAGTGCTGTTACTAGCCAACAGATCCCTCTGATCTTTGTCGATCCACTCCGTCTTGAGAATCTGCACAAGATATCCTACTGTCTCCTTTGTAACCTCGAGCGGCTCAGTTGCAGCCTTCTTCAACAATTCCTTCTCCATGGCATTTGCATTTTCGGCAAACTCAAGCCCTTCACCCTCGGCCACATCGGCATCATCCAGGGGAAGGCCGTGGTCTGGCAGCGTGTCCTTCCGGAAAGAGGTGACTCTCCGTCTCAACCTGTGGCAGTCGCTATTGTGGTCGCTTCGAATGATGGGGGGTTCGAGCTTGAGCTGTTTCATGCTAGGGGTTTCTTCCAAGCACAATTCTTCCATCAGATCGGTAACCTCAATCGTAGTGCATCGTTGAAAGGTCTGTTGAAGCAGTTGCATTGACTCAGCCGGCACCTGCCATTGCTCCGGTGCGGGGATGATGGGGCGGAAGGCGCATTCTTGCAGTGTTCCATTTTCGATCAAATGACTGGGTTGGACGTCGACAATGGTGGCAGCAATGGTGCCGGTTTCGTCGAGAATGTCGGACCAGGGGTCAATACCGGGGAATGTGAGGCCATGGTGGAGGGCATATTCGTCCGCCTCCATGTGTACTGGTGAAACCTCGGTCGGCGGGGAGGAGGGACCTGGACTCCAGGATGAGCCATCCAGAGAGAACAGGTTAGACTCTGAGGTGAAGTCCATGTTGCTTGCCGTGTTGGGACAGCCACGCTGCCATGCTTTGGTTCATTCGGAAGTTGCTTCGGAAGAGTTGCGAGAGGTCTATTAGAACAAAGCTTCCTTGTGTGGGTCAGATCAGCCACAGTGTGGCTCTGAAAACATATCGAGGGCACCGAGGGGAAGGCACGACCATATTTGCCTATAACCCACCTTCCTAGTAAAGTTCAGATATATGACGCAAGCAGAACAGTCGAACACGTCGGGGAAAATATTCTAGGAGGGTGGGTGCTCGATATATTGACTCTGCCATGGATCTTGTACTGTATTCATCTTGCATTGTATAAGGTAATCTATGACATGATCTCCCTGCCATGGCACACTCTGATGCCCATCACCGATGCAGCCTCAACAAAGAATCACGTAGTTGACGGTTCTCTGGGTCGACCAGCGGAGAAAAATGACATCTGGCCAGGTGGTGGGGAGGTTATTGTAGCGGATGCTGGGCCAGTTGCTTCGTTGGCCACGCGCGTCTCAAGAGATGTGGAGATATCGGTTGGTTGAACAACAGCAAGACCCTCGTTAGAAGTGCTCAATACATCAAATGACACACTGGTGTCCAACGTCGTGGCCAAACAACAACAGCCTGCCGAAGACTCCGAAGAGGCAGCTTTCTCATTTTCAACACACTTTCAATGCTGGCATATCTGTTAGCCTCCTTGGCCTCTAGCACGGAGACTACACCAACCGCAAGCGAGCCTGTGGCGACGAGAAAGCCAATCAAAACAAGAACAAGCCCAAGGAGTGCGATCCAAAAGGTCCACCATTCGCGAAGGTTCCGTCGGTCTCGCCAAAAACCCAGGATGGTCTGGGGAGAGGCACGATTGTAGGTGTCTTCAAGCGCCAAGAGTCGGGCCTGCCAGATGCGAAAGCTGTCAACCTGCCTTGACACGGGCATGATGGTGGGAACCCACATCTGGTCGCTCGGCTCGGTGGTGTTTGCTGAGGAGTCGATAGTGTTGTGCCAGCTTGTTTCATCTATGATGTGAAGTGTGCGTCGGTATTCCGGCCATTCAAAACCACCACCCCCATCTCGCTGTTCATCGAACCACGAGGCTGTGTCGAGGTCCTCGACGGGTATGAGTAAGCCCAGTGTCTTGAGGGTTTCCTCTGCAAGCTCCCGGTATGGGTGCTGGCCCCCAGCTGCGTATAGCCACATTTGTCTCAGCACAGTTGCGTGATGAAAAACGTAGCTTGATGGCTTGCTTTTTCGAAACTTTGACAACAAGATGCTCCAAAATGTCATTTGTCCATACGATGTGGAAGGACGTGAGCCTCATCATGTGCTGGGGGAAAAAGGTGTCTGCAAAGACACGCGCATTTCGCTGGCCGGGTTGACTTCCCGATGAGGGTTTTTCAAGAATTCCAAGATATTTGGCCATCCTCTCAATAGCTATTGAAGGATCCTGTTGAGGGTTGTCAAGGCTATGGGCGTTGCCGAGTTTGATGAAGTATCGGTCTTGTGGCGTCAAGGGCGATATGATAGCCATCACAGCCTCGTACAGTGTCTTATCTCCATCCCACGCAAAGCCACTTCCCTCTCCATTCCAAAACTGAACATGAGCCATAGGCGTGCGGCCAGATCTAAAGAGTTGTTAAGGCGCCTGGTCTGGTCGAAGTCAGTACCGCCCGAGTAGGTACCTACGTTCGGTACATAGGTACCGATGAAGGTCACCCAAGAAACAGAATAGCTTACATTGTGGCCATGAGGAAAATCGTGGCGATCTTGTTGTGCGATGTCAGACTTTGTCACCCCAGAGGAGTCTCGTAAGATTCTAAAGAGGTCAAACAAGTCGCCAAAATTTTCGAGTACGTGGTCTTGAGGTTGAATTTGTACGGTAGATATTGTTCTTCAAGGCCGGTTGCATGGCCGGGGGGGTACGCCGTTCATCTTCAGGAGTTCCTGGAAAGATTAATAGCCTGAACCTCGATAAGGGGGGAGGAGGAGAGGGGGTTCCGCCATAATCTTCCGGCGTGCAAACCGTGGTGGGGTTCGTGGTTCGTACAGATAAAGCTAGATGGCTGCCGAACTTGTAAGTGAGGCCGAGATGGGTAGGTCCTCACATCCATCGCACCATATTTCCTGCCCACAGCAGACATGCCGCTCTTATTCAGTTGGAACCGGAATATGCAGTAGACTCTACCGCTATTTATTCCCAAACACGAACCGCCGCGTCTTGAACCAATGTGATTTGCGTGTTCTCACAAGTGGGGGCCACACCAAGCTCTCCCGCTCCAGCTGCCCTCCAGCCTGCCTCAACTTTTAGGCTGGGTAAGCATCTTAGCGTTGCATCACATGATCACATGCAGTGTGGCGTGCAGTCCATCTGTGATGCTCACCCGTCACCATAGATCTCACAGCGCTAATCACCATGCTCAGAGCCTTGTGATCATTGGTATCGTCCCAGCCACTTAATTGTTTGCGTCGATGGGTTTGAGCTGGCTTCTGGTGTGCCAGTATGGGATTGCCAATTGCCTTTTGTGGAGGAAGAAAGTGAAAATGTGTAAGGTGCCCTAACAGTGTTGTTTGAGGGGGCTGTGTTGGAAGAAGTGTAAAAGGTGGGGAAATGTGCCTCATGATTAATGCTGCTGGTATCAGAAATGAGGCGGGAGGCCTGGTCACCGTTATTTGCAGCGCTGCAGCGCACTTCTTCCTTCTGACTTGGAACTCCCATCTTGCCTTGTATAATCGGTTTCTGTCACTTGTGCTTTCTGCCTCTTGCCATCTCCCCCGCCTCTGGCGTCAAAATGCGACTCCGACGTAGTTCGATAGACAAAGGGCAATTCCGAACAATTGTAAGATTGTCTCCTACCATGCCGACGGACTACGTATTTCGCATGTGCACATCGACCCATCGTCCACATGCAATCGGCGACGATAGGCCCGAACAACGCGACTGGCAGATAGTTGCTTTCGGCAGAAATGAAGTTACCTCGCTCGACAGTGAAGCCAAAAAAGGTGTTCGCAAGCTTCCTACCACGGCTGATCTCGATTGAACGAAATATTCCACTTTCCTCCATCAAGCAGAACACACCTGCGGCGAGGATTCCGAGCACCACGATAGCTGGCTACCGAGTTACCAGAACAGACAAAGCGAACGATAAGGGTGTGGAAGCGATAGTCATTTGGAGCAGCTCGCCTCCATTTGCAAAAGAGCTGAAGAAACAGATACTACGGACACGCACTCTGGAATCCAGGAGAAGGAAATTTACAGTTGTTGTTCCGAGTTCGGAGGAGGTACCGCAGTGGTATTGCCACTCTGATATAGCAAGGGGCGGACCCGATCCACTGGGATACCGACGGATACGAGTCGGTCCCGAGTCTCGCTCACGGCGGAGGAATAGCACCACCAAGTGGGTTCTAATGCGTCTCTTTCGACCATTAACGCACCTTGTCAGTATGCTGAGTACGCTCTCTGGTGGCTCACGCCGGCGAAAGTCGAAAGAGCGGGATAAAGAACTGGGATATACATAGGGATAATCACGATATTTGGCTCATGTGTAGCCTTGCCAATACTCTCGCCCCGCGCTGGCTATCCCATCTATAAAGGCACATTGTATCTTCATCAACCGACTCTTCAACTGAGCGATGGACAAGAACACACGGCCTGTTCCTCTTGATCATCGGCCTCTTAGTAGTCTTAGTATCACTCTTCCTCACCAGCTTGGCAACCTAAGAGTCATCAGTTCCAAATGACTAAGGGTCGGCAAGCAAGGGCCATAAATCGGCTTTGACGTAGGACAACATCTCCACTCCCAAGGAAACATGCGCATCATGCTGCCTCTGAATCATGTGGAGCTTTCGAAACCCAGTAATCATTAGCCCGCATCGAGGAAATGGTATTCTTTTTGTGGTACCTGAAATTACCAGAAGGCACAATGTCCTGAATTGCCAACTCGGGGGAAACAACCGCTCTGATTGCCACAGACTTACTGACCTCCGTCCCACCAACCACTGTGAAATAGTAGACCGCTGATAACACCAGCATGACGATGACGAGTCATCTCCCAAATTGTTCATTGATTGTGGCCGTTATAGGGCTTTCTTGATTTGCCAAAATACCTACGTTGCAGTACCGAGATGGGAAGCAAGGTATCCAGGCCGGGTGTTAGTCGTAGCACAAATGCTGTTAGCAGAGGGATTCATGCTTGAAGTTGTGCTGGTAGCGGCAGCTCTATCTGATGACAAGTGCACTGATAAGTAGGTATTTGAAAAGTGAGAAACGGATTCCAGCTTGTAGACCTTGGGTGCCATTGGCGCTCTATCAACACTACCTCAACATCTTACACATCTGGACGTCCCATCTTCTTCCAAAATGTTTCGTACCAAGTTCTATACACGCGGAGACCTGCGTTATGCCATCTCCATGCCGTCAAAATGCTTCCGTAGCCTGATAATTATTGTTGATTTGCTTGGGGTTGCCTGACAGCATCAAATCATGGAAGCTGCCGTGCGTAAGTTGCTGGGACTGTGAACCTGTCTCATTTGTTAGAACATGAGCATAGGTAGTAGAGGGTGTAAAAGATGACCGGCAGGCACTATGCTCCCTGGCAACTGAGAGATTACATACTCATATTCCTCCTGCACCCCCTCACCCAGGCGTGAAGTTCTACGAGTGAACCCAATCCTTGTTCTGGAGATGGTCTGATGTCCTGGAGGATTGTGTAATGGCAGCGGTGAGCTTTTCTGGACTCTTGCTGCTTGGAGATGTTTGTAGGAAAGGTAGGCCGTTGCCATCGTCAGCAAGGAGGCAATGATTCCAAAAACAATGACTTGAATACTCTGGGACTGTGGTGATGTCCACACTGGTGTGCTGGTGGGGTCGTGATCTTCTGTATTGGAAACAGCCATGTTGTAGAACACAATGGTCAATGATCAGAGCAACACACATGGTGAACCAGGGATAGGTGATTAGAAAACAGAGGGGGATCAGGAGTGTTTAAATCTAGGTAATTGAACATATCCATTGCGAGGTGAAGGTGTGATGATGCGGACAGATCTGAGGGGACCAATCGCAACCTGGGAAGATCAGAACCCGGTAACGCCCTGGGCGACATAAGGAGTCCTGTCAAGCTAAGGTATCTTTACTCTTGCGTTGCTACAAGGTGCCGGCATTTTACTGTAATGATCGTTGCTCATTCCCACAGCCTCACCGAACAGCAATCGCGAGGGCAGTGCACATCAGCACAGTCGACAGCATGTGTGATAACATAGGTACATCCATGGGTAACCTGTCCCCGATGGTGGACTGAGACAAGTATCCAGCGGGGGCGTTCAGTCGTTGCATAATGGCTGGCCCTTACTGAGAAGGTACGAGTAAGATGCGACGAGTGCAAGCAGGTGCGATATGTGCGGCATGTGCGACAGCAGGTGACACAAGTGCATCAAGTGCGACAGGTGCGATACTTGATGATGCTTGAGGCTGCCCTGCGCCACCACAGCATGGTTTGGAGTTGCACCAGCACATGCACATCATCACCAAATAAAACGAGTGAAAGATGGCTGACCGGATAAACCTATGTCAGCGGTACTTATAAAGGCACCTCAGTGCCCAAGACCTTTCCCAATACATTGCCTACCTTCATCAACCCCCCGGGAGCCAATTCCAGACGAACTTGCACCACGCCAGCTGTGGGAATCCCCTTTTTTCTGGATTGCGACACCAAATATCTCTCATTTGGGACTGTGGTCCTCTATACTGCCTCCCTCAAGCTTGACGCCGCTGATATCTGGGTGCGAGGCACTAATTGCCTCCTTCTCACTGGCAACAGGAGCATTATGGAAGAGTGGCAAATCCAGCCACAAACGATGAATCCTACTGGGCCATTGGGGCGGGGCTCCCGTGGGAAGCTCGACCTCGCGAAATGCGATCACTGCCGTAAAGATAGAAAGAAGGTGAGTAAATATTTCACCTCTTTATAACGTGCACTTTAGGACTTTGGAAAACGGAAGTAGCTACTATAAACCAACCTCTGTTTCTGCTTCTTTTCTCTTTGACTAACCCGCCGAACAGTGCACACCACAACCACGCCAATGGCCTCAGAGATGCGATCGTTGCGAAGACAAAGGCTTCAAGTGCTCGCCCAGCACACAGGCTCGCAAGCGAAGAAGAGAAAACCCAAGAGGCCTCCTGCTCTCGGCAAGCTTCCTTCCTCAGGACCGCCCATCGACTCATCCTTGTGACGATTGGACCCATGCAGATTTGTATGCAACCCCTACATGTCCCAGAGTAAGCGTTTGCTGACAGACTTCAGGTCGGACGCGATTAGCTTCTTGAAGATTTTGTATCGAGTGAGAACGAAAATATCCCTTTGGGAAAAGGATCTAGGTACTATATACGTGCGGGAGGACATTACAACCCTTTGCAACATCGGGTGTGAATTCGTTACTGTCATAGAGACTCTCCATGAGAATCTCCTCGAACACATCGCTTCTAAAATTGCTGGTCTTTCGACCGGACAAAACGATTCGCATAACACGGCGTTAGAGGCCTCCAGATTACACCTTGCGGCCTGCAGCATCCTGCAAGCCAAAAACACCGAATGGAATGAGAAAGACTACGAATCTTTCTCTGTTACCGAATCCACCCTCATCAATTCGATGATCAAGAGTAACCTTCTCAACGACGAGATAGGTGCTGTTTTGATCTTGGAGGATGAGCTTTTGGCCAAGAGGGCACATAACCGCAAAGACAGCTTACATGCCGTCGAAACCCTCGCCAGTCGATTTGAAAAGTTCCGTCCTGTCATGGAGAAACTCTGGAACTGGTGCACGGTGCCATCCAAGGCAACTAATCTACGGTACGGAGGGATGTCTGTAATTGAAAGGTTTCGAAATGCTTCCGTCATTGACGTCAATGCTACTTGGATTCGAACATTGGTCATGGAAAAGGCTACCTGGAGCCTGCAGGACTGTCTTGGCGCCCCCATTCTGCATGGTATTCTTCGAGGACTTGGTCGAGGGCTGTGGACCCCATCACGAGAAGAGGAAAAGTACCTATACAGCAACATTGGCCCTTACTGTGCCCAACACAATCCGGCAGACATTCTCGGTCGCTCTGCCATACACATTGCCGCTCAATACAACGTACCTGGAGCTGTCACAGCTCTACTTGAGTCAGGTATCAATCCCGACCAGGAGGCCGACAACGGGATGCTCGCACTGCACTTGGCAGCCGCCTCAGGACATTTGGAGGCTTGCAAAGTTCTCCTGAACCATGTCGAGAAATTCTGGTCCTTTGATCACCTCGACATGACTGCTCTAGACTATGCTTTACGCAATGGCAATCGGGATATTGTCAGGCTTTTATTGGAGAATGGCAATGGGGATTACGCCGTCGCGAGCATTTCGTGGATGGCACTAACTGCTGCAATGGGGCAATGTAAAACCTTTGGTGTGTGCACAGAGGTTTTGAATTGGTACGAAATGGCATTTTCCCCTGCCTCCCTTGACACTTTCCAGGATGACAGTGGAGATACGGTGTTACATGTCGCAGTTCTTGCGGGCAATCTCGAGGTTGTTCAGGAGCTTGCAAAACGGAGTGCCAAGTGGCGCCGGGGCTCGATCAACCTACAAGATGAAGACGGCCGAACAGCGCTATGCTTAGCGGTGCGGACACAAAGAGGAAAGGACTGGTTAGCTATCATCCGGACTCTTTTAGGGATTGATGGGATTGACATCGACGTTCGGGATCACAAGGGAAAGGCGCCAATGGATTATGCAAAAGAATACGAACTATCTCTTGTGGTGCGCATGTTGGAAAATAAGCAGAATGCATCAACTCGAGGAGAGGCCACCAATCCCAGTCAACACTGCCTGCAGACAACTCATTCTGTGCCAGAGGGTGTCGCTTTACCTATACCTTCGCAGCAACCACTTCACCTCCTGCCTCCTCTTGCTTCAGAACCAGGGTATTGGTCGCAAGGTTATTCTCCTCATTTCTCCCAAGACAACAACAACAACAACCAACCATTCTGAGCCTTCACCTTCATCCCACCTCGGTCATATACCATAATCAGGCCAGTTTCGTTGGTTTACATGTGCCCTGAGGATGGTCAACGGTGTTGTCGGGTCTGCCTTGAAGTCAGGGATGCGAGTTTATTAGTGTGGTTTCCTTTGCTTTTGTTGTTGCAGATCCATTCATCTGTGTTCAATTTCTTTCACGATATGAAAGGCCATGCTGAGGTTGGGATGAACATAATGCCGCCTTCAAGAAGCTCATGGGAGACTATGTAGCTACCTAGCTAAGCCTCTCTACTGATAGATCTCAGCGAGGGAAGTCGGTTTGCCTTATCAGAAGTCTCAGGTAGTCTGCTTACCAACCTTGGATAATACCGTTACGAAGTTCGTATAAATCGTATAAAACCTTGGATGCCTCAGGTAACAGGCTTCTTTGTAAGGTCGGGTATTTGAAGCTATTGAGAACCTTATGCCGGCAATCATCGGGAGGGCGCATCTCTTCGGCCTGCCCTTTTGCTGGAGGTGCAGGAATAGGTAACATCATGTAGGTAAGTCATGGCGCTATGCCCACTCAGACGCTTATGTCTTTGTGAGGTGTGGTTTAAGAAGATGGGAAATCTGCCAAGTGGCGTATCATGATCTGTGGTTGGTGGCTATGTTGGATGTGCAGTCCACTGTCCGCTAAGCATGTAAGAACATACCACCATCTGGAACCAACAGACCATTCCGGGAGTCAACTTTTCATGAGCGTGTGAAAGAGGCAGCTGAGGTGCCTAGAGGTGGCCCCCTGTGCTTGCTACCTTGGCGGACTGTGCCTTGCGCGACCAACTGCGCACCTCCCACACTTGAGCAGAGGCAGTTGGTGCGTTGGCGCCCTTTAGATCACAAGCTTCCAGCTCTCGTTCTGGCTATTGTGATATTTCTATTTTCTCTCTTTCCATGGCACCCGGCATCTTGTTTCACCTCTTCAGATCCACCCTGTACCATTTGAAGGACTATACCTAGTATGGCTTACAGTTTACCTAACCTCAGACGTGCTCTCGACAATGCAAACTAAGTCCTCGACAGGGCTTTTGAAACACCAACTTCACCCGATTTCATCGTGCCAAAAGACCAAGAAAGCCACTCCTCGCCCCGGAGGTGGGAAATTCGCGACATCTTGCAGCGCCCCAATCAAGGACTTACCGACGAGTGGGATGGCACTCGCAGAGCCGCATTCTCCGACTCGCACAGCTTTGACAAGGTACTGAGTGGCATCACGATGCTGTTGAGTATGCCTCGATTCCGTGGGGTGCCGCTGCTGCTGATGGCCTCACTGTTCATCTTGCGATTTGGGTGCTGGGTTGTATGGGCCTGAACGATCAGCATCGTGACCTCGTTAGTCCTGAAGCAGTGGCGAGACTTACAGATTGGGCCCAGCACCGGGATTCAGAGAGTGGGACGGTCTATTACGAGAGTTTGATTTCGAAGCGAAGGAAAAACCAAGTAGATTGGGATCCAAGCAACTCTGAGTTCGCTAATATCCAAGGTTCCACCTGATAGAGTCGTCTAGCTCGTGGGCCACGGGCCTGACTGAAACTGTGTCCCACAGCTTCAGTTGACGCAGCTTCAGTCAGACAACAACTAGAAAACATGAATCTTGGCTTTGGATAATGGTACTAGATTGTTTGAAGACAATAGCAAAGTTGGTTCGAGACTCGAGTCCCACGGCGGGATGCCCGTACAGAAGACACATATTCCAGCAGTTCCAGTCCACAAACCCAGAAAACCAGAGTTCAATCCGAGCACTTTCGTTACTTCATTCAGACATTATAAAGACTTGGGCGTGATTCTTGGATACATCCATCCCCCATGGAATAACTTGGCCTCTTTAACACACACCCATTCCTAAGGTACCTTACCTATTCTTCCCCAGATCTCCCCCCTTTCTCTTTAGCTAGCCAAGTCCCCCACGTCCTCCCTGATCACCCACAACCTCACGCGTCACAGTCACAGTCTTCAGTATCCCACCATTCCCGCCATGCTCCCGGATCAAGTCTTGACTGCTCTCTGTCCCCACAAATTCGGCTCTCACAGGCACTGCCGCCACGCCATGCACGGCTGGCCAAGTCTTCCATTGACCCAGTCTGATGTCAGGTTTTGTTCTCTGCTTGAACCAAAAGCCAGATCTCAATGTCGCGTAGAGTCTTGTTTCTGTAAAGATGCGAGTCCAAAACGTGTACAAAGCCGGTGCAGAGGCGACAATCACAGTGCCGAATATTTCCACATATCTATCCATCACGTCAGCTGGGTAGGTAGACATCACCAATTAAAAAGAAGGCCTTCGACATACGCAGTAACAGCCACCTCAGCCCCATCCCAAGAAGGGTCCTCAGTCCCATTCACCACAATGGATATCCGATACGCCAGACTGACTGTGCTTGTGGCAATAATCCTGCCATCAAATATCTCATCAGCACATAGGTAACGTTCCCAATTTCCCCCAAGGACGACACTCACAGAATCGCAAACCCAAACAACACCACCAACCCCCTCTTCTTATCCCTCCCAAGCCTCAACCCCCTGATAACCGGAAACGGCATCCCAAACAACATCACATCCGCCACCACAGTGAACACCCCTCCCGCTAGTATCAACGGCCCTGTCTCATCACACACAGGCAGCTTCGAGTTCTTGGGTACGCAACCAGCGACGTACCAGAGCCCAATCATACCGTATATAACCACCGACAGGCTCAAAAGCGAGTAACACATCCACCTCACCCAGCGCACAGTCCCAAAAAGCCGGAGATAAAACGTCAGGATGAGGGCCTTGGTGTTGAAAAAGGAGATGATACCCAAAACAGTGTGCGCAGCCCAGACTTGGTAGACTTGAGGGTTGATGCTGGTAAGTGGGATGTCCCAGGCGTGACGGGCTACGCCTAGCTGGGCGACTTTGAGAGTTAGCTTTGAAGGCCCGGATGGTGAAAGAGTGAAGGTGGGGAGCGCTTACGGCGGTACATCATTGCCCATTGGGCAATCCCAAAGGATAGGGTGAGGAGACAGACGTCTTTTGATAGTGTCAGCTCTTGATCTGCCAGGTAGGTCATAGGGATGCCTACAATCGTCAATATGCAGTTTTGAAACTGCCCGCCCGGTTGCAATCCGGACCATCGCGATGGCGACAGTGATGGGCATCAACGCCGCGCCTGTTCCCAGTATAACCGGTTCCAAGTTCTCGACTTGACCCGATGGTGAAGGCGGTCGGTTTCCGTTGAGATTGCCGGTGGTGGCATGCTGCAGGGTAGTCATGTTCCAAGACTGGTGGTTTATTCCATTCTCGAAAGGTAGTTCAGACGGTGCATCAGAGTTGGAGATGGGCAGAGACTGTATTTTGGTTTCGTATTCTAAGAACAAACAAAGAGCTCGTAAATAATGGTCATCGGGTTTGCTGTAGACTAATTCCCAGAGTCGCATCAATCAGACACTGGCTGATGGCTATGGCGGAAGAGGATCGAGCCGCTTACATGCTTGGCCTACCTATCTTGAGCCTATCAGTGAGAACAAATCTTGTCAGTGCCTCACCTGAACATAGATTGAAGGGACCATAGATTGCGGCGCGCCCGAGACATACGGTGTCTTCCCCGAAATGTCCGACTGGTTTGCTGGGCAAAGGAAGCCTGGGTGACCTTCCTAAACCATCAACTCTTGTAACGAGGTGTGAGGGAGGAATGCGAACGATGAGAGATGCTCCATAGAAGCCGAGCGTTTTGGGCAATATTTGAATTACATAAATCCACTTCGTGTCTGTCGCAGGCAAGGCAGAATCCACTGATATCCCAATCGTGTCGTTTTCTCGTCACACTGACCTCTCCGCCTCCCACCCGCGGCTTGCCATTTAACGGTTTACTTTCCAGCTGCTGCATGGCCGGTCAGTCCAGGTGTCTACGTTCAACCGTAGGCACCTTGGTGGCGGAAAAGCATACAGCTACGGCAAGAGTTCAAGTCCACTTTGCGCAACAACGTTGCGTCCCGAGCAAAAATCTCCGCCTTCAGCCACTCCTAGAAGGAGCTCTGGCGAGGAAACTCTATTGAGCCCCCCCGCGTCGGCTCATGGTATCGGCACCACCCCAACCTCAGTCCAAATCAAACCCTCAAAAGCTACTTCAACAACAATGCCATTACGCTGAAAATAACACCGCACTTCGCCACGCTCCAGCGGGACCTCCTTCCCTTCCCAGTCCATGTTTGTGACTGCCAGGGTGGAACATGCAATGTCCGAATCTTCATCAACCTCCTGGAAAACCGCAGGGAATTCTTCCCTCCAAGAGGATGAGTTCTCGCTGAACCAAACGGCAAATTTGCCAGTGTAACTCTTGATGACAAGGTAGATGTCCACGAGGCTGTCGTTGTCGTTGGAACCTCGGGGGACGGCAAAGGCGGCCATCGGAGTCTGGGGCGGGAATGTGTAGAGCTCGGGGAATGCTAAAAGTTTGGTTAGTCGACACATTGATGGGCCGTCTTGAGCGATAACCTACTTTCAGGAACCCGTTCGAGCTGCACGGCGTCGGGCGTGCCTGGCTCAAAGGCAGGGTAATGGATGGCCAAGCCCTGATTGGGCTTCTGGTAGACTACACCATAGGCTTTGGATTCCTTGATCTCGGTGAAGTTGGAACTGGTGGGTACTATGCATAGCGACGAGCCCTCGTAGGCGGTGATGTTGAGATTCTGGACATACCAGTCCTCGGTGGGGACAAGACCATCCCCCAGCATGTGATCAACTTGAATGATATCGCCCGTCTCATGTTGAGCCACGACATAGGGCCAGTATGCCGCAAGTTTAGCCGCGTTACCCATGGCTAGGTCCGCGAAACCACGACTGTACCCTCCCGAAACGTTGTCGATCAGAATGTTTGGTTGTCTGGCTTGATTGAACATGGTGCCGAAGACCTTTCTGTCCGCCTCGTAAAACAATGCAGTTTGCGGCTAACGGACATCTGGTGAGCTCGGGAATTATTGTAGTGACAAAAGAGATTGACATACATTGTAATCTGTGCCATGAAGAGCAATGGTGGCTGCTAGTGAGGTGCCGTTGGTTGCTTTTAGGTCAAGCACTGGCAGCACTTCCCATGTGGAGGTAGAATTGCCCTTGCCGGTGATACTTCGCGAGCGTCTGATCTGACCTTGAGGGTCGAGATAAAAGAGATACCTCTCAACATAACCATTTGCTTTGCGCCAGCCCGCTGCTGAGAGCTTTGAGCCTTGGCGGATGGTTTCTGGTCCCGACGTGCCATTTATGGCGGCGTTGCCATCATTGTTGCGGGCTTTCAGTGATAACACAACACCTAGAGTAACGCCGACAACAATGGCAACTACTGCACAAGCAGTACCGCCAATAATCCACCATTTTCGCCTTTGGTAGGATTTGCTGACAGGAGGAAGCGTGCCCTTTTCTGTTGAAGCTGGGCTACCAACCTCTATTTCCCCGTTGCCGTCGACTACCTGGGGATAATCTTCGCCGAGAACGATCTTTTGATCTTGATATTGAGCCGGTGACAGATAGAACTTTGGCTCTTCCTCGGGTCGAACTTCGGGGAGGTTATCGTGCGGCACGACCTCGAGGCCTGGCTGGTCGTCGAGGGGCTGTGGAGAAGGCAGCTGCACCGAAGGCTGCATGGAAGGTGACGAGTGGGCCATGTGCTTCTCTCACAAATGCTGGTGCTACCCCGGCTCAGGCGGCATGTGGTTTTCGGTTGTCGTCGTTGGCCCTCCGGTGTCAGTTACAAAGAGAAAAGAAAGCAAGGCGAAAGTCCGACGGGATTTCGAGGGTCACGCTGGCCGGCTTTACGTGCGAATGGGAGGAGACGCGGTGGAAACAGTTGGGCTCGCCAAGCACCTCGAATTTCCACCCCGAACACACCGCTTGTGTACCGGAACATTTCCCTAGATTCCGCTCTAGGAAAGGGATCCTCTCGCGTGCTCTCGTTAACAGAGATGCTCCAATCACCTTGGTCTGTGCGTATCAACCTCAAGGGTTATGTTCTGTTCTGGTTAGACAGCTTGACAGGCCAACGCTAAACGAGGCAGGTCCACTTGGTGTTCGCTCACCCTTGTCATGATCTTCCTCACCGTGGTCAACGACCTTGATGATTGATAGGTATGGAATAGAGAAATGCTGGGTCGAGGCTGGCCATATCGAGGGCTGGTGAGACTGCGGGATCAGATCCGTCTGATCAAATTCAGCTATTAAATTCTCTGTCTCACGTTACGGATCACGTACCTGCTTCAGGCTTTGCCTATGTTGATAGACGTAACGGCAACCTGGAAGCCATGATGATTTGTGTGTTTGGGAGTAATTTAGCATCCTGAGTTCAAAGCCCAATGAGAATCTTTCATATCAGTTTTCTTGTGCGGTGCCCGGAATTCGAGCTTCGGAGCCTTGGAAGATGAGATGGTGGTGAAAATGCACCTAATAATGTCAGTGTCAAATTAAGGTCACAATTGGACAGGAAGGGAACGGACCTGTGGTGTTCTCTGATGTATGTAGACATTCTGGAGCTCTTTCGATTGTTCGGTTTTATAAGCGCGCCCTCTCACGTCCGAGGTCATCCATACCTACTCTGATATGTGTGCCCGGTTGTTGCGTTGAGGGGATCACCCCCAACCTTTCCAGGTTGACCCCAAAAGTTGGACCCCACTACCCACAGGGCTGTGTGCCAAGCCACTCCCGCTCCCTAGCGCTAATTAAACGCGATTCCAGCGGCTCCACTCAGAAGTCAATTCCAACGGCACAGCGCTGGTCAGCACTGCAAAACCGTCTGTGACCTCATATTCCCATTCTCAACATGGCTAACGCCAACACGCACCAATTTTCTCGTCCCGACAACACCAAACACACCCCACGGCAATTCTGTGCAGGGTGAAACACTCCCTCAAACAGCGATGAAATGAAACCACGAGCCCCTTCTCTCCCCTCCTCGCGATTACTACGCATCCTCCTCTCCCGCTCAGCCCTCAAGAAGGTCCTCCTCGCCTTCTTCCTCTGGACACTCCTCGAGTCCCATATCATTTACTACCGCCTCATCCGCACCGAGCGAGAAGCCCGAGCCCATCACTCCCTACAAACCCGCCGAGTCTTCATTGCCAGTTTGCATTGGAACAACGAGAAAATCCTCCGCTCTAGCTGGAACGCCGCCGTTCTCGACCTGGTTAACACCCTCGGACCAAACAATGTCTTTGTCAGTGTATACGAAAGTGGAAGTTGGGATGACTCGAAGGGGGCGCTAAGGGAGCTGGATGAACAACTTGAGAAGACGGGAGTAGGGCGGAAGATTGTGCTGGATAAGGAGACGCACAAAGACCTCCTACACAGCACCCCGGGGCAGGAAGGGGGTTGGATTGCGGTGGGCAAAGAGAAGCAGTTGATGCCGAGGAGGATACCGTACCTCTCGAAACTGCGCAACAAGTCTTTGGAACCGCTGATCGAATTGGCTGAGAATGGGACGAGCTTCGACCATGTGCTGTTTCTCGGAGATGTAGTCTTCAACACGCAAGATATCATGATGCTGCTGGATACCAACAAGGGGAGCTACGCTGCGGCATGCTCCATGGACTTCAGCAAGCCGCCACAATTCTACGATACCTTTGCGCTGAGGGACTCGGCTGGGCATGAGCATGTAACACAGACTTGGCCATACTTCAGGTCAGGGAATTCCCGCTCAGCTTTGATAAACGGACTGCCTGCGCCGGTGTCCAGTTGCTGGAATGGTATCGTGGCCATGCCAGCGACGGCTTTCATGGGGATTCAAGGACTGAAGTTCAGGGGCGTTCAGGACAGCCTTGCGGAATACCATGTTGAAGGGTCAGAGTGCTGCCTGATTCATGCCGACAACCCGCAGTCAAGGACGAAAGGAGTATTTCTCAACCCAAATGTCAGGGTTGGGTACAAGCCGGAAGCATACAAGGCCGTGCATCCGGTGGGCAGCAGCTGGGTGTCGCTGAGCCAGATCTGGTTTGGGCTATGGAAGAATCGGCTGGGGCGGTGGCTCACTACGCCTTGGTTCAAAGAGAGCACGATACGCAGGAGGGTGGCTCAGTGGGCAGGCGAAGGAGGAAAGGGAGTAGTGCGGGAGGAGAAGGGTGGGTTTTGCCTGATCAACGAGATGCAGGTGGTAGTGCATAATGGGTGGAAGCATTTGTAGGATGCTGCATAATATCTGGCGTTTTACTACTCATAGACACCTTAGGGCCGGCGCTCCCGCTGCTTTTAACATGAGCTTAATACAACGTTGTATGACTCAGGTACCGTAGCCTATCTGCAACCAAAACGAGATCTGATATCCCCAGAGATTCGGTGGCAAGCCCTTGTCCTATTGGACAGAGGGCCAACAGAATCAAAACAGCGGCAGTGCGTATTATCGTCAGCTTCCTACTAGGCAGAGCTCTTCAACATCCCGCTTCACGCTGGGTTTCTCGCAATTGCGGGGGTGGTGCAGATGTCGAGCTTGATCGTGGGGGCGAAGCTCCCAATGAGCATGGAGAATGCACGTCGAGGATGCGACTCCATTTTCCCATTGGCAAGTCAGATGAAAGAGGCATACGAAAACATGCCAAAAGGTAGCTGGAAGATTCGATCTGCCTGGGCACCATTGAAGATTGCCGCGGTTACCCTAGTTCATTCATGCTAACTCACGCTTGTCCAGATCGATGCGAGGTGTTGTGGGAAAGTAAAGACGGGCTAAATCCCAGCAATATTTCATGAGGGAATGCGCGGTCTTCAGCCATTTCCGATTATCTTTCTGCCTACCTGACCCGGACAATTCCAAGGTACCCCGTCTTAACAACAATGGATCCATTTTCTATCGGCATTGGCTGTATCACCCTACTCGAAGTTGCGCAAAAGACAATTAAACAGCTTTACCAGCTTAGCAAGCGTTATAATGACGCCCGATCAGATTTACTCAAGACTATGACTCAACTTCGAAGCCTAGCCTATGTACTGGAGCTTATTCGGTATGACGAAGGAACCCAGCACACGGATAGCCCGAACCGAAAAAATGATCTCATTATGGACCAAGTCAATCTCTGTATGGACATCATCGAGGAGCTCCAGGTTGTGATTACCTCCATCAACGACTCACGCGTCAAGTGGGCCATCTCTGGCAAGGCCGCGGTGGAGAATATCCACAAGCAATTACAAACGGCGACTGAACAGCTTGAGCTTACCTTGGGGGTGCATACGTTGTGAGTTGATACCTACAGCTATATTCTGTGAGCATCGTAGTGTGTTCTAAACTTTAGTACTAATGGCTGAACAGAGCCGTCGCCAAAGATATCAAGAAGGACGCTACTGAACTGCTGTTGGGTCAAGAACAGATCGGTGCCCAGGTTCAACGCCTGTCCGAACATATGGGACTGAGGGATAACACCGGACCGTCCCATCGGTCTAGTCCCACCACCATTCCATCATGGTCAAGGACCTCACAAGGTGTCTGTGTCGAAGCCAGCGGACAGTGCGATTCATCTGTTGGTGCCATGGCTGGCATTCATGAGTCTGTCAACGATGGAAACTACACCAACGACACACCATCACCAACAAACAGCAGTCAATGGAGTGGATCAACTGCATACTCGCCACCTGCTTCTATCTCTTCTCCCATCAGTGTTATTGACGTAACTGCCACTCTCGTCACCCCCAACGTCAACCCAATCTATCATCATACAGCCGAAACTGGATCGTGGTCTCAATACCAGGACCCGGCTACAGTAGCTCCAGATACTCCCGATATCACATTTTGGCCTAGCGAGATGCAGTACTCACCAACAACCATGGCGCATAAGACCGCGAAACTCTCTAAAGAGATCACCGTTGAACATGTCGAGACACCCACCGCTCCCTCAAAAGAAGAGGTTATTCGCAACCAGTTCAAGGAAGCCGCTTGGTCATTAGCTCCTAAGAAGAAACAAAAGTCAGTCAGGGAGACATTCAAGGAGATGGTCAGGCTGAAGGCTGCTGCGTCTGTCGCTGCTTGACTACAGCATACAGTGTCCATTATCCTAGCAATACAGTCTTTTTGTCAAGGCACGCTGCACCATCTATCTCGGCATATAGTTACCTCCACAATTTGAGCACAGATGAGAAGGTTAGGTCATCCTAAATGGCTTAAACCACTGCGTCGGTATCATACCCTCCAATAGGCAAGCGTGCGGCGTATGTTCTCATGATGCTCCACCGCGACATAAGCAATTAAGAGCCACATTTGAGGCACAGCTTTCCCGAAGCCGAGATGAGCATCAGACCAAGTTTTTCTGCTCCCTTGAGTGCGAGTGTGGGTCAAATCCAATTCCAAGAAGGAACACTGGCCCAAATGCAGGTTTTCTCGGAGCCGTTGATCGGAGGGCAAACAGTTACGCGTATGTAGACAAACAAGTGCAACCAATTGACTTGCTGCTATGTAGGTATCAGTGACCTCCCCACCAATTAACCTCCAAAATACCATGGTGGTATGTGGCAACCTTTTTATCTCTGGAACACAACCATAAACTTGGTTCGACGGGAAAATCCCCAAAAATGAAGCCGTTGTTGACGTTGCCGTCGATGTCATGATGGAGCACCCCTGCAACGGTGACCCGCTTCGCACCGCCACAGCTTCGGCAGCAAAAGTGCGCTAGCCACGCTAGCCAAGAGTGCGGGGTACTAAAAAAAGAACTTGGGGGGCCACCTGGACGAGGACAAAGCCCTGTGGTGATCTTTTTACCTTTTCATGTGCACTTCGAAGACCCATTCAGCGACTGTCTTCCCTTATGACCGTAAAACACTGGAGAGATTTGTCCGAGATCCGAAGATGGGGACTTGGTTATGCGGATTGCCGGACGTTTGTTTTGGATGTCTCGTTCAAAGTGGGGATGGGTTGATAACGGGCACCAGTCCCCGTTCCCGGCAAGCTGTGGCGTTGATGGTTCGTTGACTTTGCTTTGAACGGTTACACAAGGCGATAGTGCCGCTCCTCTACCATGCCCGAGGAGAAGGAACGTAACGGTTGGGAATATCGGCTTACAGGCCGCTAAGACAAGCCGACGGCATTGGGAGCCGATCGATATTCCTCATCAACCGGGAACCGTCGACTTCAAGCTTTGCCCTCTTGTGTTTCACCGACGACTCACATCCCCCAAGATGGCCGGTTTGCAGGTCCACCAGCCGGCAATTGCATGGCTGCTGCTCACTGCACAAACTACTGCAGATGCACGTCAGGTTCCAAGCCGGACCTCCAGTCTGCTCCTGTTGGTCGGCGGTTTCTGCTAACCACCTCCGCCGCAGAGCCAGGGCCGTGGGGGGACGGCCATAATGGAATGTTCAGTTGACATTTAGACATCCAGGTTGGCAACGTGTTGAGGTTTGGGAACATCCCAGGGCCTTCAATGATGGCTTATCCGGGTACGTCCTCGTACCTGAGCCTGAGGAAGTCAAGATACACAAGATGCCCTTCTCCGCAGTGGGGTTTGTGTACCTGACACCAGGGCATGCACCCGAACATGGGGGCGTCAGTGGAAGGACACCACCCGACATGCAGCGACCATCCTTCCAACCAAAGACCCTGAAAGGCCTCCCCCCCCTGCCGAGCAGATCCCTGCTTGCCCTGGAGGCTTGGATTTCGCATTGCGAGCGAAGCTGCGTGGTGCTGCTCTGGTGGGTTAATTGCCTCCGCCACTGTGCCTCTTCCTGCCACCAACTTCCTCCCAGTTTGTAGCAAATCCAGATCTTTTTTGGTCTCTTTCCATTCTTCCCTGCCCCGACTGTTATAACCCTACCTGCCTGCGCGCCCTCGAACCGCGCCGTTGTTTTTTTTTGTCTCTTTCTGGATTCTGGAACCGGCCGAGTTTGGGAACCACCACCAAACACCACCACATCTCGAACAATAACCAAGCAGGCGCATACCGAATGCGCGTGCGATAACAGCGAGATGAGATCCGATTTCTTTGATCGATTGCCACCACCGACAGCTCTACTGTTGCTATCGAGTCTGCTTGATCTGAGCAACGCCCATATTCTTCAACCATTACCCAGGAGGGTACCAGTTGTTCCGCCAACCACAACGGTCCCATACCACCCATTGAGTGTTGTCTCATGGCCTCTTCGACCAACACCACCACCTTCACGAGACCTCTTTGCTCTTCGTCGGCGACAGGACAATACAGTATGCGGTTACTTGGGAGGTGACCAGAATTTGGCAGCGACGTGTAGCGCCGGTTCACATTGCGTGTTGGATACGGAGAACAATGTGGTGGGGTGCTGCCCAAACGGAGAAGCTTCTTGCACGGCAGGTGTGTTTACCGGATGTGTAGATGCGAACAGCGGGCCACAGACGGAGGTGAACCCATACGTTTTTACCTGTGGGGGAAGTGATGTGTGTTATAAGAATGTTTTTCAGGGAGGAGCTTCTCAGTACGGGTGCGGTTCTGCGAGCGACCTGGCCACGATCGTTTTGACGAGCGCAAGTGGTTTGACGACGCAGGTCACCTTTCCCACCGTGAGTCTCAGTCTGACACAGGCTGTCTCTACGCTGAGCGAGCCAACAACGCTGGGGACGGTAACCAATACCGCTTCAAGCTCAACAGGAACGGAATCGGCCAGTTCAACAGAAACAGAGTCGACAAGCTCAAGTGTTTCGTCCTCCAGCTCTACTTCCCCCTCAACATCAACCTCCTCACCATCATCAACGCAATCTTCAACACAATCATCCTCTACCTCCACGCCAACCACCACCGAAACCACCTCCCCCGCAACCGACGCTCCGGAAACCGGGCGAGCGCAAACAACGAACCGAACAGGCGTAATAGTAGGCGCCACAATCGGCGGTCTCGCCGTCCTCATCGCCCTGGTAGCCCTTCTCGCCTTTTGCATCCGCCGCCGACAAAACGCCAACGCGAGATCGGGCCCCGGGAAAGGAAGCATCCGCGGACAAAACATCAGCACCCCCCGCCCCGGTCCAGGAACAGGCTTCGCCGCCATCCCCCAAGACAGCGACGCCTTTGAGACCGGTCCCAGCCCCAACCCGATGTTCGCTGGGCAAAACCAACCCTCACCACAACAACAAATGAAGAGTATACCCCTCATGACAGCAGTGCCGCCCCGCATGCCCTTCCAAAACGACGTCTCACCCATCGGCCAAGACGATGTTTCTCCCTATGCTTATTCTGGCGCCGGGGGAGTGGTCTCAGCCATCACCCCCCACTCTCACACCTCTTACCCCCCTAGCGACGAGTTGAGCATGCAATATCAGCATATGCAGCAGCAGGGACAATACCCGGCTATCTACAGCGGCGCGGCGGCTATCCCTGTTGTGCACAACGGGAGGGGAGATGAGAACAGACTCGAGTCGGATCAGGTACCGCTCACAAGGGAGATTGACGATTTTAGCCACGGGTTTAGTGCGGCGCTGGATAGGATCGGGGAGGAGGATGAGGAGGATCATTTGAGGAGGGAGGAAGGGGGGGATGATTTGGGGGAGATGAATATGAGTGGTGGTCGGCGGGGAGATGTTGGGGAGGGGCCACCAGGGGATTATAGCAGGGTGGCGAGTTCGGTGTATAGTCGGGGGAGCAATGGGGGTGGGAGGCCGTTGTGGCAGCAGAATAGACGGCCGAGCAAGACTGGGATGTGGATGTGATGACTTGTGGAATTGGAATACATGGGATGGCGTTTTGAGATTGGGATACGGGAAAAAGATGACGGGGTTGGCTTTACGGGGTGGGCTGGCTGTTGGAAAGGGATGGGTTATACTTGTTTTAATGTAATTATGAGCGAGCGAGCGCGCGCGGCATGGTATGGTTAGTTACTGTTGGGGTCTTTGGGGTAGGAAATACCTCTTTGTATAAATGAACTCTATGGCATTGGGTACCTCTTGTTGCAGTTTGTTCCGTTTCCTTTTTTTTTTTTAATGATGGGAACTCGCTCATGCTCCGGGATTGGCTCGGGGAAGCTCAAAGGATACCACGATAAATCCTCAATTCCACCCATCATCAATAAGCCATTCCAAAGCCGCCACCTTCATCGGAATCTTTGCATTCAACAATCACGACATGGTCAAAGACGCAAGCTTCCTCGGGTTGCTATTCCATCCCAACACTTTCCTCTGCGCTATCGTCGGGTTATTTATCACCCATGCCAAGACTTGAACATCTAACTCCGATCAGGGAGATAGGCGATAACCTCCCTTGAGTTACCCTCGGAATCGAGATTTATGCCATGATAGGTTTCGTCGCATCTCAGGGGTCCACCATTCCGTTCTTCTGAGAACCCTGGATTTAAGAGATGGCGGCTCACCCCGCAATCCAACATTTGATCGGATGGAAACTGTTGGAATTGGGTTGAGTGTGACGTCACTGTTACATCGAGGGGTTTTTCGGCTTAGTGAGCAGGAGATGCATCACCTCCACCAAAGGGGCCGTCAGAATTACCAATGGAGATCGGATCGTGGAGTTTGGCTTGTGAAAGAAGGGGGCTCGTACATAGCTACATAAAAGTTTGGTCTTTCTCTCACTCACTGAACATCAATATTTCACTCAGCCAACACCACCACCACCACCAACAATACCACATCTCACCAACGCAACAAACACAACAATACAACAACACACTCACGCCCAAAATGTCCCCCTCCATCCTCGTAGTCCTCACCTCCCACGCCGACCTGGCCGACACAGGCAAAAAAACAGGCTGGTACCTCTCCGAATTCTCCCACCCCCACCACGTTTTTGCGTCTTCCTCCCCTCCCCCCAAAATCACCGTCGCCTCCCCCCGCGGCGGCGCCGCTCCCCTGGACCAGTCCTCCATCGAAGCCGCCAAAGACGATGAGATCTCTGTTGAGTTCTTGCACAAGCAATCCGCCCTCTGGGAGGCCACCACTCCCCTTTCCCAGATCCTTCAACAAGGCATCGACAGCTACGACGCCCTCTTCTTCCCCGGCGGCCACGGCCCCATGTTTGATCTCGCCGGCGATAAGGAATCGCAAGAGATTGTAAAGAGGTTTTGGGAGGCGGGCAAGATCGTCAGCGCTGTTTGGTAAGTTTTTATCATATAATTATCGTGCTTGTTTCCAAGTCGAGAGAGAGAGACCATTTTTCAGCTGTTGTCTAACAAAGACACCCAATTCAAACAGCCATGGACCTGCCGCGTTGGTGAATGTCAAGTTGAGCAATGGGGATTACCTCCTCAAGGGGAAGAAGGTGACCGCTTTTAGCAATTCCGAGGAGGACGGCGTTGGACTTTCGGAGAAGATGCCTTTCATGCTGGAGACCAGGATCAAGGAGGTGGGCGCGGAGTACGAAAAGGCTGGCCAGGACTGGGGGGAGAAGCTCGTTGTTGATGGGAAGCTCATCACGGGGCAGAACCCTGCAAGTGCAAAGGCGGTTGGAGAGGCTATTCTGAAGGTTATTTAGGTAGTTTGGTACCTGGCGATTTGGTCTTTGAGCTAGCTGCATAGAAATGATGATAAAGCGCCTACATAGGCACTGGTTCAGGATGATGAATATACCTCCCATCTAGAAGAGATAAATGCGACGTCTCTCCCAGTAATTTTTAAGCTCTATTGGCATGATTGTTTCCGGCAACCATCCTGGCCACGAGTTTGGCAGCTTCTTTTGCTCATCCGAGGATGAAGGGTCAAGATAGCAATCTCCAACCACCGCATATGCAGGGCCTTCGAGGGATTCATCGCGCTCAGGTAAGCGGAACCGGAGCACAATAGGTGAGCTGGTACCCGGAAGCATCATCACCTCATCTCCCACAGTCATGCTCCCCGGGCCCAACCCAAGAGTGCTGTCGTTCAAGGCGAACATGACCCTCCCCGTTGTTGCAAGAACGAGAGCCTCGTTGAGAGGTTTCATGTTTGCATCGTCTGGGAAATCGTGACGTTCAAGCACATGATCAAGCCACTCCAGAAGCAGCGCTTCCACAGTATCACGATGGCTCTCATCTCCAACTCCATCGACTTCAGCTGTACTCTGGAGTGTTTCGGTGAGATTGGTTTCGCCCAGCAAGGTCTTGGCCAACTTCACCCTGTGATACCCTGACATCTTTTCGTAGTAGGAGACCCATTTCGAAATCGTGCTGAAAGCGGAATCGCGATCGTCCCAGGAAAAGAGTCGCTCGCCGACATGTTTTACGGTACCCAGAGGCATGGATTCCATTGACAAAAAGCTCTTTCGTCTGCGTCCATCAGGATACCATCTCGCTTCATCAGGCTCCCATCTAAAATGATGCTGGATAGCAGTCTCCGATTTGGGGGTTCGGAAAGTGACCGTTTCATACCTGATCACCATCCGATCAAGCCAAGCCGCTGTGTCTTTTCCAAACCAGAAATCATCCCGAGATTCTGAGTCCATGTTGGGGGTAACTTGGCCAACCTCAGACTTTGATTTTACCTCGCGATAAAAAGCCGCCGAACGACCAAATGCGCTGATAGAAGGGTGTTTGGCGAGGTCCTCATATGCACTGCCCCAAGAGCAGTGAGCTTTCAGGTTGATGCATAGCTCCTGTATCCTCTCGACGGTGGTTACCAACGCGTTGGCGTCTCTCCTCCGGTAGAAATCCAGGCAGGTGATGTTCAGTAGTCGGTGGTACGAGTCGAATTCCTCCTCCATGCGTTTCGGTAGTTTTCGTTCTTGTGGATTCTCGTTGATCCAGTGCAACAACAGTGTCATTCCTTCGGCCACAAACTTCCAGTATCCCCCCTCTGATTGTACCACAGTCAGTTTCCACGCCGAACTACGTTCGCCCTTTTCACTGTCACCTCTTTGCGCCCGCTGGCGATCACCTTCATCGTACACTGCGCTCCAGTCAGGAACCCAGCTTGCAAGATCTCTCCTGTTCTTCCGTGCCAAGTCACCATGCCAGATTTCCAGAGAGTGACTCCGACGAATAAGCTCCACGACTGTTGCTCGGTACACATCGGCAACTGAGTCCTCATAGCTTGCCAAGGCAAGGAACCTCTGAGAATGGGATGCCAACCCCAGCAAGGCAAATACCTTGTCTCGCTCATCAGTTGCCCGTCTCGCGCTGAAGTCCTGGAGGAGGGTCAGCATAGGGGCGCCGAGATTCTTCTTCCACTGGTTGCGTAAATCGCGGAAGCTCAGAACTTGGCGACAGAAGTACTGAAGCACCTTGATGCTGTCGGGACGGAAAATTGTGGCCATGTCGACCGAGGAGCTCGAAAGCGATGAGGCGGCAGCAATAAACATGTCCCACGGGCATGTCACTGTGCCGCAACGGACGACTGCCACTCGACTGACAATCATCTCCTGCACGACCCAGATGCGCTGCCACCATGGGTTGAGGAGCATACAGCGCAGGGTTTCGACCATAGTACCAAGCAGGTCGCAGGAGGGGTCCATAGCGGTGAGTTTGCGCATCCTGTCGACCAGGTCAGAAGTCAAGACTTCATCGCCCAGTACCCGGAGGAGACAGAACATGTGGAATGTTGAAGAGAGATGCCGAGATCGGATCCGTGGCCGTTTGCTCCTATCGTTCATTGGGAGGGAGGGCATGGCTGAGGCGGAAAGTGCGGCCCAGAACTCTTCAAGGTGGACCCCATCGCGTTCGTCATTGTAAAAGTGTTGTTGGGTAGGAGCTTTGGAGGTTATGTGGTGCTCGGAGAGGCGCTTTGGTCGGTGGTTCTTTCCATCGCCGAGGTACACCACAACTTGTGTGCCGCCTGAGTAAATGTCCTTCATCAGCTGGACTTGTTTACCCCTCTCCTTCAGATCGGATTGATCAATGCACTGGTATCAGGCTCACATTAGCACCCTGTTTATACTTGAACAACCGAAGAAACAGGGCACACAAACCAGCGCATCGATCCACATTTTCACAGGCTTCTCCTGGTCTCTAAGGAAGAGTAGAGCGTTGGCCAGGTTGACAGTAACCGGCCATGTTCGACCCTCGAGTATGATGTTTTCGGTAACTCGAGGTGATCCCCTGTCCTCACATGTTCAGCTGACATAACTGTTAGCAGGGCAGCATCGTACCACATACCATGCATACGACAAGGTCGAATACTCAGTTATATCATCGACGTCCAGCGAGTGGCATGTCAGCTCACAGCTGATTGGATCCGTCCATTTTCCCGGCTTGATCGTCACCAGCCTTATCTCATCCGCATCACTCAATTTATGGTAGTGATACGGGTCGTTCTCGTCGGGGACCTCTGTGATCTTTAGCATCAACTCCTTGTTCGTCCATTCATCCTTCGGCGGTGCGGTTTGCTGCATGAGGAAAGCGGTTGACAGGATTGTGCGTGGTTTCCGCAGAGCAGCTCAATTGAGGGGTAGCGCAGCGGTAGGGGCCCGCAAATGTCAAGACAACGAGGCATGAAATCCAACCTGGTGACACAGCTGAAGATTCTGGTATAAGAGCAGACTGCTTATGGCTGGAGATAATCTTTCATAACAATATTGCAGTTTGTGAGGGTGAGGGTGAGGGTGGGGGTGAGGGTGAGGGTGAGGTAACCGAGCACAGCCACGAGCATCTCATGCAGGCAAATCTCACAGCGGCCTAATTCTGCCCGAAAAGGCAATAATACTGCACCTTGGATCCTTCATGAATAATGAGGCCCCCAAACCATGTTGGTGATAGTTGAGCATCTTACAACAGCGGCATTCCACCAAGAGCCAAGCCAGCCTATTGCCTAAGTCGACCAATCGTAACTTTACATGGATCTACACAGCCTTTCAATTCCGCCCAAGCGTGAGATGGGTTACATCGCAAGCGGACGGAGAGAGGCTGTGCATTTGAACAGCTGACATCCTGATCCTCATGATGGCGGTTATAAAGAAGATTCAACTCCCCTGTAGGGTGGCACCCGGTGTTGATCGTTCAACAACAACAACAACAACAACAACAACAACAACAACAACAACAACAACAACAACAACAACAACAAACGAACACCTCGGCCCAACCAGTGGTCCCACCGCTCAAGATGGACAGCAAATCCCAAGTTTCAACTGCACAGAACAACAACACGAAGAGATTCTCTCTAGAGTCCGAGTCTTCCGTCGGGCAGTTTACCCTGAAAGAGGGACAATCCTCAGGCGAGACCAAGCCAAAGAAATCCAGCAGACTGAGTAAATTCTTGTCGAAGATGCAAAGCCCTGCCGTCCGAAACGGCGCGCAGATGCAACAGAAGGACAAGGAGGAAGAGAAGCGCACGGGGGTGAAGAAGAAGGACGATTCGGAGAACCCGTATGTGACGGAGTTGATGTCTGATTATCGCTATGTGCTTTGATGCTAGCTATGGTTCACAATGTGAGGAGTTAAGGATGGGGACGGGAGCGGTGGTACGCTGCATAAATAAGGTACCTATGAGCTAGAACCAGGGTTTGAATAGGCCATCTTGTAGATATCAAAATTCCCGTGTTCATTGATGAAATACGGAGCTGTCCGAGGTCCCTCGCACTCCATTGTTATGGACCATCTTGCTTTGGGCTACAATAGGTAGACATAGCCTATACCTGGAAACGGAAGGAAGGAGAAAGATCTGATGCCTACAAACTGAGAGCTCGTCGGTCTTCTTAAGCAAGATATGTGGACGTTGTATCCCTCCCAAACCTCTCATCAAGAAGACTCACCATCAAGCACCTAGTCATAAAAGACCGCCTAATCACTTACCAACCTTGGGCTGGTAATTCTGTTGTTATCCCAGCCACAAAGCCTTTAATCCAATCATATTGAAGTCTGGTCTAAACACTTTGAAGCTCTGATCCAAGCCCTTTGAAGCCGTTACCCTAGCTTGATATAAACGTGATCTGAGCATTCGAGCAACTGTATCCAAGCTCGGCATCCCGATGAAAATGCTCCATGTCCAATTTAGGCAGTCTCTTTCATTTATGGCAATAACCAGGTATTGACCGGATTATGAATTCCACAAGATGGGTCAAAGTTAGCTAGAGCTCGCGAAGATGAAGATATGTTTACTTACACGAGATTCTGGGCCAATAGGAAAAAAAGCGAAAAGAGGCAAAATACCGTGAGCGTTTAATGTCTGCCTCCGGCTTGACTTCACTTGCCGATTTGCAAGCCTTCCGGTGGTTTTTCCGGCCCGATTTTTGGTAAAATACAGGGACTAACTTAACACTTTCACTACTATAACCCAGCTATCATCAGTATCTATAGGGGGAAAAAAACCTTACAGGCCTTGGCAAGTCGGCAAGTCAAGCTTACCCTGGGCTTGAATTGACTTGCGTAAAAGTCCGGCCCGCTTCGCTTGGCTTGTTGCCCACCCTGGAAGGGCGCGCAGTACCTACCTGGTCAGGCAGACTGGTAGAGCCACGTGTCGAGCTGACTCCGGCCACCGGCTGGGGTACTCTCATGAAATCAGCATCGGATCTTTCAGGGAGGCATTAATTTAGCTACGTCGCGGGAAGGTTCCCGTGGAAAGTAGGACGAACAGGGGAAGTTGTGGTACTGGTACTGTGGCGAGGTTGAGGGCATAGGCATCACCATGCCCATGAGAGTTTGAACCCTGTTAGCGTGCTGGCTTGTTAAAACATGGCAGGATAGAGTTACGGCTCAAGGTTTGAACGCTAAGACAGATCTTGGAAGATGTGCATGAGACAACTATATAAATAAGGTAAGGTGTGTGACGATGGGATGTCGTCAAGTGGGACTGTCAGACTGTTGCCCATGACCTTTCCTCCCTGAATGGTTACCCTCGCCACTACCGACAACAATGAGTCCCTCAACGAATGTGACCCGCACAACTTGCAACAGCTCTAGGACCGCCATATTCCCTTTTTTTTCAAACGCCCCCCCTTCTGCGACTTGCAATCTTGCATCGCTCCCTGATGAGGCCTGCTTACACTCCTCCGCCCTCCAAGCTGGATCAGACGGGATAGACGGAGGGACCTTGGAGATCTCTCCGGGCCTGTTGCGCTCGTCACAGATGGGAGCTCTGACCCCCCTGTCTCGTCTTCCCTTTCCACATACTCCAGCGGTGCATTTTGCACGGTAACCTTGAAAGCTTGTTCCCTGGAGTTGGACAGAATACCGCTTTGATTTATCGTCCTCTTGACCTCCCCGGCAAAAGCTGTCGAGTTCGACATGACGACGGCAGCGTTGAAGGTTTCGGATAATGGTGAGCCCTTTTTGTGTAGTGTGTATCCTTTGACTGTCGCCACGGGGGTCCTGCCCGTGGCTGGCGTCCGCATGTGTCGGATCATGCCCTCGATTCGGGCTCGCTTTGGTTGAAACCCCTTTTCAACTTCTGGATCGAGATCGAGGACATCGTAATTACCGAAACGGACTACTTCCAGTTGCGCTTGATGACGACGTCGGGCGATACAATTCTGGTTCTGTATACGGGGGGCGACGGGCAACTGGATGTGCCTTTAGAGGGGGGCATTGTCCTCCCCTCTCTCCCTCTGGCTAGAAAGGACATTCACCTGGATGGTGAAAAGGTTGTTGCGGTTGGGTGGAGTACAGGTGGCCTCCTGGCAATGAGCCTTGCATGGAAGTCGGCAGACTTCGACATTAGGCCTCCCGAAGCTGTTCTTGCCTTTTACTCGCCTTCCGATTACGGGGATCCCTTTTGGACACAACCAAACATTCCCGAGGGATCAGAGAAGGTTTTCCCGGTTGAAGCTGACTGGGACTCCATGGTCTTTGATCGGCGGCCCATCACGGCATACAATCCACCAGCATCGGCTCAGGCGGCGGGTGGGTGGATGTCGACCCAGGATCCCCGCTCCAAGTTGGCCTTGTATATGAACCATCAAGGGAAGACACTTGACGTTCTTCTCCATGGTGTTGCCGCACTCGATGGACACCGACAAGTTACCCGAGAGGAGGTCTTGGCCGTGTCTCCTTTGGCCAAGGTTCAGCAGAACCTGTACCACACGCCAACCTTTATCATCCACCCGCGTGACGATGACTTGATACCCTGGCAGCAAGCCGAGAGGATGTACGAGGCTCTGAGCGAGAAAGGTGTTGATGCTGAGCTGAGAATTATTGACGGTGGAGCAAAACACCTCTTTGACATTGGCAAGTGCTGGGAAAAGAGATGCCCGCAAGGCCGTGAAGCTGTACAAGAGGGATTTGGGTTTTTGGAGAAGCGTGTGTGCTGCTGAGAGAAAATTGTTGGCCACGAGCTGTAGAGATTTGCAATCGATGATAAAAAACTGCTAGTCTAGGCTGCAATAACTCTCCGAGAAACCACCATTCGCTTATCCAAGATTGAAACGTGGAGATCTCTTCTCCAAGAACGCGGCTTGTCCTTCACGGAAATCTCCCAAGTCAAAGGTCGAATAATACAAAGACTTTTCCAACGACATGCCGGCTTCAAGATGTGTGTTCTCGGCTAATGACACAGTCAGACACAAACATGACAAGGGGGCTTCACAGTGAATGCTTACCGGTGAGAACAGCTTTCTTGCCGAACTTGAGCACGGGGGCTGATTTGGTCGCAAGTCTCCGAGCGAGTTTAATACTTTCACTCTCCACTTCCTGACGGGGAAAGACTTTGTTGACAAGTCCGTACTGGGCGAGCTCCGAAGCTGAGATGGAATCGCCAGTCAAGATCAATTCCATAGCCTATAAGTCACCCTGCGTTAGCCAATCTAATGTCACTGTAAAACACGTCGAGCGCGGCTTACGCACCTTGTGCTTGCCCAACGCTCTGGCCAATCTTTGTGTACCCCCAGCGCCAGGGATGGTGCCAATTTTGACTTCGGGGAGACCAAATAGTGCATCGTCTGCAGCATAGATGATGTCTGCCTGTGTGCAAGTCAGTATACAAAACGAAAAGAATGGGGACGTAACAACATACAGCCAATGCCAATTCGAACCCTCCACCAAGCTGTGATTCTGTCAGCTATAATCACTCGTGAGCAATGGTGATAGGTACACTCACAGCAAGTCCGATGACCGCGGCTATGATGGGCTTTGTGAATTGTGCAAACGCATCCGTCAGATCTTTGAGAAACGAACGTTCGTGAGCAGCCAAGGTGTCGAGTTGTGATAGCTCATTGATGTCCATGCCCGCTAATAAGCCACAACTTGTTAGTTTGGCCGAAAATTGTGTCACTCAAAGAAGTATCTCTTACCGCAGAATGGTCCGTCCGGGTTGCCTGCTAAAATGACAGCTCGTACAGAGTCCAAAGCATCAAGGTGACTCAAAGCCGAGACCAGCTCGTGAATCGTGTTCTGCGAGAAGGCGTTCCGTTTGGCTGGACGATCAAGACGGATGATGGCAACACCAGTCGAGTCATCCAGACTCAGCTTTACATCTTTCAACGAATCCATTTTGCAGAGGAAGAAAAGTTCAAATTGGATTGGAACGGCGTCGGCGGTGGTCCAAGTGCTGCATCAATTGTGTCATCTTAATACTTTGGATGAGATATTCCAACCACTTATCATCCGATATTCTCAACATCCACACGGCTTGGATCCAAGTCGCTGCTTACCCGATTTATCTTCACATGATGAGGTGGCGTTTGGTGCACAGACTGGATGGTTAGAGTGACCGGGGGCGGCGGCCGGCACTTCAACATCGTGGGGCTAAATTACAGTTACATTCAAACGGCGCTGCCACATTCTAAGGATCTAAAAGATCTGATCCACTGCTGTGGTAGGTGCACAACGGCATTTTTTCCACGAGTGTCACTGGCAGATACCCTAACGCGCTACCCGGTCAGGTAATAACACCCGTGTTCTGTAACACCACTCATTCTTTACCCGCTGGTTGGCAACTTTTATTACGAGGAAAGATGCTATCCCAACGTGCTTGCATCAGCATGACAAAACTCGGTAGAGAAGGTTAGCGAAGCTGTCCCTGCAGCAAACGTCTTGGCCCATGCCAGGTTCCCCGGACCGAATGGGAAGATGCCGCGATACTACTGCGCGTATAAGTCGATGGCATCTTGGCAGCATGTCTTGAAGGGGACTACACATAACTGAACTGCCAAATCTGGATCAGGGCCGAGATTAGGTGATAATTAGTATCATGGTGCAAGCGGGGTGAGTGACCGAGTGTTTCGGGTTGAGATGACAGCTACCTAATCCCCACTGATAGTACCATTATACCTCACAGTCCTCAACGGCCACGACCGGGTCTTGCTTTCGGTGTCATCATCTTGGCGTGATCTGCCGATTTTGAGTTTTCGTTAATTAAGCGGATGGATGGATGTTAGAGCACAATAGAGCTGGCTACCTATGCACTGGAAGGTTCAGGCTTCTGTATGAACAAGATACCCTTCTTGGGAGGGCCTCACACCTCAAGAGACTATCCGAGCAAAGAGTAAGAACGGAGCAACTTTTGAAAAATTTGTTGAAAATTTTTGTTTGAGCAAGAAATTAAGTTGGCTTTGTGGAGAAGGGAGATGCTTAGATGGGAAGACTTCCAGAATCGCCGTCCCCAGAATGGTAAGACGCGACGTGCTGCAGATGTGGAAGGGTTCCATTCGCTAACAAGTTACGTCCTGGCCTAGCATACCATGATGGAATCTGTGTGGACATGCTTAGGTAGTGATTAATCAGCGTAGAATGGTAGTGTGGATGGTTACATACCTGAGATAGGAACCTTCTAAGCAGCCTTGTATCACCAATTGCCATCTCCATTATAAGGGGACAGTGTCCCTGGAACTGAAAACTGTTCTATCACCCAATCATGCCGGTCACCAACGATCATAGTCGTCAACATGGGCTCACAGGTTGAACCAGGCTCGCTTTACTCTCTTGAGTCCCTATCGACAGAGGACCAACTTCTCTTCAACCGCTTTGGACGTGGAGAAACCATCCCACTCCCCTTCACAAGAGTCCACCATGCATTCGAGTCGATAGCTTCACAACACCCCGGCGCAACAGCGGTCCGACATTTCGATGGCACCTCAATGACATACGGAGAACTTGACCGCCATGCCAACATACTGGCCAACGAGCTTCTCACTCGGTTTTGTTTCAAGAGAGGGGCGCGAGCGGTATTGGTGTACTCGCGTACCATCGAGATGGTCATCTTTATCCTCGCTGTGCTCAAGGCAGGAGGGCAGTACGTTCCCATTGACGGCGGCATTATTCCAATCGAAGCCCTCAGTCACGTAGTCTCGGACTCTTCGGCAGATATCGTCCTTTGTTTGCCCAAATACTCCGACAAGGCCACCGAGGCATGCCGCCAGGGACCAGCCATTCTCAGTCTCAACCTCTCCAGCGACATCTGGACATCAGGCGTTGCCAGCAGACCAAACGTGGACGTTCAGCCTGAGGATGGAGCCTACGTTATTTACACCTCGGGTACGACTGGGCGGCCAAAGGGCGTTGATGTCACACATCATGGTGTTTGCAATTCCTTGTTGGTTGAGCCTGCAAAGCTAGAGATCACTGTCGGCACAAAGGTGGCACAACAGTTGAGCGTGGCTTTCGACATGGGTAAGTAGCCATCCATTCTAGGCCCGAGTTTCCAACTAACAACCCTAGGCGCTTGGGAAATTTTAGCGACCGTCATGAACGGCGGAACTCTGTACATCAGAGGCAGCGGAAACGACCTTTGGAACGAGTGCCTCAAGCAAGTCGACGTCGTCATCTCCACCCCGTCCGTAGCGACCAAGCGGTTCCCCAATTACGAAGACTTCCCCAACCTCAAGACGATCGTGGTGGGCGGCGAGCCATGCCCAAAGACCCTTGCTGATCATTGGGCGGAGCACACTGGGACGAGGTTCCTGAATGTCTGTGGTCCCACGGAAATCAGTGTCCTCAACACCGTCCACGTCCACAAGCTTGGCGGACCATTGACCATCGGCAAGCCGAATCCCAACACTACACTCTACATTCTGGACGAGGACGAGAACCCAGTCAAGATTGGCGAGGCTGGTGTCATGTGGGTGGGAGGAGTCGGTGTCTCTAGGGGGTACCTCAACTTGCCCGAATTGACTGCGACGAGATACAAGCTCGACAAGTTCACCAGAGATGGCAGGATGATGTTCAACACTGGGGACCTGGTCCGATGGAATGCGGACGGATGCCTCGAGACACTTGGTCGTCGTGATGATCAAGTCAAGATCGATGGCTTCCGTGTTGAGCTAGACGGTGTTTCCCGCGCCATCGAGTCTTGCCCGGATGTGATCAAGGGTTGCGCTCTCAAGATTGACACGAGTCTGTGGGGCTTCTACTCTGCCATTCACCCCATTGACCAGGCCGAATTGCACAAGGCAGTCAGTGCCCAGCAGCCTTTCTATGGGGTCCCCAAAGTTTGGCACTATCTTGGCCCAACAATTCCACTCACGGCGAACGGCAAGATCGACAAGCGTGTGCTGCGGGAGTTGGCGACCGCTGTCAACTCGGGTTCTCAGCGGACAACTCCACCCGCAGAAGTTGGGCTTCTGGCTCCGAGCATCACCGACGTGGAAAAGGCGTCTGTTCCGAGCAGCATCAGCTCGGCTACCGACGAAAAGCCCGACCCCGTTGCACCCATCCCGCCCAAAAAGGGGTTTCATGGTTGGCGCTGGCTGCGTCACCGCGGCCTATCGGCTTACCGCAAGCTCTTTGGCATTATTTTTGTTGCCAACGCCATTGCCTTTGTTGTCATGCTTTGGAAGAGCCGAGAGTCCAACTTTGAGCTGCCCCTCGACAATCTAGCCACGGCCGTGAGTGCAAACTTGCTGGCATCTGTCTTGCTTCGCCAGGACTATGTCGTGAATGTGGTTTTCTGGCTTGCAACTCGAATGCCAACATCCGCACCCCTGGCTATCCGACGACACCTCGCTCGTGTCTATCACTACGGCGGGGTCCATTCCGGAGCATCTGTTGCCGCTTCGCTTTGGTGGCTGGTGTTTACTGTGGCTGCCACTCGCCGTCTTGCTCCAACAGGGTCTACCCAGCCGTCTCAGCGAATTGCGGTCCTGGTGTTGACTTACTTGATCTTTGCACTCCTCGTCGCCATATTGGCAATGGCATGGCCTAGCATCCGTGCCAAAATGCATGATCAGTTCGAGTGGACGCACCGCTTCGCGGGTTGGACCGCCCTGGCTTTGGTCTGGGCTCATCTCATGGTCGTCACCGCGGCGTTGCCCAGCACCCAGCCCTTTGGTGCCGCACTTGCTCGGACGCCTGCGTTGTATCTCCTCAGCTTGACAACACTCTCCATCGCCGCTCCGTGGATGCGTCTCCGCCGCGTCAAGGTGGTTGCCGAACCCCTGTCAAGCCATGCAGTCCGCTTGCACTTTGACTTCAAGACCCCACGAGAATGTTCATCTTTGGGTATCCGCATCACCGACCGCCCCTTGGTGGAATGGCACGCTTTCGCGGCTATCCCTGAGCCGGACAACAAGCCAGGACTCTCCATTCTTGTCTCCCGTGCTGGTGACTGGACAGGTCGCATGATTGACAACCCACCAACATATCTTTGGACGAGGGGTGAACCAGCCTCGGGAGTGTTGGCTATTGCACCTCTTTTCAAGAAGATTGTTTTGGTGGCCACGGGCTCTGGAATCGGTCCTTGTCTTCCAGTCATCATGGAGCGCAAGGTTCCTTGCCGGATCCTGTGGAGCACCAAAAACCCACTCAGGACATATGGCCAGGGTATAATTGATGAAGTGAAGAGGTGTGATGATAGAGCTGTCATCTGGGATACGGACAGTATGGGAAGACCAGACATGGTTCACTTGGCTTGGGAGCTGTATCATGAGAGCGGCGCCGAGTGTGTATGCATTGTCAGCAATGCAAGGACAACTAAGAGGGTCGTGTATCAGTTGGAGGCGAGAAGAATCCCTGCCTTTGGACCGATTTGGGATTCGTGAGAAGAGATTGTAACAATATAAGTTTCTGAGTGTATGATAGGTATGATTCATTCTACTGTAAATTTTCCATTCATATAGGGACTTCGACTTAAAGATATCGAACAGTTGATCTTTTGACCTAGGCATTAGCAATGGCTTACAATGCCATGTAATTTGTTCAATGAGGGGTGATGGCTATCCTTTCATGCCAGCTTGTCTTCCAACTCAAGCACGTTGCTGTTCCATATCGTTTAGCAAAATGCCCCTTTCCCCCGAAGGAGAATCGCGCGGCCTTGGCTGACTTGAACAGCCAAAGAGTGAAGCTAGCCCGCCCGGTAATCGCAGCTGGTCGTTTTCGCTTGCCTTCCAGAGTAGGAGAATGCCAATGGTAACAGGGATGGCTGTAGCAAAGAGATACCAGATGTCTTGATTGACCTGCATGTGGTGCTCATTATTGTCCGGGAAACTGAAGAATTGTGTGCCAAAGATAGAGCTTGCGGCGCTGAAAGGGATGAATATCAAGCCGACAATAGAAATGATCCGGACGCTGCGGCTGTTCATCATGCCGATACGACTATCTTGGGCATTGTTCAAGTGAAAAGCCTAAAAAGAGTTTGTATGAGTCTCTGTTCCACACATGCTTCATTTGTACATACCAGATCCACTGCATTCTTGATCCTTTCGTGAGAACTAACAATCCTGAGCCTGGTGGAGTTGAAAAGCTCGCTCCGGTATCTCAACAATCGATGGGTGTTTTCCCATGTCCGATCCTCCGTTCTCCACTTGTTTTTTGGATCATGCAGAAGCTCCTTGTGTGCCGATAGTACCCTGTCAACTGCTCTAAGGATAGCGTCCAAGGCTTCAGTCAGGTAGATGGCGTTCTTAGCACTGGTATGAATTCCGTGTAAATCCAGGCTTGAGAGGTGACGAGAGTGTGAGCTAGGGTCAGTCGTTTCAAGTATCTTTGCCCGCTCAAACAACCTTTTCTCGTCAGTCCGTACAAGGTGAGTAACATCCCAAGCAATACTATCCACTCTCTGATACCAAGATGAAAGTGCCACGTCCACAATCACGTAGGGATCGTTGTTGACATGGTTCCAGGTTGAAGACAAAATGAATGTCACCAAAGCCTGGATAGACTCAAGGGGAGGCTGGAAGGCAAGGAAAGTGACACAGTACTCTGAGTTCTCTGGTTCCACAGTGTCTCGTTCAGTTGGGGTCATAGGCTTCGGCTTCCATGTCATGACAAAGCCCCATTTTAGCCAAGGCTCATGTTGGTTGGGTTGGGAGGCTGTTGTTGGAATTTTGACCAGAAAGTGCATCCAAAGAGCTGCAATCCAGCGTCAGCAAACATCCATTATTTCACTGTAGATAAGGCTAGCGGACTGACTCTCTACTCCATTTTCTCCCAGTTGGTGTCCAAATGAGTGTGTGACACTCCGCTCACGCTCGGCCACAAAGTCGTCGGGTATGTCGTACAGCTGAATTAATTGGTCATATTCTCCCGATGGCGGACCTCGGTATCTGCCGTCCAGGGGCGCAAAGCTGCAAGGGACTATCAGTCTTCCATCCATGGATAACGGATTCTAAAAGAGGAAATTGGGCGTGACGCGACAGTCCAGCCGTGTGAGCACGCACATCATATCAAAGTCGTACCCTCCCCATCTGGTCAACTCGGTTACATCTGACTGTATTCTGCTGGGACGGTCGTCCCCTTTTCAAGCCAGAAACAATTAGTTTTGCGATACAGGGTAAATACTCAGAAGGAATGGTACCTTGTTGCCTTATCCATCTCTCAAACCGCAGGAAACCATCTTGTTGATTTGTTGATGCCATGGTCAATGTGATGTTGATTACAAGCCAGAAGAGAGAAGCGCTTGCATTGGAAGCTGAAGAAATATCGGAGATGGAAAGTGGGAGATAGGGGGTAGGAGGTGGTTTTTTGGGCGTCTTTTCTTGGGAACACACCAATGTAATTGCCAACTGTGGGCGAGGGGCTGAGCGGTGCCTGCTGTGTCACACACCATGCTTGCGGACTACCATCAGGCTACCAATAGAACAACATGGTTAACCACATGTTGGGCGTCTAGACCACGGCAGATGCAAAGAAAAGAAGCAATATTGACACCGCAATTATGCCATTCCCTGTCCCAGCTCCAGACCCTGGGAAAGATTGTTTCCCGAGACAGCTGAGCCTCATGCGAACACTGCGGCGTTTCCCGGGGACAGGAAACTATGTATCAGGTAAGTGACCATTGTAATAGATGGGTTTTTCAAGATATGACGGAGACGTTGCTGAAGTGCGCAGGGAATATCATCTGGGTGGACCTAATATTTTGTCCAGGGCTCCGGACGCGAGACGATCAATAGATATCAATGTCACATTACCAATCTAACAAGGCTCTCAAGATAAATACTCTTACCCTCCCTCTCTTCATGAAAATCTGTTGCCTTTGTTCTTTTCTCCTTGTCACTCTTCCCAGGCTTACTCAACTCATGGCATCCACTGGACGCCAGGTAGACTATCACGGTGCAGACATCCAGCCCGATCGTGATCGGATCAACGGGTTCCTGACTTTGATGAACGAGGCTGTCCCTCCAGCTCAAGTTCATTCGAGTTCCCAGAGCGTCTCACGCCCTCCCCAATATCCTCCCGCCCCCCGACCAGTTGCAAACACACCAGGATCAGGAGCTCTCCCTGCCAACAGTGAGTCAACTTTCACACTACCTATAGATATCATTCTAATTCAGACAGGCAATACTGCAGCACGTCCGGCTTTTACCAACAACTCCAAGCCCAAGTCGCGACGAAGACTCTTTTGCTTCTAGACACACCGGGTACCGCCATGTCAGAAAAACCTCTTTCTACGGGCTCAGGGGCGAGCTCCCATCCTAACCCATACCAGGATGTGTCCAGTTGGTGGGCTGCCTTCTTCAAAGGGGGCTTTTCCTGGCGTTGGTTTGGTGGACCTCACCTGTACTTTCGCCCCAACCTCGAGTATGCCGACTCGACACCGTTTTTCGTCACAGATGGTTTGGGAAGGGAAAAGGTGTACAACCAGCCGTTCGAATGCTACATCGACCCATTCACCGGAAAGATTGAGAAACTTTATGTCCAAGCACCTTCTTCCATTTGTCTCCTTGGCTCTGTCGACCCCAATTGCACCTGGAAGCGAACGCCTATTCGAAATGTGACACCGTTTCTCTTGCGGGTAGGCAACCTCCCCTTTCGGTTTATACCGGCCGAGAGGAGGGGTCACAGATCCAAGTTCACCTTTGAAGATTGGTGCATTGTCATTGGAATGTGGATCCCGTCTGTGGCAATCTTTCTCATGTCGTGGACGGTGTATGACCCCTCAGGCCCCGTTGAAGGAAAGGATCCTACCAAATATCTGCCGCTGATGTACCGCGGCCTAAAGTATCCTCGCCTGGCCCGCAACATGCTGGAGAATCGGCACCAAGTCGCTCAGTTGCTCTACAGGTACACTTCCTGGAATACCACGGCGGCACTCTCGTCATACCGGACTTTTCGGCCAAGGTTCCTCAACTACCTGGTGCAGACAGAGCTTCCTGATGGCCGCAAGTTGTTCTCGTTTGAAACACGCCCGGTGCCTGACAATGACATCACCCCATTCATCATGATTGCCTGGTCTTCGGCACACTATGAGCTCAAGTCGAGGGACAACGAGTCCGGGCTGCCCCGCAACAACGAGGGCGACCTCGACGCTCTTCTCTCCGTGGGCGTGAAGGCGTCTGTCAAGTACTTTGGGCTCGAGCCTGAGAAGCAGGATCTACGTCAGCACCCCAAGGCCTTTTGGTGCTCTGCAAACTGTATGCCGCCGACGAAAATGGTAGACCACCTTGGAAGAGTGGTTAATGTGGACGGAGAAGAGAAGGAGCTCCTTGCCAACCAAGATGTAAGCTCGATACTCCCAGTCATTGTGCTGGATGTATATGTCTGACTGACTTTGCGTACCTAGACCTACAGTATCAGCGATATTATTCGAACCGCACAGCATGTGGCCGTTGTGGTTGGTAACTTGCAAAGACCCTGGGTTCCCAACGCACTCCGTGTGTGGGGTGAACGAGTCTGGACTTTACCAGAGATCGTTCTCAGCAAGGGTGAGACAGTCACCGTCTGGCACTGCGGCACTCGACCTTCCATGAAGCCATACGAATTCACCAAGATACCCAAAGCCCTTTTCCCAACCTATGCATGGGCAGACGCCTTGAACTCGCGCCAGCTGATCGAGCACTACGGCAACCTTCACCTCAGCCGTCTCGAGCTCGTCAAGATTGCTCTAGAGTGCTTGATGAGCCGCCATTTCCGTGCGATGCATCCAGGCGACCGTGTTTACGTCCTCATGGGTCTCTTGCGTATCCGGCCTCCCATCGACAGCACCGACACTTCCTTCCAGGCCTTTGCTCGTTTGTCTCTGCCTCAGGACAGTGATCGTCTCATGGAGCGTCTGATCTGTCTTTTGCCCGACTTTCCCGGGCAGAACTGGGAGCTCATGACAGACCAGTACAAGGCTAGCTTGTGGGATGTGTACCCAAACACGCAGATCTGCGCCATTGGCGAAAATGACACGGTGGTGATAGACGATGCCAAGGGCGCCCAGATTCAGTGGTCAGAGTTCACGCGGGTTCGAACGCTGCGGAAGCTGACGGCGAAGCGTGAATTCTTCATCTACTTCCTCGTCTGGTCCCCTTTGGTATTTTTTATCGGCGTCATCCTTGCAGCCCTGTTTCAACCGCCGCCTCCGATGCCGAACTCCATGTATTACTACCCAGCGCCTACCAACCCAGCCTACCAAGCGGGTCTTGCTATCACGATCATCACTCTTCTCTTCTTCATTCTGCCGGCCCCCTATTTCCTCTGGCACATTTACTCTGGAAAGCTTTGGGAAGTGGAGCCGTGCTTCTTTGGAATTGAAGGCTATGTTCCCATCGAGGCGATTGAAGAGAAGCTGTTTGGTACCAGAGGTAGTCATGCTCGTCTTCAGTGGAGCACATGGGGTTCTCCTCTTTCTCGACACACCCAGGGCAGAGTCACTCGGGAGCGGTCGGTCAAGTTCAAGTACCAAGACGCCATCGACCCTGGAACTGGTATCCAGAATGCGGTGCCGGTTCTCAGTCTCGACGGGAACATTGACACGTATCATGTCGAATCGACAGACCCTACCAGCCCCTGTTCGCACTGCTCAAGCAACGCCAGTGGCGGGCGGTATTGTAGCTACCATCCGACCGTGGCTTCCTGTCAGGACATGAGCCGCAGCAAAATGGGCCAGATGAAGGTGTTCACGCTTGTCGACACCTACAACATGACCGTCACACTGTTTTATGCTGTCCGTCCTCCCACGGTTCTGGTACTCGGTGGCAGCGAAGGCGGCATGAAGCGTGCCATTGCCTGTTCCTTTGATATCACGACCGGAACTCTGTACAGGGAAACTGTCTTGAGAATCCCTTCTCAGAGTGCGGATCGCATGGAAGGGCTTGGCCGGCTTCGCCTCGGGCTGGTTCGGCCGTTCCTTGACAATGATGTGCGAAAGACACTCTCCAGCCAGCCCGTACAGCAGCAGCAGTCCTCGACAGTCTTTCAGGAGCAGGCCACTCCCACATCTGTCCATGTGCCCATCGTCCACGAACCAAAAATCTGAGGGTCTCGATGATTTTCAAGTCGGGTTGCCAGCCAAGTCAAATTTCTGTGGTCTTATCTTTCGTAACACATATGGAATGTAATTCTTGGCTGTCTGAGTTTGGTAGTCTTTTCCATAAAAATATATTACGTGCTTGCCTGACAAAGATGGCGAAATCTGGGAAGCCAAGTTAAACTTTGAAGCTATTCCCAGACGGCCAAGTAAAGTGGGTATTTGTGGGTCTGTTGGTCGCCAAGCCAACGCTGCCATGACGCAGATGGGGGCAAGACCCTGCGAGCGATGGTCTTGGCATCGAAAGGTCCCACCTCCATCTCGCCCGGACACGACTGGGCTCACAGGTCTGCGTGTCTGCCATGGACAACGCAGAGACGGGCAAGACAACCAATGTGGAAGCTCTTCTGCAACGACTCCGTCCTACATCCGAAAGTAGGTCAAGCCATAGACGTAGATGTCCTCGCCGTCAACCTTGAGGGAGATGGACTCGACAAAGTTGAAGAGGGCCGGGAAATCTTACTTCCACGCCTTGGCGCCCTTGACCTTGGAGATTTGCGACCACACGAAATCGACCGAGGCGGCGTAGCCAGGAAGACCGAAAGCGCGGTTGCCACCGTTCGCGAACGCAATCGTGTTCAGCCGTTTTAGATTGGACATGAGACTGCAGAGATGCTAAGCGTTAGTCTCCACTCTGGGGGGCTAGATAATTGCTCTAGTAGATGGGTACGTACCCCTTGGTGGTGATTTCGGACTGGAGCTTCTTGGAGCTGATCAAGGGCTTCTGCTTGCCGGGCCCGGCATTGGCGGCCACGGCCGAGGCCAACGCCGTGATGGCGGCGGCGGTCTGGAGGAACTTCATGATACCGTTGGTCTAGAGAATAACGATGCTGCCGACAGGGACCAACGAGACGAGAACAAGGCGACACGGGCAGGCCAGGACGCCTTTTATTTGTGGGCGTCCGTCCCGGAGCACGCCCAGGGCAGGTCGGGTGTACAGTGTGCCGTCTCATGGCACCTTCCCCGCGCTGGTCACGACATGGCGATCATCTTTTTTCCCGGGTATTTTTGCGTGTTGTTGCTATGGCATGCTGGTGTCGGGATGGGGCAGGAAGTATGGCAGCACGGTTCGGAGTCAGATCGGGAAGGTCAACGAGGGACGTCGGAGCTGCCAAGCCAGACGTTGCGCTTCGCCGTTGGCGTTGCGGGGAGACATGGGCCATGCAGTATGCACCGATGATAAGCACAAGGCAAGTCGAAAATGCTCAAAATTCAACGGCCCGGTTCGAGCCGATAATGTTTGTGATGGCATGAGACAAAAGAAGGATTGGAGGAGATGTTGGTCCGATTTCCAGGCAGCTAATGGAAGGTCTGGAAAACGGACTGGACTCGGACGACATCACCGCACTGTGCCGGGTACCTGCAGCATGACAAATTCTCAAGCGTCGCGTCAGAACCCATTGACTGTTCAAATACATTACTTGCGTCTTTATACTGCTATCTCCGGGGTATCATAAGAAAACACAAGTCGGCAATGGCATATACATAATACATAATACACGTTTTTTGAACGACAGACATCGAGTATAACACTCGCACCATTGAGGTGACCCCCCCCCCCCTTTTTTTGTTGTTGTTTTGGCTTCCGCTTCGCCTTCGCGTCTCCAAATCACCATCCGTCTGGTTTTGCTACCCGCTCGGGCTTCCTGTGCTCATTTTGCACATTCGCCGCCACGGCATCCGGTTCCGTCAGCTCGGCGGTGCTGCAGTGGAACGAGCGCTCCTCGAGGATGATGTATTTGCTGTCGGCATCCATGTCGTTGATGGTGTCCAGCTGCGAGATGGACTTGCTGCGCGAGCGTCCCTTGTTCTTAGCATAAGATCCGATGGTGACGACAGTGTTGGTGCGTCCAGTGTTTCCACGGTACCCACCCCCTGATTTGGAGTTGCCGCCCGTTGGACCAGAGGTGCCCCCGAGAGCAGAGTTGCCGAATAGCTTCCTGATGAGGGGGTAGAGGCAGGGAATGCAGGCGCCAATGATGACGCAGTTTGCTTCGATACTGTTTGCCAGGTTAGCATTGTCCGTCCACATGTTCCGTCAAGTTGCTTACTTTGTCCAGAGAACCACATCGTCGACGGTATACGTAAAGTCCACGACCTCGAGGAGGCCACTCAACGTGTAGCACTTGTAGCAAGTGATGACACCGGCACAGTATCCGAAGCCCAACGACGACGAAAGAGCCAGCTTCTTCCTCCAGTTGAGCTGCAGCTGGAAAAGAACGACGGTGGGATAGATGGCGAGATAAAAGTCGAAAAGAACCGAATAAATTCCGAGGGCCATGGCATAGTCGACCGTGATCTGACGGTCCCAGCATTTGCCTGGGGCGTCCAACCACTGCGCACGAGCTGGGGTGCACTGGGCAAAGTTGATGACGAGCATGCCAATGGCGAGGAGACCATAGATGACCGAAACCACCCACATGACCATGCGGTGCGCCCGGCCCGGGTTCAAGATCTTGCGCAGCAAAACCACCACGGCAAACTTGGGGATCGTAAAGGACGACACGCCAGGTACGAACGAGATGACGGTGTAATAGAGGGCTTTTTTGACATCTTCAGGGCTCAGGGTATCAAGATGTCTACCACCACCATGCGAAATGGCGGCACCAGCCAGTCCAACATATATAACACAGAGAGTCTAACGGGGGCCCCGGGTCAGCTTCCAGTCCATCCAAGCGTGGCTTGCTTCGTTCGACATCAACTTACAATGGAAAAGAGAGTGATGTAGTCGTCGAGGTAGATCTTGCCCATCGAGATCACTCTGCTGTACACTCTTGCCGCCACAAACACGATGCCCAGCAACGTCATGGCCGACGTGACGCCTAGGATGGTTGGGCCCTTATTTTCGGCCGCATACCCAGGATAGGGCTCCACGAAAGGGGGAGAAGCTTCAGTGGCAGACATGTTGTCGAAGGATGGTCGTCCTCGTCGTCTTCGTCACAAGAAGAAAAGGTGTGGGAATCGAAAGGTGTTGTCGACCCAAGATGGGTGCTCTGCTGGTCGATCAAGACCAGGCCTGACCGTGAGGAAGATCCAGACAGACGGTACGGACGGGGACGGGGGATCCAGGAAAGTTGGGGAGCGGCAGGGTGATCTTTATCAAAACCTCGGGACCGTTCAAGAGGGCGAACCAGAGGCCCTATCACGGGTAGGTCAACCGCCACTGGAAAAAAGGCACTTGGGGAGCGTCAAACGCAACCATGGGACTCGCTTACACGCCAGGGTAGCAGCGATGTGTTTCTCTGAACGTCTGACCGGTGTGATGGACGTTGGGGGTCCTGCTCGACGCAACATATGCAAGGCACCCGAAAACCGAACCCGGCCTGCAGGGAGCCCAGCGGTGGGCCACGGGCAGAGCTGAAGACTGACAGTGGATCATCATGAGATTCTTCGACTCAGAACCGCAGCATGAGCATCTCTGAAGGGAAGCACGGACAGGCCGTCAGCATGTGGCACACAACGCTAAAACAACTTGAGCTGCCATTACCGACCAACATCCCAACGCACGGTCAATCGCTCAGTGCTTAACCCGAGTAAAGGGCTTTTCAGAACCACTCTATCCCCACCATTATCGCCATCGTCCGCCGTTGCTTCTCCATTGCACAAAGTATAAACGGAAATGGCCTCTCATGCTCTTCACTTTATCCGCACCCAGTGACATGGAAGGTGAACAATGGACAGGGCTCGGTACTTTGGCAGGTCCCATCAAGGCTTGGCGGTGGTTGTGTGGCAGGGCGAACAGATCTTTATGAGGTCCCGATGGAGAGGGCTCTGCTGCTGCAGATGTCCCAGCTAATTTCATCGGATGTTATCAGCGGAATCACCCCGCTTCTCTTACACGACAGGGCACTGCGGAGCAGGGATACGGATCGTACGACTTCACGCTCGGTCGTCTCTCTTACACGACGGGGGCAAACACCGTGCGCAGTGTCGGCAGGCTAAAATCAGGACCTCGATCTCAACGGTCAATCCGCCAATGGACAGCACTAAGGATAAGAAGCAATCTCTTCACCTTGCTTGCATGAAGAGCCCCGAATAACATGATTGCTGCATCCGGCCGACTGCAGAGAATACAACATGAGTGAAGAAGTGTCAGTCACACATTGAAGTGATGCTGGCAGAGGCAGGGCGCCCCCTTTTCCTCCTTACCCTTTTGGAAGTTGTGTACTTTAACCCCTTTCCATTTGCGTCCTTGCTAACAGAGGCCAATGGCAAATGGCAAGCTGCACAGTCAACCCAGTCCATACAAAGCTCCGACACACGTGGGATTGCGTGGAGGACGCTGGAGATCCGCATGCCGATGCGATAACGGCGTTGGCAAGGGCTTCTCTCCATATGCTCCACGGTATCCGTTCAACTACGATTTTAGCCTATCGTTCAGGAGTTCGGACGACGTTTTGTTTCCATCACGCTCACAAGGCAAAACAGACAAGACTTTTAGCAACGCGTGTTAGAAACAGATAGCTCCTGCCAAGCTACCTCGGTCTGTTCTGCCGTAACCCGGGATCCGAGCAAGTGCCCGTGGAAGCCCCTGGCGTGTCTCCATTTGGATAGCTGATGGCATGATGTTTCCAAAGAGGGCAACCAGCCGAGGGCTGGGCGAGAAGGCTGCGAAGTGGCAAGCTAAGGTACCTTATGGTGCTGCCCTCAGATAAAGAGAAGGGACGCAGTTTGTTGCTGGCCTCGTGCAGCCTTCCTCTCAGAAGCCTTGACACATGCAGAGTTGCTGGTCCCTTTTATCGTCAGCTCGGTCAAGCAAGGACATGGGATGGGAAATTCCGCGAAAGTTCAGATTCTGAACCCTGCCACTGATCCTTCACCCCACAGTCTAGGCTAACACTAACCCTGCAGCCGCAACGGACCCCTCTTTCTTTTCCAGCCACGGTCATTCCCCGCCAATCAGCGTCATCAGATACTAAAGAAAGGCTGGGGAAGCTGAAAAAGAACTGAAAAGATCCAGAAGGCCTCCCTTCTTCCTGGCAACAAGCCCCCGGGACGTGAATTGCTTTTGTTGATTGCCGCTCGGACTGGGGTTGAGTCGAGGCAGAGTGGCAGACAAAACTCGGGGCAGGCAATGGCAGGATGAGTGCGGATAAGAAATAATATTCATGCATTCCATTTCTGATGTCACCCACATCCCGTACCAACAATGCTCGAGGTCACATTGGTATACTATTCTCCACTCACCCAATCTTCTCCTGGTCTTCATTCGCGTTTGATATCGTTGCGTTTGTTTTGGTGGTGAAAGATAGCCAGCACCACGTTCCTCTTCGCCATGCCCTGGGTATTTCGGACCGGGTCTGTTGTGTCATTATAGCACTAGGTAATTAGCACAATCTAACCTCATTTTCCTCGTCGAGGTCACTTCCAAGACTGCCGAGGTGAGCAGTGGGCGGGGTACAGCTGGTCAAAGCGAAGTTCTTCAGGGTCGCAGTGCAGCTCACTGCGTTCGCCAACAGCATGCGTGGTGCTGTCGGCAATGCAGCTGCAGCGGAAATTTTAATGATGTCTGCAGGCCATCATATCGTTGGCGCAGGTGGTCGAGCCGCTAAGAGGGGGTTATTCCATGTCTGTCAAAGTCTTTGACCTTTTCCAAGTCTTGTCCATTGTTTCTTAAACCAAATGACGAGGACTGGACAAGACGATATATCCCAAAAGTCTTTGTCATCGGCGAGTTGCATTGCAACGTTGCCTGGAGGAAAGAGGAATAGCCCGGGGTGCTATTGGATTCTGCTCGCCGGCGTCACCATATCCGGGGACCTGACGAGACCCGTCTCCTCTCCTTTCCGGCGAACATCCTCGACTACCACGTGGAACTGGGGCTCGGCAGCGGACGGTGACCGGGCAGGTTAAATAGCACTGGACATCCACCCCCTTCAACCTTCTCATCTTGTTGCAGCAGTCGCTTCCAGCTTCAGTCACTCATTTCTCCCCCAGCTGCAGCTCTCTCCGCACACTCGGTCGCTTCCGTACGCGTATTTTTCCTCATTATTAGCCCCCCGGGTTACAACCATCATGCTGCCTTCTCTGGCTCTCCTTCCGGCCATTGCCGGCCTCCTCCCCTCTGTCTCGGCCGCGGCTCTCTCGAGCAACGCCCAAAAAATCGAAGACCGTGCCATCACTCCCCTTGCATGCCTCTTCTTTGGTGATATCGTTTCGCCATGGTGGCTCAACAGATGCAAGCAGCACCTCGACATGGTGGTCATTGACCTCCGGTCCGCTGAAGAGTATGCCGTTTCCCACATCCCCGGCAGTATCAGCGCTCCCTTTGAGCCCATCTCCGCCTGGTCTCAGATGGGCCCCGGCGATCTCCTTCTCGAGCTCCCAGAGTACAATGACCTCGCCGCCTTCCTCGGCTCCATCGGCGTGGGAAACTCCCCATCCACCGCCACCAAGATCGTTCTCGTCAACGGCGTCGGTGTTCCCGCCTTCCCTCAGGCTGCCGGGCCCCGTGTGGCCCTGACCCTCAAGTTTGCCGGTCTCTCCACGGGCCGTGTTGCTATCCTGGATGGTGGATTCCCTGCCTGGACCTCCGAGTCTCTTCCCAGCACCACCGAGGTTCCCGTCCCTGTTCCCAAGACCTTCATCTCCTCTCCTGACAGGAGCTTCCTCGTCGACATCAACTACGTCGCCTCCAAGATCAACAAGAACAGACAGGGCATCTTCATCCTCGACGGCCGTGACCAGGCTGTCTACAACGGCTCTGTCCTCGAAGAGTGGGCTCAGAGACCCGGCCACATCCCTTCGGCCAAGAACCTCCCCACACAGAAGGTCTGGAACCCGGATGGAAGCTTCAAGAGCACCTTTGAACTTCTCGCCCTGCTCCGCCAGCAAATCGGCTATGGCGCTTCTCGTTCATACGGTGAGATCATTGTGAGCTGCGGCGTTGGTGGATACGCCTCGGGGCTTTACTGGGTGCTCACGAGAATGCTTGGATTCGACAATGTGAAGTTCTTTGACGGAAGCGCCCAGCAGTGGAGCAATGAGGGCTACCCTATGGAGTTGTAGCCACAGAATGGAGGCGTGAAGAGTGGGGCTTTTTTATATAATAATAGTTAAACAGTGTACCTTTGCAATTGGACATGGATTTGAACTTGGTGGTCGTGATCGGGGTGTTTGGAATCGCGATTGTTTTTGGTCCCTAATTTTGAGCCTTTTCGATATCTGATGCCAAGTTTGAGCTTGTACCAGACAGACCATTCCGACTGTAGACTAGCGTCATGGACGAGATAAGATGGTTGACCAGCAATCGCTGCACTCTGCAGCACTGTGGGCCCAACCTTTTTTTAAATCAGACCTCACTTCCTTTTTTCTCACATGCACCACATGTCTGCGCAGAAATGGATCACGATATTTTTGCGGCGAACCACACTTCAGATGGACCACAAAGTGGATGGGTAGCAACAACCAAAGTCAACAGAACAGGGATATCTTGGTATCAATTGTCTGCATCGGGGAGGTGTGCGTGATGCTTCGGAAATTACTTGTGTCTGTGCTCGCTTGGTCTCCTTGGCGTGTATCATTCACGAATCACACCTCAATGCCCCCTTCAAAAAAATCCGAGTTGTTTATTGACTGAAGAATTTGTTAAGACACAGGGGGAACAATCACTACTACAACGCAACTGATACAGGAGGAGGCAATGAGCCTGAGTGAAACGCTCTTCCGTCAGTGTGGTATTGCCTGTTGTTTACCGAGTGAGACTGTTATGGTTTGGGACAATGAGACTGGAAATGGTTTCTTCCCCGATGCAAGAAGCCCAAAAGAGGTGAGGCAACATCCCTTTTTGACCGATATCGAGATTTTGACATGACCACAAAATTTTCTTCGATGGATCGTGGGTGAGGTATCTTCCATGTTGGAGTCTGCCGTGTGCCCCGAGTTCACAAAGAAGGTTTGGTGATGCTTGGCATCCAAACCACCTCTTTTTAGTGTAGGTAGTTTCACCACTCGGAAAATTAAATGCCTTCCTTCATGTTCGGGTTGTCAACGGCCTCTAAGACTTGAGACTTGAGACAAGCATATCTGTCGTCTAAATAGCGCAGAACTAAGCATTTGTCTAAAAGTCCTTCACACCACGAAGGATTTTCACCTTCAGGTAATAGCAAAAGGCCTCACCAACGAACCTGCGATGAAGGCAATTGACCTGACCATTGGTGCGCTGATGTAGTACTCACGTACTCCCGTCACTGTCACTGTTGCACACAAGTCGGAGCTTTCTTATTTGTTGGGGATTGCAAAAAAGAACAACTTTATGTGGCAATGTGGTGATATCAAGTCAATTCCCAGTCGATTTTGGCCGTGGGAGCTCTGCCGAATCGTCATTTGATGCAGATAATTCCACAAAAAGTGCAAAAGAATGTGTGGTTTATGTGGATCGAACACATGACCTTCAGATTAATGATTGAAGTGGACTTCAGTCTGAAGCTCTCCCAACTGAGCTAAACCCGCAAACTTGGATGGCTCAACAACCAGTCTCTTGGTCTGAATAGCAGTGGCTGTTGACTGTACATGTCACACCACATGGTAAATAAACAACAGTAGGTAAATATTGGTGAACAAACATGTGGAAGTAAATTGTTTTGAACAATGAGATTGCAATGGGTTCTATGGAATATACGAAGGCTGTCAAGTATACCTACTCGTGAAAAGCCAGCTAATTGGAAATGATGATCAAGTTCACTTTGTAAGATCATGAATTGGTCTCACATCATGATAATAGCTATGTAGCAGGTTTAATAGGGGTTGAATGATAGTCTACAGTGCCATTTCTTCTGTGTGGGGGAGGCTTATCTACCAGTTGAATGGTACTGGCAACATTTCAGTTTCATGATGCGAATGTTATTGCCGCTGACACCTCTCAACATATCATCAACCGAGGGTCCCACACCTTCATGAGAAACTTAAGACCTGTCCTTAACACAACTCAAATAAACAGCACTGCACAACGTGAATAAAGCCAAAGGATAGAACACAAGTGTTGAAATGCGATATAAAGGCCTTCAAAACAGTGAAAAGGTGTTGTAAGGTAGTTCAAACGACATTAAAAGCTAGTTTTCAGGTCTTTGGAGACAGCAACAGGCCCTAAAAGATTGTTGATGGGGGCTTAATGATAGCTCACAGTGCCCCTGAGGTATCTTGTTTGGGGTGTGGAACACAGAAAAGCAACCCCCAAACAATTCATTCGGCCTTTATGTTACTCGCGACAATATCTACGGTAGAGATAACATGCACCGTCGTAATCGAGGGTAATCGCACATCCCCTCTCCTCCCGATCCGCACCGCACAACATTCCTGGAACAAACCTTCCTCTCTGGGAGACATAAACCTGGTTTACTTCAGCGACGGCTCAGCAAACAAGAGACCAGCGGCATGTTCTTCCTGCCCCGACCCCAAGGACCAATCAAAGCGTGGCGGCTACGCCATCGTATTCAAAGAATTCTGCCCCGGTGATGCTGGCCATGGCGAGGTACACGCCTGCGGATGGTCCATATCCGTCCTGCACAACCACCTAGCTGAAGCAATCGCGGTCCTCTAGGCTCTCACCCACGCGCTCCAGCAGCTGCGCCCGGCCGCACTCAACCGTCCTCTCCCGAAAAGAGCCAGCTTACAAGTTTTCACCGACGGCCAGGGTGTGCTGAAGCTAATCGCCTCAGGCAAGCACCCGCATGCCAGCCCAGTCTTGTCCCGGCTTTGGTCGCTCGTCCTGAACAAGACCAACACAGCAGCGTAGGAGCTGGCCGTGTTAACCAAGATCAACATCACCCTGCACTGGATACCCAGCCACCTCCCAGAGGACAAGGCCCCCAAGGCAAAACCGCATTCCCTGGCTGACAAGCTGGTCGGCAAGGCTACGCAAAGGGGCCAAGCGCTGGCCTCTGACAAGAAAACGGGGTTGTATAAAGAGTTGGATGAAACCACCGGGGTGTTCAGTGCGTTCGAGCACGAGTTTTTCCAGGCTTATGTTGTTGTGGCGGGTGTACCGTTGCCTACAATGCCGAAGGCCATCATGTCCCACTACAAATCGTCTAGCGCGGTCGCTAGTGTCGCCTCGCCGCTGCTACTACCACACCTAGAGACGACCAGAGTAGCCCTCCGAGGCTTCGGAACTCCTCCTACAAGTCTAAACAAGGATTTGCGACCGAAAATTGACGGCGGGAATACACCGACTGTCGCGCCAGCAATGTCATTTTCCAGTAATACTATTACCTGTTAAATGGCAGGCATCACTTGTCAAATTTGATTTGTTGCTGCCCCTAGATGATTGTTGACAAATATTCTTGTCCTGACCTTAGATGGACGGCAGAGCAGGTGGTGACAAGTTAAACCCTGTCCGTAGCTATACCAGTGCTCTCGAGCCGCAGCATCAGACATTGCAATGAATCTCGGAGAGCTTGTGTAAGCTAGTTGAGCAACCAACAAGGCCTCCTCAGCTGGGGCATGTGTATCCGTCGCGAGCCCACAAATGGTCGGCCGACAGCCGTGAAAATACAGAGCGTTTCCCAGAAGAAGATGAAAAGGCTTGACACCAACGTCATGAGGATGGAAATTGAAGAAATATATCGACAATCCAGAGGCTATGTTGATCTCGCCTAGAGGCGTTACCTCGGCCTCGGGCGTTGCCTGCGGTGTAGGGGGGAGTATCACGGCGCTCGAGTTCTTACATTGCTCTACATGTTGTCAAGAACATACTACTCGACGGCTTAGCGCAGGAAGTGAAACTAGGACTCGAGGTGCCAAGGGGGTAAAACATCGAGAGATCTTGTACAAAACGTATTACTACACCCTTCAAGTCCTACAGAACCAACTCATTAACCCCACAGATGAGCCCGCTTCACACCAATTTCCATCAACCAGACACAAGTCACTCCTCTTCCAGGTCGGCCGGTGGTTCCTGCCCTGTCTGCTCCAGAGGGCCCAACAACTTATCCATTGCTCGACATCCATGAGGTTGACAATGTTCAAACCACCAACTGTATTGAAATGTAGATACATGTAGGGCCATAATTGACCAGTCACAGGCCCTGAAAATTGTCCTCTTCCATCTAGGTCTACATCACCTGCCACCCCACAACCACACCTACGAGCTCATCACCGAGAACCACAACGCGGCAAAAACACCGCCTCAAAAGGCCCAGCCTTCAAAATCAAATTGTCCTTCGACTCCGTTCGGATCCTCTTCCCATCCTCCCCCGGCGCCTTCTCCCAAGTATAGTTATACACCGTGTACGCCATCACAAGCCGAAGGACGCTCATGGCCATCCTCTTGCCGACACAGTTATTCGGACCGACAATAAAGGGGATGAACGCCTCGGCATTTTTGACATACTCTTTGTTGTCGTCCAGCCACCTTTCCGGCCTAAACTGAGCTGGCTCGGCGTAGAACTGTTCGCTGCGGTGGAGGGCGTACGCCGGGACCCGGACCGCCACGCCCCCGGAGATGTGGACGCCATCGACCGTGATGCCTTCGGGGGGTGTCCGTCTGGGGCCGTTGCTGGCGATCGGGTTGTCGACACGCATTGTTTCGTTGATGAGGGCGTCGAGGAGGGGGATTTTGGAGAGGTCTTGGTTGGTGAATTCGTCTGGGATGGTTTTGCCGTAGGCCTTTTGAAGTTGGACGTGGAGGAGGTCTTGGTAGTGGGCGTGGTTGGCGAGCTGGTAGAACAGGTGGGCGAGGACGGCGCCGATGGTATCACTGCAATGATGGAGATCAGTCACCGAGAATATCTTCTGAGAAAAAAAGACCTACGTCGCTCCGGTCAGGACCAAAGCCGCGTCCGAGTACAAGATGATTTTGTTGGTAAAGGCAATTGGCTTTTCGGATCTCATGTCGTCCAGGAAGTGCTGCAGGATGTCGCCCTTGTTGTTGTCTTCCGCCTGTTTTTCGGTCTTGTGTCAGCTTTGTTCATCTTCAGACCAACAGTATCACAGTCCTAACTTACCGCGGCCCTCCTATCAGCCATCAACATTGTCAACTGGTCAAACTCGGCGGCTGTCTTGCTCAGCTTCAGATTCTGGGCAATGCTAAGTAGCCACGTCAATTCTCCCATTTGTCCAATCTTTCCAAACATGCTCTCTAACAAGTGTAGCATCCTGTGTTCCTTTCCGGCTTCAATCGATCGGAACTGGTGCGAAAACCCAACCTTTCCCATGTGATCAAAAGGGATCAAGAGCGAAAACAACGAAGTGTCAATCGGTTTACCATTGAAGCTCGCAACCTTTGCCAACCAGGTATGGCAGACCTCTCGTGTTTTCGGCTCGTGGATCGCCAACGCTAAAAGACAAATTCTATCAGTACACATGCTCTCCCCCGCAATGATCTACTACTACGCTTTGTACTCACCCTTGGTAGAAAACGCCCGCTCCCACACCTTTCTCCGAGGCGCGTGTTCTTCCCTCGTCATAATGGAGTCGAGGTTATACTCCCCCTCGAAATGGATAACATCATAGACTCCGGCATTCAGCTTCCTGCATCCGCTGTCTCTCATGTGGATCTTTCTGATCCCTTCGACCGAACACATAAAGACTTCGTTAGGGGCTACGCGCACAAAGTTGCCGTATTTTTCAAACAGGGCCGCTTGCTCGAGGTGCTTTTGGCCGTTGCGAGCTGCGTACAGGCTCGTGAGCTTGGTTATCTTGGCCAAAAATGGACCAGGGATGTGGCGTAGGGGGTGGAAGAAGAGGCGGTAGATGATGATGGAGGTGAAGAGGGCGGCGAGGTAGGAGAGGAATAGGGTGGTGGAGAGGAGTAAACCTGGGAGGAGGGAAAGGCGGGCTGTTGCGTAGACGGTGAGGAGGAGGTACGAGGTGAGGTGGAAGAGGATGATGCGAAGGGCGGAGGTGTCGTGAAAGCCATGGATGAATCAGCAGGCGTGGGAGAGCAAGCCTGTGAATGAGGCAAGGAGGCAGGGGAGGACAAGAGGGGGAGGGTTGGAGCCATCGCTAGGAAAGAGGAGGAGGTCCATTTTGGTGGAGGTAGACATGCGGAGAGGCGAAGAGCATGAGAGCAGGGAATGGGATTGTGGCTTCTATGTCGCTATCTATAGGTACCAAGCTCCAAGACCTTCAAGCTGGAGTCGTGTTAGTGTCGTGCCTCACAAGAGGTGTGATGTGGCATCACTGCGGGGACTGGGACACCAAGACCCTGTTATCTTGGCGGATTATCGCTCTGCAGTAGGCAGTTGGTAACTTCGGGCCTGGACAGAGAGATCAGATCATCGCTGAAGTTGTGGGGTAGAGGCCTTTATAATGGTTAGCTAAGATCTCCTCCCGCTGTCGAAACAGCGTTTGTCTTATCCTTGCTGCTGATGACGCGGCCCGGGTGGTGCATATGCATGCCGACGGAGTTTGGCGGGGGTTGTCTTATCCCCTGCCGAGAGGCATGTTGGTGAGATTTATGCGGGCCAGTGGGTAGAATATAATTGTACTCATGCAACGAACTTGTGCAAACGGGTATGATGACGGCTTTGTGTGTTTGAGGCTCGCAAAACCAATGTTGTGAAACACTGCTGATAAATAGATATTTCGACGACCTCCCGTCATTGTGATTCATTATGAGCGATTGGCCAGGGACGATTGGTGAGTGGCGTGATACTAACTAGCATGCTGACATGCTGCAGACAGGCAATTATTGATCGAGAAATGCAAATGCGGTTCAGCACTTGGTTGTCCTTTCTTCACATCCCGTTAGACCCTCCTTGGAAAGCATCTCTGTCTGGCCAATTCAAGGCAGCGAGTCGCAAAACGCCTATCTCTGCCTAGGTACCCCGCCATCCCACGTCTACAGCGAATGCAGAGTCAACTGCCGGTCCACATATCAAGCAACCCGGGGAAAATGAAGTCGTATTCCACCCCATCCTCGCGAGTCCCCGACATGAATCACGCTTACACGATATGCAACAACATGTGCTTTAAGGGTACAGGGCGGCAGCGGGGTGAGCTTGTGTATCCTTTGAACAACTCCCCCGCGCACGGGTTTCCTAATTCGAAGTAGTGGCGCAGTTATGGCCTTGATTCTATTCACGATCTACACCGTGAGGGCCTCTGAGAAGCCGCAGCGTTACATAATCGCGGTTGGTTCTCTGGTACGACGTTACACCTAGTTTACATGCATGGAACTATATGGTGATATTGCCATGTCGGTTCGCATCTTCTGCAGCTCTCGAGGAAACCGGTGAGAGATAAGACTATGTTCTCCTCGTCTTGGCTACAGCAAGGCAGACCTTGTGGCGAGGTCGGTATGGGATGGGGGTTGCAGCAGCACCCATGTGAAACTAGAAGGCAGTGAGCTTCGAGTACAAGAAGACCACTCACCCTGGCCTGTGGAGTTTATCTTGAAGATCCAGTCCCTCCTGTCAAGCCTTTCTCATCCAGGCCCAGGATCAAAGCAAAATGGACTTCTTCGACGACCTGATCAACCTTAACTTCGACCTCGACCCCACCACCGCCCTCACCCTCGCAGCAGGCTCCTTCGCAGTCTGGTACATCACCACCGCTTTCATCTCCTGGTACCGCTACCGCCACCTCCCCGGCCCCTTCGTCGCCAAGTTCTCCTACATCTGGCAGGTCTACACCATCGCCACCGGCCGCGTCAAAGAAAACTACATCAACCTCCGCGAGTATGGCCCCCTCGTTTTGACCGCCCCGGGCACCGTCGTCACCAGCGATCCCGAAATCTTCCGCAGGGCCAACGGTGCCAGGAGCAAGTATGATCGATCCCCTTGGTACGCGGCGGGCAAGTTCAAGCATGACACCACCAATATGGGGACTTTGATCGACACCCCCGAACATGACGCGATCAAGTCCAAGACTGCCGGGCCCTATGCCGGGAGGGAGGCAGAGGGTGGGTTGGAGAGTGTTGTTGATGCCCAACTGGTGAGACTTGTGGATTTGATCAAGCGAAAGTATGTCTCTAGGAACGGGGAGTTGGTGCAGACGGACTTTTCCAAGATCTCGCGGTTCTTTACACTGGATGTGATCTCCAAGCTGCTCTTTGGGACCCCGTGGGGCCATCTGGATGAGGGGATCGATGTACTTGGTTGGTGTGTGGCGATGGACGACAGGTTGGTGTTGATGTTCTTGATGATGGAGCTTCCTGCGTTGAGGTACCTCTTTGGCGGAAGCTATGGGCTTTTGAGATGGTTTGGACCGCAGCCAGGCGATAAGTCTGGGTTGGGAGTGGTCATGGGCTACGTTAACAAGCTCATTGGAGAGCATTTTACCGACAAGGATTTGAAGCAAAAGGACATGATGAGCGGCTTCATTCGCAACGGACTGTCAGAGATGGAATGCCAGGGTGAGGCACTCCTTGTAATTTTGGCGGGCTCCGATACTTCTGCGGTTAGTTATATCACTACCCAACATGAGAAAATACAACTGACACATCCCAGGGAACCATCCGCTCCACCATCCTCTACCTCATGTCCAACCCCCAAGCCTACGGCCGCTTCAAGAGGGAGATCAAAGAAGCCCTGCAGCAAGGCAAAGTCTCCTCCCCCATCACCAACGAAGAAGCCCTCAAGCTCCCCTACCTCCAAGCCATCATCACCGAAGCTTCCCGGATCGGCACCCCCTTGACCTTTGGTCACTACAAGGTCGTCCCCAAGGGCGGCGATACTGTGAACGGGATGTACCTTCCGGCAGGAACGGAAATCGGACATAACGCCCTCTCGTTGACGCACAATAAGGAGATCTTTGGTGAGGACGCGGATATCTTCAGACCGGAGAGGTTTCTGGAGGCGGACCCGGAGAGGAAGGCACACATGTTGAAGGCGTTGGATATGCTGTTTGGGTCGGGGAGGTGGACTTGCGCAGGCAAGAACTTGGCGCTGATGGAGTTGAATAAGATTTTCTTTGAGGTAAGTTGATGGGTGTGGTGATGTGGTGATGTGAGGAGAGGTTGCTTACGAGGTTTACTTCACAGTTGCTGAGGCACTTTGACTTTCAGATTGTCAATGTGCAGAACCCGGTCAAGGAGAGGGCGTATTTGACTAAGTTGCATGAGGATATGTTTGTGAGGATTACGGAGACGGATTGGAGTACTATTTGAGGGCTTGCTAAAGGGGTTTGCGTGAACTTCTTTGTATTTGTTATGAGTTGTTATGAGGGGATCTTTGATGGCGTTTATCTGGTCTTTTGTATTCTTTGATCAAACGCGTGGCCTTTGTCTTTCAGAGATTAAGAGTTACCTAGCTGGAATGAAGTTTTGAACCAAAGCACGATATAGTGAACTGGGCATGCTCCTCTTAAAAGAATAAATGGCACAGGAGCTTGAATGAAGAACTTAAAGGGTAACTAACAGACTAACAAATAGGTTGGATGACCAGGAAATGGACCACATGTGGATCTGGTCCACCACCACCACACCAGCCACACAACCTTGTTGAGATTACCCCTGAATGATCACACTGGCCACAACAAGACTAATATTGGGTCAATTTCTATGGGAGTTATACCAAAATGTAGCTCAATCACTGTCAGAGTCAGACATTGCATCTGCTTCTCGCTTGCGCCTGGTTTGAACCCGATGACGTGCGCTGCGCCGCACAGGCTGGGCTGGCTCTGGCTGCTCCACATCCTCCTTGGCTACCACTTCTTCCTCCACCACCCTCCCTTCAATGCGGGCCTCTTCCAGTTCACAGAGTCTCACAAACTTGGAATTCGAGTCTTCTCTATTCAACTTACGCCTTTTCTTGCTTCCTAGGCCTTCTAGGCGTTCTGTTGGTGCCTTACCGCATCAGCTTTGTAGATAGATGCCTCAGATCTCAGTGTGAGTATAGTACTAGTAAGAGTCCTTGCCGCAGGCCGTTTTCCGGCCGGCGTATAGTTCTTAAGTAGGTCCCTGACCTTCTTGGCCACCTAGGAATCCCCCACGGTATGGAAAGTAGGTGTTTTTAAAGAGAGATCTAACGGCACTACAGGGACTACTACCTAGCTTAAAAAGAGCGGTTTGCGCCTACGTATAGGCCATAATCCTATCCCACGCTAGCCGCTAATAATATTTTTTTTCCTAAAACCTTACTTACGGGTAAAGTTATATAGCCGGACTAAGTCGACTTTACTATTAAGTATATAGTTAGTAAGGGCGTCGTTTATAATTATAAGCTTTTTATATACCTTCTTTATACTAGAAAAGTAATTAATATTAAAAGGTTAAAGGACGTAAAAGTAGTAGGGGGGTAGGAAAAGAAAGTAAATATTATTTTTATAGTACCAGATTATAAAGTCGTTAGTAATATATAAACTATAATTATTATAAATAAAAAGATAGGATTTTAATAGATTTTTAAATTTAGTTTTTAATATAAAAACCTTTTTAAGCTAATTAACGGTAAGATTATTATTAATTTAACTATTTTTTAATATAACTATATACTAATCCTTATTTAATTAATCTTTAAACTATTATTTTTAAAGGTTTTTACTTTTAAAAATAATTTCGGGGGGAAGGACTCTCCTGTTTTATAAAATATATTTAAGTATAGTAGTCTAGTGTTACACCCCAAGTATAATAACCCCGTGAAGGAACCACTGGGTGGTTCCCGAGGTGCTGGGACACCTCAGCCAATTATTGGGCCAGGGATGGAAAGACCTATAAAGTTCCTATGTAACTAATCAGGAGGTGTTTAGTTTAATCAGTGGCCAAGACTACTAAGCACACTAAGTATATCGATTATAAAAGATTGTGACGAACCCCTGTACAGAACCTCTAAAAGGGATACTGGTTAAAGGTAACTTCTAACAATTGGTTCGGTGCAGCTAAACAGTGCACAACAAGATGTCTCAATATAAACACTAGCTACCGTGAATATAAGCTTGAATTGCATACTGCGGAACTATCTATCTACACTAGCCAGTTCCTCCGTATATATAGACCTTGGGGCCGTAAGGTGCTCGCCCTGCTATGGGCCCGATTACTCCTAGCACATTGCATCCTGCATTGTGCTCGTCGTGCTATACCTCTGATCACTCCTAGCACATTGCATCTGCATTGTGCTCGTCGTGCTATGCCTCTGATCATCCCTAGCATCTTGCATCCTGCAGACTGCTCGTGAGCCTTAGCGCTATAGCACTTTTGCCTAGCCCTGATCGGCTTGTTCCCTGACTTCCTAAATGATTGGCTAGGGGCGACCTGCGCCCCACATGTGGCGCGACCTGCCGTTAGGTTAACTGTAACAAAGATTGCTTAGTCTGCTCAGCCGCCAAGACCACTGAGTATACTAAGTAAGGTATAAAAATATTTTAGAAATATATGTAGATAGCTGCACATAAATAGGAGGGAGCGCCTAGCCTCTCCGTGTCGAGGAATCTGATTCCTTACGTAAGTAATTAAATTTATTTATCTATAATCTACTCTTAAGTAGTTTTTTATAGAACGACCTATTATTAACAGTAAACCCCTTATCTAAGACGCTTGTCATAACCTTCGATTATCCTATTATATTTACCTCTAGCATACTACCTTGCAGTCTGTATCTACTCCCGGTGCAGGTTGTAATATCTAGGTCCTTCTTTTATTCTATTTAATATATATAGATTTCTTATTTTATTTTAAAAACTTAATAACTAAACCGTTTTCTCTTTAACCTTTTATTATATTTATCTTATTATAATTATATTTATACCTAAACTTAATTTAATTAATAATAAAATATAAATTAAAAAACTTATTAATATTCTTTATAGTAATTTCGTTAACTCTAACGTAATTAATTTTCTTTTTAATCTTTATTTTAATATCGGGATAACGATTAATAAAGTATAATACTTAATACTTATTAAGGGGGTTAAAATCGCTTTATTTAATTAGTAAACTAGCCGCTAAAGCTATTATATTAATATAAATAGGAATATAATTAAAACTTTTTTAACGGAAAATCTATTAAATAATAAAGTTTTTTTAACCGTAAGAAAATCGCTATTAGTTTTTATAAATAAAGTTCTTTAATAAAATACTATTAATATAGTGCGTTAGGGTAAAACGTAAAATCCTATATTTATTAAACGCTTTTCGTTAATTTATACTAATAGCAATATTTTTCTAGGTATTTTTAATTTCCTCCTCGGTATATTTAGCTATTGTTAAGTACCTAAAGCAAAAAAAAGTAAAAGAAAAGCTTTATTTTTGGTCTTTATAAGTAAAATATAAAGTATATATTAATATCGGGGGGTTTTCGGAGGTCCAGGGTTGTGGAAGGTTTAATGTGGGTAGATAGCTTAGGTAGTTCAAACTTACCTGAGCCACATCTATATATAGTCTACTTCCTTATTATCCAACCTATAGTGGAATAGAGCAGACCCCCAGTACACTAAGTACGGAAAGCCTTTTAATGCTAACCTATAGGAGGCTTCGAGCGCAACAAATGGCTGGATAATAGCACATCTCCCCCCCACTACATACAAATTATAAAATATATAACGTGTATAATAAGCGAGCGCCGTAGATAAGCGAGCGCTGTACTTTTCGACGCGACCTAACCCTCTACCTTTAACATTCCATTTTTAAACTAAAAACTATATTTTTTACCTCTAACGAAACTAAAGTAATTCTGGCCGCTAAAGCTATAAAAAACAATAAAAACCTAAGTAAACGAGCCGCAACGAAGATCTATAAAGTTAACGATAGAACTATTCGCCGTCGATTTACCGGTATACTTATACGACGTAATACTTTAATTAATTTACGTAAACTTACGGATTTAAAAGAAAAAACAATTATTTAATATATAATTAAGCTATTTATATGCGTATTTTATCCCCGGCTTTCGTAGATAAAAAATATAGTTAATCGATTACTATACGAACGCGACGCGCCTCCTATTAGTATACGATAGGCTTATAATTTTGTTAAACGTTAGTTAGAACTTCGGATACGTTTTACGTATAAATATAATTATTAAAGGGCTAAATATAAGGATTTAAAGGTTATTAGTAAGTAGTTTACCCTCGTACGGAATACTAAGGCTAAATATAGTATTATAAATAATAATATTTATAACTTCGACGAGATTAGGTTCAGAATAAGCATTATCGTTACTATTATAATTATTATAATTTCTAATAGCTATAGTAAAGCTAAATAGGTTTAGCTTAGTAATCGTAAATGGGCTACGATTATTTAAGGTGTAAATACTTTAGGTTAGGCTATCTTACTATTT